>NC_083110.1:31139845-31473560 GCF_949774975.1 Lagenorhynchus albirostris
ATTTATAGGAACAGTGTAACCAGACCTCTGTGGACAGCTGCAAGAACAAAGGATTCCTGCATCAAGAAGTAGGCAACAACCAGCTACCTGCCTCCCCTTTTAGTATAAAAGAAGCCCAAATTCTAACGGGTAAGATGGTTCTTTGGGACACTAGTCCACCATCTTCTTGGTCTGCTGGCTTTCTGAATAAAGTTGCTATTCCTTGCCCCAACAACTCCTCTCTCGACTTAATGGCCTGACATGTGGCGGTGAGCGGTAAGATCTTGGACTCAGTAACAAGATCAGAAGGTGGTGAGATGGTAGAAATGCATGCCATGTTCTGGCAGGCCCAGGTAAAACTTGATTTTACTGAGAGAGATGGGAATCCATTGGAGGGTTTTGAGAAGAGGAATGATCTGATTTATATCATCCTGACTGCTTTGAGACAATCAATTATAGGAGATCAACCAGGGAGACCACTTAGGATGCTACTGCAATAATCCAGGCAAAAGATTATGATGGCTGGAACCCAGTGGTAGCAGTGGAGGTGATGAGAAATTGTCAGATATATTTGAAGACAGAGCTAAGGGGATTTCCAAATGAATGGATTTGGGACATTAAAAAAAGAGGAGTCAAGGATGACTCCAAGGTTTTTGACCTGAACCACTAACTGCACATGAATTTTGCAGTAAAAGAGAGCAGAAAATGATGGTGTAGAAGTAAGGTTTTAACCAGCTATAATAGTTACAATGAATGAACCAGAGGTGTAAGTATCAACTGGGATGCATCAAAACAATGCTAGGTAAAAACAAGCTCCCAGTGGTATACTCAGTAGGATACAATTTATACAAATTTTTAAGACTGCACAACAGTAACCTTTAAAACTCCATAAACAAGGTAGTAAAGTGTAACAACACATATGGAATGATAAACAACGTGCAGCCAGGGTTCCACACCATCTGGCTGCTTCGCACTTTTACAAATTCTATTGCCCAGGCCAGATCCTAGTCCAGTTAAACCAGAATCTCTGGGCATGCATCCAGGATGGATCCAGTATTTTTTTTAAAGCTCCCTAGGGGGTTCTAGTATGTAGGCAAGGTGGAAAACCACTGCCTTAAATTGAGAAACAACTGTGATATCTTAGAGAAGTACAAGGAGTTTTCCCCTTTTATATCTAAGGCTTGAATAGAGTATCTGTTTTAGAGCTAGGCAAGAGACACCCATGCCCTAATTTCGATGTTGTTCAGCCAGGACACAAGAAGAAACTCTCCCAAGAGGCAGATGAGCCCAGACTGTGGTCTTCTAACATCCAAGGACCTCCTCGGAGAAATGGCTGATTACAAGCTTAGGGCAGAGAATGTACAAGATGAGCCTGGAACATCTTGTCATATCGGTTGTCAAGCAAGCTCCCAAACACTACTGAAGGCCTGGAGAAAGAAAGGACCCAGGATCCACCTTGAAAAGGTTCTTTCTTGCTAAAGATGGGACAATATGAGCATCTTTAGTTAAAATGGACTAAAACACATCAGATATCCATAAGTTCATAATGATCCTTAAAAAATAAAACAATCATTGGATGATACTAAGAAATCAATTCATTTTAAAACCTGGAAAAGAATAAAGAAATAAGCACTTATCCTATCTTTGTTGCTTCACAGTAACCAAAGAGTTGATGAGAGAAGTTTCTCATTACAGAAGTACTTGCTCAGGGCTGGTCCAGCCTAGTTAGAATGGGAGTGGTTGCGGTGTGGCCAGTGGGAGAGGCCAAGTCCCTGGAAATGCCTCTCTGGCTCAGTCCACAGGGCAGCTCCTTACAAGCTTCCTCCTAGCAGATGATGCCTCGAACTACTCTCTACATCCAGCAAGACATTCTGGTTCCATTTCCTACTCCAAATGCTCCCTCAGTACAGACTGAGTCAGTTAAAATCTTGATCCTACCCCTCACTTTATGGGGGAAAACAGAATTCTGGGGAGATGATGTTATAGGACCCGAACTGGTCAGGAGCAGCTTTTTGATGGGAGAGAAAAGAGCTCTGAACTAAGCCTCCAGAGCTGGGACACCAATTTGCTAGGAAACCTTGTGCTGGTCTCTTCCTTCTCTAGGCCTATTTCTTCATCTGTGTCATCTATGGGCTATTCTAGATTTGGTAGCTACAAGCCCTGTATAGTTCATATAATTCGTTCATCAGGTCAAACCTATAGCCCAGATCTCTATGCTGTTGTTACAGAACCAGCCCTCCTTGGATCAATGGACTGGACATTCCAGGAAAGCAGGGAATTGTTGATCTTGTTCATCCTGGTTCCTCAGCACCCAGTATAGAGCCTGTTCCTCAATAAATAATAGAGCTTGGATGGCAAAAACAGCCATAAGAAAAGTCAAAAGGCCAATAAACAATGGGGAAAAAACACTTGCAATTCAAACCACAAAAGGATGGTTTTTCAAATACCAGTTCCTACAAATCAATAAAAGGTTAACAGAATTCCAGTTTCCAGTCCCCCCAAGTAAAGAGCTTGGAAGTTAATACTCTATCCTAACAAGTAAAAAACTAGAAAATCAACAACTCTTCTTAGATCTTTAAAAGACATGAGGCAACAGGGAAAACTGCTGGCCCCAAAAGTGGAGAGTCCAACAGGCCAATACAGAGAATTACAACTTACTGAAGCACAAATCCATGTGTAGAAACCTCTGTGGGCACCAATTCTAGGACAGGAATACCTAAACTGTAACTGATGAATTGCTGGAGGCTCAGTGTGGGCAAGTCTTCGAGTCAAAAACTCCAGGGCACTAAGTCATAGGGAGTTCCCACACCTTTGTGAGTTTTACCTCCAGAAACTTGACCAGGTTCTCACAGTAAGTATTGGAGAAAAATCCCCTCATGCTTCTGGTAGGGGGAGGGGAAAAGCAACCATTTTGAACTATGCCAGAGCTATCTAACCAGAGCCTAGCTGGCATGGGGGAAAAGAAATACCCTACTCCAGCAGACTCTAGCCTTCCATGTAGGAAAATGGAAATCCCTAACTACAGCCCACTCTAGCCAACCTGTCCCACCTATGCGGGGATGGGATACTAAGAAGCACTTGAGAAGTTCACAGTCCAGGTACACAGGCTCAGTAGACTGTGTAGTAGACTGAGTAGACTCAGACTTAATCGCAGGACTAATAACACTCCCTCTACCCCACCCCCACATTACTAAATTGCTAAACAGCAATTCCTTTCCCCCAGTATACCATGCCCTGCAATCAAAAAAAGAAAATTACAAAGCATACTAAAAGACAAAAATCATAGTTTGAAGAGACAAAAATGAGCCTCAGAACCAGACTCAGATATGGCAGGGATGACTGGAATTATCGTATCGGGAATTTAAAATAACTAGGATTACTATGCTAAGGGCTCTTATGGATAAAGTAGACAGCATGAAACAACAGATAGACAATGTAAGCAGAGAGATGGATATTCTAAGACAGAATAAAAAAGAAAAGCTAGAGATAAAAAACACTGGAACAGAAACGAAGAATGCCTTTGATGAGCTTTCAAATAGACTGGACACAGCTGAGAAAAGAACCTCTGTGCTTGAGGATATCTCAATAGAAACTTCCAAAACTGAAGAGCCTCAACCACCAGAAGGCAGACAGCAGAAGCAAGAAGAACTACAATTCTGCGGCCTGTGGAAGGAAAACCACATTCACAGAAAGACAGACAAAATGAAAAGTCAGAGGACTTTGTACCAGATGAAGGAACAAGATAAAACCCCATAAAAACAACTAAATTAAGTGGAGATAGGCAACCTTCCAGAAAAAGAATTCAGAATAATGAGAGTGAAGATGATCCAAGACCTCAGAAGAAGAATGGAGGCAAAGATCGAGAAGACGCAGGAAATGTTTAACAAAGACCTAGAAGAATTAAAGAACAAACAGAGATGAACAATACAATAACTGAAATGAAAAATACACTAGAAGGAATCAATAGCAGAATAACTGAGGGAGAAGAACAGATGAGTGACCTGGAAGACAGAATGGTGGAATTCACTGCTGTGGAACAGAATAAAGAAAAAAGAATGAAAAGAAATGAAGACAGCCTAAGAGACCTCTGGGACAACATTAAACCCAACAACATTCGCATTACAGGGGTCCCAGAAGGAGAAGAGAGAGAGAAAGGACCCAAGAAAATATTTGAAGAGATTATAGTCAAAAACTTCCCTAACATTGGAAAGGAAATAGCCACCCAAGTCCAGGAAGTGCAGAGTGTCCCAGACAGGATAAACCCAAGGAGAAACACACCGAGACCCATAGTAATCAAATTGACAAAAATTAAAGACAAAGAAAAATTATTGAAAGCAACGAGGGAAAAATGACAAAAAATATACAAGGGAACTCCCATAAGGTTAATATCTGATTTCTCAGCAGAAACTCTACAAGCCAGAAGGGAGTGGCACGATATATTTAAAGTGATGAAAGGGAAGAACCTACAACCAAGATTACTCTACCCGGCAAGGATCTCATTCAGATTTGACAGAGAAATCAAAAGCTTTACAGACAAGCAAAAGCTAAGAGAATTCAGCACCACCAAATCAGCTCTACAACAAATGCTAAATGAACTTCTCTAAGTGGGAAACACAAGAGAAGAAAAGGACCTACAAAAAAAACCCCATAACAATTAAGAAAATGGTAATAGGAACATACATATCGATAATTACCTTAAACGTGAATGGATTAAATTCTCCAACCAAAAGACACAGGCTGGCTGAATGGATACAAAAACAAGACCCATATATATGCTGTCTACAAGAGACCCACTTCAGACCTAGGAACACATACAGACTGAAAGTGAGGGGATGGAAAAAGATATTCCATGCAAATGGAAATCAAAAGAAAGCTGGAGTAGCAATACGCATATCAGATAAAATAGACTTTAAAATAAAAAATGTTACAAGAGACAAGGAAGGACACTACATAATGATCAAGGGATCAACCCAAAAAGAAGATAGAACAACTATAAATATATATGCACCCAACATAGGAGCACCTCAATACATAAGGCAACTGCTAACAGCTATAAAAGAGGAAATCGACAGTAACACAATAATAGTGGGGGACTTTAACACCTCACTTACACCAACGGACAGATCATCCAGACTGAAAATTAATAAGGAAACAAAAGCTTTAAATGACACAATAGACCAGAGAGATTTAATTGATATTGATAGGACATTCCATCCAAAAACAGCAGATTACACTTTCTTCTCAAGTGCACACGGAACATTCTCCAGGATAGATCACATCTTGGGTCACAAGTCAAGCCTCAGTAAATTTAAGAAAATTGAAATCATATCAAGCATCTTTTCTGACCACAATGTTATGAGATTAGAAGCCAATTATGTGGGAAAAAACGTAAAAAATACAAACACATGGAGGCTAAACAATACGTTACTAAATAACCAAGAGATCACTGAAGAAATCAAAGAGGAAATCAAAAAATTCCTAGAGACAAACTACAACAAAACCACAATGATCCAAAACCTATGGGATTCAGCAAAACCATTTCTAAGAGGGAAGTTTATAGCAATACAAGCCTACCTCAAGAAACAAGAAAAATCTCAAATAAACAATCTAAACTTACACCTAAAGGAACTAGAGAAAGAAGAACAAATAAAACCCAAAGTTAGTAGAAGGAAAGAAATCATAAAGATCACAGCAGAATTAAATGAAATAGAAACAAAGAAAACAACAGCAAAGATCAATAAAACTAAAAGCTGGTTCTTTGAGAAGATAAACAAAATTGATAAACCTTTAGCCAGACTCATCAAGAAAAAGAGGGAGAGGACGCATATCAATAAAATTAGAAATGAAAAAGGAGAAGTTTCAATGGACACCGCAGAAATACAAAGCATCCTAAGAGACTACTACAAGCAACTCTATGCCAATAAAATGGACAACCTGGAAGAAATGGACAAATTCTTAGAAAGGTATAACCTTCCAAGACTGAACCAGGAAGAAACAGAAAATATGAACAGACCAATCACAAGTAAGGAAATTGAAACTGTAATTAAAAATCTTCCAACAAACAAAAGTCCAGGACCAGATGGCTTCACAGGTGAATTCTATCAAACATTTAGAGAAGAGCAACACCCATCCTTCTCAAACTCTTCCAAAGAACTGCAGAGGAAGGAACACTCCCAAACTCATTCTATGAGGCCACCATCACCCTGATAACAAAACAAGACAAAGATAAGAAAAAAAAAGAAAATTACAGACCAATATCACTGATGAATATACATACAAAAATCCTCTACAAAATACAAGCAAACAGAATCCAACAACACATTAAAAGGATCATACACCATGATCAAGTGGGACTTACCTCAGGGATGCAAGGATTCTTCAATATATGCAAATCAATCAATGTGATACACCATATTAACAAATTGAGGAATAAAAACCATATGATCATCTCAATAGATGCAGAAAAAGCTTTTGACAAAATTCAACACCGATTTATGATGAAAACTCTCCAGAAAGTAGGCATAGAGGGAACCTACCTCAACATAATAAAGGCCATATACGACAAACCCATAGCAAACATCACTCTCAATGGTGAAAAACTGAAAGCATTTCCTCTAAGATCAGGAACAAGACAAGGATGTCCACTCTCGCCACTATTATTCAACATAGTTTTGGAAGTCCTAGCCATGGCAATCAGAGAAGAAAAAGAAATAAAAGGAATACAAATTGGAAAAGAAGAAGTAAAAATGTCACTGTTTGCAGATGACATGATACTATACATAGAAAATCCTAAGGATGCCACCAGAAAACTACTAGAGTTAATCAATGAATTTGGTAAAGTTGCAGGATACAAAATTAATGCACAGAAATCTCTTGCATTCCTATACACTAACAATGAAAGATCAGAAAGAGAAATTAAGGAAACAATCCCATTCACCACTGCAACAAAAAGAATATAATACCTAGGAATAAACCTACCTAAGGCAGTAAAAGACCTGTATTCAGAAAACTATAAGACACTGATGAAAGAAATCAAAGATGACACAAACAGATGGAGAGATATACCATGTTTTTGGATTGGAAGAATCAATATTGTGGAAATGACTGTACTACCGAAAGCAATCTACAGATTCAATGCAATCCCTATCAAATTACCAGTGGCATTTTTTACAGAACTCGAACAAAAAATCTTAAAATTTGTATGGAGACACAAAAGACCCCGAATAGCCAAAGCAGTCTTGAGGGAAAAAAATGGAGCTGGAGGAATCAGACTGCCTGACTTCAGACTATACTACAAAGCTACAGTAATCAAGACAATATGGTACTGGCACAAAAGCAAAAATATAGATCAATGGAACAGGATAGAAAGCCCAGATACTAGGCTTCTCTGGTGGCGCAGTGGTTGAGAGTCTGCCTGCTTATGCATGGGACACGGGTTTGTGCCCCGGTCTAGGAGGATCCCACATGCCGCGGAGCGGCTGGGCCCATGAGCCATGGCCGCTGAGCCTGTGCGTCCAGAGCCTGTGCGTCTGGAGACTGTGCTCTGCAATGGGAGAGGCCACAACAGTGAGAGGCCCGCATACCACAAAAAAAAAAAAAAAAAAAAAAAAGCCCAGAGATAAACCCACGTACCTATGGTCAACTAATCTATGACAAAGGAAGCAAGGATATACAATGGAGGAAAGACAGTCTCTACTATAAGTGGTGCTGGGCAAACTGGACAGCTACATGTAAAAGAATGAAATTAGAACATTCCCTAACACCATACACAAAAATAAACTCAAAATGGATTCGAGACCTAAATGTAAGACCAGACACTATAAAAGTCTTAGAGGAAAACATAGGAAGAACACTCTTTGACATAAATCACAGCAAGATCTTTTTTGATCCACCTCCTAGAGTAATGGAAATAAAACCAAAAGTAAACAAATGGGACCTAATGAAACTTCAAAGCTTTTGCGAAGCAAAGGAAACTACAAACAAGATGAAAAGACAACCCTCAGAATGGGAGAAAATATTTGCAAATGAATCAATGGACAAAGAATTAATTTCCAAAATAAATAAACAGCTCATGCAGCTCAATATTAAAAAAACAAACAACCCAATCCAAAAATGGGCAGAAGATCTAAATAGACATTTCTCCAAAGAAGACATACAGATGGCCAAGAAGCACATGAAAAGCTGCTCAACACCACTAATTATTAGAGAAATGCAAATCAAAACTACAATGAGGTATCACCTCACACCAGTTAGAATGGGCATCATCAGAAAATCTACAAACAACAAATGCTGGAGATGGTGTGGAGAAAAGGGAACCCTCTTGCACTGTTGGTGGGAATGTAAATTGATACAGCCACTATGGAGAACAGTATGGAGGTTCCTTAAAAAACTAAAAACAGAATTACCAAATGATCCAGCAATCCCACTACTGGGCATATACCCAAAGAAAACCATAATTCAAAAAGACACATGCACCCCAATGTTCATTGCAGCACTGTTTACAATAGCCAGGTCATGGAAGCAACCTAAATGCCCATCGACAGACGAATGGATAAAGAAGTTGTGGTACATATATACAATGGAATATTACTCAGCCATAAAAAGGAACGAAATTGGGTCATTTGTAGAGATGTGGATGGATCTAGAGACTGTCATAAAGAGTGAAGTAAGTCAGAAAGAGAAAAACAAATATCGTATATTAACGTATATATGTGGAACCCAGAAAAATGGTACAGATGAACCCATCTGTAGGGCAGAAATAGAGACACAGATGTAAAGACAAACATATGGACACCAAGGGGGGAAAGTGGCGGAGGCAGTGGTGGTGGTAGGATAAATTGGGAGATTTTGATTGACATATACACTAATATGTATAAAATAGATAACTAATAAGAACCTGCTGTATAAAAAAATAAATGAAATAAAATTCAAAAATTCAAAAAAAAGAAAGAAACTTCCAAAACTGAAAAGCAAAGCAAACACACACACACACACACACACACACACACACACACTGAAAATAGTAGAACAGAATATCCAGGAACTGTGGGACAACTAAAAGTTAGGTGTAACATATGCATAATGGGAATACCAGAAGGAGAACAGAGAAACAAAAGAATGTTTGAAGCTGTAATGACTGAGAATTTCCCCCAAATTAATGTCAGACACCAAACCACAGAACCAGGAACCTCAGAGAACACCAAGCAGGATAAATGCAAAAACAAAACAACAAGAACAAAAAACACCCTACACCTAGGTATATCATATTAAAATTGCAGAAAATCAAAAAGAAAAATTCTTGAAAAATCAGGGGAGAAAATACCTTACCTCTAGAAGAATGAAGATAAGAATTACATCCAACTTTGCCTCAGAAACCATGTAAGCAAGAAGAGAGTAGAGTGTAACTTTTAAGTGTAATTTTTAAAGTGTTGGGGGAGGGACTTCCCTGATGGTCAGTGGTTAAGCTTCTGTGCTTCCACTGCAGGGGGTGCAGGTTCGATCCCTGGTCAGGGAACTAAGATCCCACATGCTGCACAGTGCAGCCAAAAAAATAGAATAAATAAGAGAAGGAAGGAAGGAAGGAAGGCAGGCAGAAAGGAAGGAAGGAGGGAGGGAGGGAGGGAGGGAGGGAGGGTAGGAAGGAAGGAAGGAAGGAAGGAAGGAAGAAAGAAAGAAAGAAAGTGGTGGGGGAAAAAAACACCAACATTGAATTCTGTAGCTGGCAAAAATGAAGGAGAAATAAAGACTTTCTCAAACAAACATAAATTGAGGGACTTTGTTGCCAGTATATCTGCATGGCAATCAATGTTAAAAGAAGTTCTTCAGAGAGAAGGAAAATGATATAGTCAGAAACTCAGATCTACATAAAGAAAATAGAGCATTGGAGAAGGAATAAGTGAAGGGAAAACAAAAATTTTTATTTTTCTTATTCTTAATTGATCTAACAGATAAGTTTGTTTAAAATAATAATAGTAAAAATATATTCAATTATGTATGCTTATATATATGCTATGTATAAGTGAAGTGAATGATAGCAATGATACAATGGATGGGAGGCAGGAATTGTAATTATTTTATTATTATAAGGTACTCACACTGCACCATGAAGTGGTATAGTGTTATTTGAAAGTGGACTTGGATTAATTGCAAATGTATACTGCAAACTCTGGGGCAAACACTAAAAGAAGTAAACAAAGAAGGATAAGTGATATACTAAGAAATGAAAGAAAACAGAATCATATAAAATGTTCAATTAAAACTATAAAAGACAGCAAAAAAAGTGGAAGACAAAAATAGGAACAATATAAAAAAGTCAACAAATAAAAACTAATATGGTAGAAATTAATCCAACTATATCAATAATCACTTGAAATGTCAATGTTTGAAATATACCAATAAAAGAAGATTGTCAAGAGTGGACCAAAAAACAAGACCCAACTATATGTTATCTACAAGAAACCCACTTTAAATATAAAGACATGTATACATTAAAAACAAATGGGGACTTCCCTGGTGGCACAGTGGTTAAGAATACGCCTGCCAATGCAGGGGACACAGGTTCGAGCACTGGCCTGGGAAGATCCCACATGCCGCAGAGTACCTAAGCCCGTGCGCCACAACTACTGAGCCTGTGCTCTAGAGTCCGTGAGCCACAACTACTGAGCCTGCATGCCACAACCACTGAAGCCCACGTGCCTAGAGCCCGTGCTCTGCAACAAAGAGAAGGCACCGCAATGAGAAGCCCACACACCTCAACAAAGAGAAGCCCCGGCTCGCCGCAACTACAGAAAGCCCACGTGCAGCAACAAAGACCCAACGCAGCCAAAAATAAATAAATAAATAAATAAATTTATTTTTAAAATATTAAAAGAAAAAAAATGGATGGAGAAATACATACAATGCTAACACTAATCCAAAGAAAGCAGAAGTATCTATATTAATTTCAGACAGAGCAAACTTTAGAGCAAGGAAAGCTATCAGGGTAAAAGAAGGGCACTGCATAATGATAAAGGGATAAATTCTCTAAGAACACAAAACAATTCTAATATGTATGCGCCTAACAACAGAGCATCAAAATACATGAGACAAACATCAGTAGAACTGCAAGGAGAATCAGATGAATCCACCATTACAGTTGGAGGCTTCAACACCCATCTATCAGAAAATGGATAGATCCAGCAGGCAAAAAACCAGTAAGGACATAGTTGAAATCAACAACAGTCATCAATCAAATGTATATAATGGACACTGATAGACTGCTTTGTCCAACAGCAGAATACACAATCTCCTCAAGCTCACATGGAACACTCACCAAGATAGAGCATAGTCTGGGCCATCAAACGTAACTTCTGTTCTTCAAGAAAAGAAATCATACAGTGTCTGCTCTCAGACTGCAATGGAATTAAACTAGTAATCAATAACACAAAGATAGCTGGAAATCCCCAAATACTTGAAGATTAAACAACACACTTCTAAATAATACATGGGTCAAAGAAGAAATCTCAAAAATATTTAACTAAATGAAAATGAAAATGTAACTTAACAAAATTTGTGGGGTACAGTGAAAGCAGTGATTAGAGGGAAATTTATAGCACTGAATGCACATATTAGAAAAGAAGAAAGATCTAAAATCAATAATTAAACTTCTACCTTAAGAAACTAGAGAGAGAAGAGTAAATTAAATCCAAAGTAAGAAGAAAAAAAGAAATAAAAATTAGAACAGAAATCAAGTAAATTGAAAATAGGAAATCAATAGAGAAAATCAACTAAACCAAAAGTTTATCCTTTGAAAAGATCAATAAAATTGATAAGCCTCTAGCCAGGCTAACTAAGAAAAAAAGGGAGAGGACACAAATTACTAACATAAGAAATGAAAGAAGGGACATCACTATAGATCCCATGGCCATTAAAAGGATATTAAGGAAATACTATGAACAACCCTATATGCACAAATTTGATAACCAGATGAAATGGACCATTTCCACAAATGATATAATCTGCCAAAACTCACACAAGAAAAGATAGACAATTTGAAGAGGCCTATATTTAGTAGAGAAATTGAATCAATAATTAATAACTTTGCAAACATAAAGCACTAGGCCCAGATGGGTTCACTGGTGAATTATGCCAAACATTTGAAGAAGAAAATATACCAATTTTCGGGCTTCCCTGTGGTACAGTGGTTAAGAATCTGCCTGCCAGTGCAGGGGACAGGGGTCTGAGCCCTGGTCTGGGAAGATCCCTCATGCTGCGGAGCAACTAAGCCCATGTTTCACAACTACTGAGCCTGCACTCTAGAGCCCGTGAGCCACAACTACTGAGCCCACGTGCCACAACTACTGAAGCCCACGTGCCTAGAGCCCGTGCTCCGTAACAAGAGAAACCACCACCACGAGAATCCCATGCACCGCGACTAGGAGTAGCCCCTGCTTGCTGCAACTAGAGAAAGCCCACATGCAGCAACAAAGACCCAACGCAGCCAAAAATAAATAAATAAATAAGAAAATATACCAATTTTCTACAATTTCTTTCAGAAGACAGACGCAGAGTGAATACTTCCTAACTCATTCTATGATACCAGCATTACCCTAATACCAATACCAGACAAAGCCATTACAAGAAAACTACAGACCAATATCTCTCATGAACATGGATGCAAAAATCCTCAACACAATATTAGCAAATCAAATTCAACAATATATAAAAAGAATTATACACCACAATTAAGTGGGATTTATCCTAGTATGTAAGGCTGGTTCAACATTCAAAAATCAATTCATGTAACCTATCATATCAACAGGCTAAAGAAAAAAGCCACATGATCAAATCAATAGATGCAGAAAAAGCATTTGACAAAATCCAAAACCTACTCATAATAAAACTCCTCAGTAAACAGGAAAAGAGGGGATCTTCCTCAACTTGATATCTATTTTAAAACCACACAGATTATCATGTCATCTGTTGTCTATTCTGTTCCACTGGTCTATGTGCCTGTTTTATGCCAGTACCATACTATTTTGATTACTATAGCTTTGTAATATAGTGCAAAATCAGGAAGTGTGATGCCTCCAGATTTGTTCTTTCTTAGGATTGCTTTGGCTATTTGGGGTTTTAGGATAGTTTTTCCTATATCCTTAAAAAATGCCATTGGAAATTTGATGGGGATTGCATTGAACCTGTAAATTCCTTTGGGCCGGATGGACATTTTCACAATATTAATTCTTACAATCAAGCAATATGGACTATCTTTCCATTTATTTGTGTCTTCTTTTTCCCTTTTATTATTTGTGCCTTCTTCAGTCTCTTTCATCAATGTCTTATACTTCTCAGTGTACAGGTCTTTCACCTCCTTGGTTCAATTTATTCCTAAATATTTTATTGTTTTTTGGGGATGCTATTGTAAATGCAATTGCTTTATTTTTTTGCTATAATCATTTTATTTCTGAAAATAAAATAATGGCCCTTCTTTTATTAATGATTTTAACAACTTGAGTCTTTTAGTTTTTTACTAGTCTAGCTAAAGATTTGTCAACTTTGTTGATCCTTTCAAAGAATCAACTTTTGGTTTTGTTGATTTCTTCTCTATATTTCTTCTACTCTCTATTTCATTTATTTTGGCACTAATCTTTATTATTTCCTTCCTTCTGTTTGTGTCTGGTTTGGTTTGCTCTTCTTTTTCTAGTGTCTTGAGGTGTAAGGTTAGGTTATTGATTTGAGATCTTTCTTTTTAAAATATAGATGTTGGTCTTCCCTGGTGGCGCAGTGGTTGAGAGTCCGCCTGCCGATGCAGGAGACACAGGTTCGTGCCTCGGTCTGGGAGAATCCCACATGCCGTGGAGCGGCTGGGCCCGTGAGCCATGGCCTGCGCATCCGGAGCCTGTGCTCTGCGACGGGAGAGGCCACAACAGTGAGAGGCCCGCGTACTGCAAAAATAAATAAATAAAAATAAAATAAAATAAAATAAAATATAGATGTTTACAGCTATAATTTTCCATCTGAGCACTGTGTTGTTTGCATAAATTTTGGTATGCTGTGTTTTTGTTTTCATTAATCTCAAAATATTTCCTAATATCCCTTGTGATTTCTTCTTTGACCTCTTGGTTATTTAAGAGTATGTTGTTTAATATCCACATAATTGTGAATTCCTCAAATTTCCTTCTGGTAATGATTTCTAATTTCATTCCATTGTGGTCAGAAAACAAACTTTTTGTATGATTTCAATTCTTTTGATTTTTTAAGACTTATCTGATTGCCTAACATATGGTCTCTACTGAAGAATGTTTCATAGGCACTTGAGAAGAATGTATTCTGCAGCTGTTGTATGGAGTTTTCTACAGATGTCTATTAGCTTAGATGTGTATTAACTTAGAAAGCTTAGATTGCTTTCTTTCTCTTTCAGATAGTTTATTGTTAATGTATAGAAATGCAATTGATTTCTGTATGTTGATCTTGTATCCTCCAACTTTACTGAATTCATTTATCAGTTATAGCAGTTTTTTTGGTGGTCTTCAGGGTTTTCTATATCATGTCATCTGCAAACAGAGATACTTTTACTTCTTTCTTTCTGATTTGGATGACTTTTATTTCTTTTTTTTTGCCTAATTGCTATGACTAAGATTTCCAGTACTATGTTGAATAGAAATGGTGATGGTGGGCATCCTTGTCTTGCTCCTGATCTCAGAGGAAAGGCTTTTAACTTTACACCATTGAGTATGATGTTAGCTATGGGCTTGTCATATATGGCCTTTATTATGGTGAGGAATAATCCTTCCATACTTAATTTGTTGAGTTTTTATCATGAAAGGATGTTGAATTTTGTCAAATGCTAAACATACTTCTTTCCCTTAAGGTATGACCTGGAAGAAGCACATATAACTTTTGCTCACATCCCTTTGGCCAGGACTAAGGGCCGTACATCCATTCCTTGGAGATATTGTGGGTTCAGCTGCAGATTACTGCAATAAAGTAAATATAGCAATAAAGCGAGTTCCATGAATTTTTTGGTTTTGCAGTGCATACAAAAGTTATGTTTACACTATACTATAGTCTGTTAAGTGGACAGTAGCATTATGTCAAAGAAAACAGTGTACATACCTTAATTTAAAAATACTGCCAAAAACTGCTAACCATCATCTGAGCCTTCTGCAAGTCATAATCTTTTTGCAATAGTAGCATCAAAGATCACTGATCACCATAACAAATATAATAATAATGAAAAAGTTTAAAATATTGCTAGGATTACCAAAATGTGATACAGAGACACAAAGTGAACAAATGCTGTTGGAAAAATGGCACCTATAGACTTGCTTGATGCAGGTTCCTACAAACCTTCAATTTGTAAAAAACACAATAAAGTGAAGCTCAATAAAATGAGGTATGCCTGTACTTAACTGCAAGAGTGGTTGGGAAATGTAGTCTTTCTCATGGATGGCTTTATATGTTGCCAAACTTTGGTGACTCTCTCCCTAAAAAAAGGAAACAGAATGGATTTTAGGGTTCAACCAACAGTGTCTGCCATAACATTGAGAGGAAAATACATGAAAAACCAGTAACAGTATTTGCTTCTAGGAATAGGGTACTGGTGGCTGGGAACACAGGTGAGAGGAAAATGTCCCTTTTAATGCCCTTTTGAACTTTAATACATGTGAATGCATTAACTAATTAAATATTTTGAACAAAGTAATAAAATAGCAATATCCTATGCACTTAGTAAACCTCCATATCTGATTCACTGATCAAAAGTTTTTTGTGCCCTCACCCTCAGCCCCTCAGAGAGGGTTATAGATGTGGCATGAAAGTTGGGCCACATTAAGCTCTATTAAATCAGTATGGCTTGAGGAGCCAGGGAAGCCCTGTGGGCCTGCACAGGCAGAGGCCTGGAGAGGAATGCAAATTCAGATAAGCAGCTGGGAGAGCTGCTCTCCCTGACAGTGGACCCAGTTGGCACTGGG
Organism: Lagenorhynchus albirostris; assembly: GCF_949774975.1. Taxonomy (NCBI): domain Eukaryota; kingdom Metazoa; phylum Chordata; class Mammalia; order Artiodactyla; family Delphinidae; genus Lagenorhynchus; species Lagenorhynchus albirostris. Next base: position 31,155,775 of record NC_083110.1, read on the forward strand.
CCTTCCTTGTGCCCTTCCTGACTGTGCTTGTTTAGGGGGACAGAAGGCAGTTCTGCTACCAGGCCCTTACCCCAGCACCGATCATACTCAAAAGGAGGAGGCAGCCAGCGCCCTCTGGACAGGAGGGGCTTGGGAGCTGGGCCTGGAGACACAGCCAGCTCCTGGGGTGGGCCGTGAGGCTTGCCCTTTCAAGCAGAAAGCCTTTGAAGCATCTGCCAGGCAGAGGCCTTGGCTGCCCTTATCTGGCTCTCATTTCTATCCCAACATTTGTGACTCAAGAGAACCTTGGGGTAACTTTGGGCCTATGTAGGGTGAGGGCTGGGGGCCACCAGCAGTGAACCCCTCACCCTAGTGCACAGGGTCAGGCCCCTCACCGGCCCCAGCTGGGCCATGGGGCAGAGCACAGGACAGACACCCTCCCACCTCCTGGTGCATAGACAGTGAAGGTCCTGCTCCCTGGACTGGCTCCCAGCACCCCATGGGCTCCCCACAGCTGCTCTTTAATGCCCAAGGAGCTCTTTACCCACAGAGAAACATAGCCAACTCCGCACCTTGTCTCACGTGCAATGTAGGAAAACTGAAACAGTTAACATTTCTCTAAATATTCACATACTATTGGTATAACTAACAAACTGACTTTTTATAATTTTAACAAAGTAGAGTTCCCTGAACAATTGAAGTTAAATGTAATCAATTACACTCTTCCCAATTCTAATGCTTCAGTCTCATAAATGTTTCAAACACATTTAAAAATCGACAAATAAGAATATAATCATCACAAAACCAGATCTGCATACTCATACCGAAACTCATCCCGAAAATGACAAATGCTAATGTGTAGGTCTAAATTTGTTTATTATCTCGAGTCAGCAGCCCTAGCAGCAGACTCGATAGACACGACACTCTGTGCCCATTTGTCACCCATCACTGCCCTCTCCTGGGGATCTCAGAGAGCTGGCCACGCGGCTCTGGCCTCACCAGAGCTCTGTACCCCAAACTGTCCGTCCTGGGCAGAGTGACTGGACCAGAGTCACTGGTCCTGGACTCTGAGTCAGGACCTCATAGGCTGGCCAGACATGCAAGGCATGCCAACCTGCAAGGCTGGCACAAAAGTTCTGCCCAAGAAGGGATGTGGATGGTGACAGCTGAGCAAAGCAATCAGCATCTCACTCTTGGGGTACATAAATGTGCCTCTCTGAGAGATGAAGGGGGCAAGGGCTGAAGACTCACAGAGGAGACAGTGGGCAGACCTCAGGCAGGGCCCGAGGGGAAGCTGGGGACCAGCTGGCCAGAGGCAGCTGGAGCTGGAGAAACAAAGTGAGACACTGGTGCCAGAGCATGAGTGACCATCTGGGAGCTGGTGACATGGGGACACCCAGGCCCGTTCTCCTGAAGAGCCTGGCTGAGGGGCTAGGCTGGCTAGTTTCTACTTCCCTGAGTGTTCTCACACAGGCAAAAGGAATGGGCAAAAGATGTTCTGAGCTCAGGTGATGACATGTGCTGAGGCTAAGTGCACAGAAAACAGAAGCTGATCCGGAGATTTATGTGCAGGAAGTGAGGGAAGCAGGACAGGGTGGGGGGAGAAATTGAACTGTGAGGTTATTCCAAGGGAGGCCTCAATTGACCTCATGGGGAGGCTGGAGCCGGGATCACTCATTAGTTGTCCAGAAATGAGCAAAGGGGGATTTGGTGAGCTTTGGGCCCAAGAACCCTGATTGAGGTAGCTCCCTTCTACCCGGGGCAATTCCCTATCAGATTCCATACCTGGTCCTGAAGTCTGTGTGGTCACCATTACACTAGAGGTGACAGACTGGGTGACCGAGTGTGAAGGAGGCCTGTGGTCAGAGATGTGGTTACAGAGACCTGCTCAGATGTGGTTATAGTGACCAGGTGTGGTCGGCCTCTGAAGAGTGTTCAGTGAAATGAATTTCTCATGGTCTGGGGGAAGGGGATGATGGGATCAGATTTTCCTTCTAGACTGGGGCTGGGGCTCAGGAGAGAGAGCAAGTCTGGGGATAAACATGAAGTGTGGCCAGGGAAGGCATCTAAAGACACAGGAACAGCAGAGACCTCAGAGGCCCTGTGGAGATGGGGGCACGGGGAAGAGCAGCAACAATTACAGGGAGGGGAGATCAGGACACTCAGAGGAGTAGGTGCGTGGTCCCGCTACTACAATATGTGGTGCTGCCTGAGTGGGTAACTAGAAGAGGGAGCCAGGAGAACAAGTGCTCCAGGAAGGAATCTTCAGACCAAGACTGAAAAGACCTTGTCTCCTGCCCCAACACACCCAGCTGTGGCTCCGTAAACTCAGTTCAGCCGGCTGCCTCTAGATGGCAGTGTGTGCATGCGGCAGCAGCTGTCCCACACTGCTCCCCAGGGAAGGCCAGGTTCTCCCAGGGGACCAGGGAAAAGTCCCCAGAGCCGTGCGGGGGACAGGCAGAGGCACCTGTGATGCCTGCAGCATCCACCTGTGCTCTGCTCTGCTTCAGGTGGGTGGGGCAGGTGCCTCTTTCTCCCCTTCCTAGGGGTTCCTATCAGGGTCCTTCCTGGCAGGGCCTGAACATAGGGGTCCCAGGGGCTTAGTGGACCCCCAAATCCGTGTGTTCGTGACTCTACAGTCTTGGGTGGAAGACTGAGACACAAAGGTCTGGACATAAAGCTAACACTTCTGATTCTACCACTTATGGGGAGAGTGACTCCCTCTGAGCCTACTTTCCACATTTGTTCTACAAATGCATAGCTCTGTGAAAGTCAGTTCACATGAGATTATTTCAGAAGAAAAAAAATTTTCACTGGCAAGTGATATTCACATTTGCACATAGTCCACAGTTCCCCTGGTGGACAGAGCTTTCAGGGGGCAAAGCTGGGGTTGAACCTAGGCAGTCTGACCTTGCTCTCGACCTCTCTGATTGGCCTCCTCCCTCTGATGTCTTATTGGCCACATCTGGACTTCCTTCTTTGGCAAAACCGTCTTCTTCCACTTGGAGAAATAACAGTAGGGTTGACTCACAGGCAGTCAGGGTTAGAAGGGCTCTGGGAGGTTACCTACTAAACAACTGTCCTCTCCCTCCCACCTGGACAACTAAGGGCTAAGGGGTGATAAGACTCCTTGTCACCATCATCTATGAGTCCTGGCCTCCATCATTAAAGTATGCTCCACTGTGTCGTGTGCTAACACATGGGTTCCTATCACAAATCTTTATAGTGTGGTAGGGGACACTGTCTGAGGACAGAGGTCTCAGGGCTGTGGCTGCAGATGCAAATAGGAGCAAGAAGCCCTTGGGAAATTGCAGATTTTTTTTTAACATTTAAAAAATTTCATTTATTTTATTTATTCTTTTTTTTTTGGCTGTGTTGGGTCTTCATTGCTGTGCGCGGGCTTTCTCTAGTTGAGGCGAGTGGGGGCTACTCTTCACTGCGGTGTGCGGGCTTCTCACTGCAGTGGCTTCCCACTTCAGTGGGCTCTAGGTGCTCGGGCTTCAGTAGTTGTGGCTCGCGGGCTCTAGAGCACAGGCTCAGTAACTGTGGTGCACAGGCTTAGCTGCTCCGTGGCATGTGCGATCTTCCCGAAACAGGGCTCAAACCCGTGTCCCCTGCATTGGCAGGTGGATTCTTAACCACTGTGCCACCAGGGAAGTCCTGCAGATTTTTAAAAAAATAGATGGTTCTGGAACAAATAGGGCAGGCATTGGGTGACAGGCCAAGAAATTAATTTCTTTTCTGTTCACCTTTCTCTAGGGCTCCTTGATCTTTTCAAGAAAGGCAACATCAATTCAAAACAGCTCGGAGTGAAAGGTCTACCAAAGATGTTAGCACCTGGCTCAGCCAAGTCCTGCCATACTTCATGGGGTGACCCATCCTCCCACTGGCCTCTTGGCCCTGACTTCCTCACTGCAAGGGCCACTGATTCCTTCATTTCATCCTGATCACTCACTCCCGTGGATACATCCCTCTGTCTGACCGTAGCCACGTGCAACCATTCCTGTCTTCTGCGGTCAATGAGGGCCCTCCTGCCTCACCCCTACCTTCTCCTTTCTTCCCATCTACTGGCCCTTCCAGCTGTCACTTCTCTCCCCTACCAGCCAAGACTCATGATACAACACCTCAGTGCTTTCCTTCCAATATTCTTCAATCCTCTGCACTATTGTTTTTCTATCATGCCTTTCTAGCAGACCCTCAAACTTTGATCAATCCTACTGCCTGTGCTCTCTGCACCTGGACTTACCCCAGCCGCTGAAGACTGATGAAGGCTGTGCCATTTGAGCTGTAACTCTGACTCTGGTTCGCCATCCTCACCTGGGCTCCCAATCCTTCCTCAAATCCTTCTGTCTGCCCCTCCTCAGAAGCCTCTCTCATTTTCTACTAAGTTTCTCTGAAATCCTTGGATCCCACCAAACATCCACTTTCCTTAAACAGGTGACCTATTCCTCCTATTTTCAGAAAAAAAAAGGAAGCCTTCACTCAGGAACCCCCACTAAATCCACAAACATCTGCATCTCACTCAGCTCTTCCCCCATCCTCTTGTCTCCATGGAGGCCTATCTGTCCTCCAGTCTTTGGCTGCCCTCTTGTTCTGAACCCCAATCCTTCCCACCTTCTCCAGCAAGCATCATCTTTTTTCCTTCAGACTCTTCAATTTCTCTTCTTCTACTGCCTCTTCCCTACATCATTTAAACATATTCAAGTCTCTCCTTTCTTAAACAAACAAACCTCTCCCTCAGCCTCTCACCCTCATCATCTTCCAGCTAAAGACCTCACTCTGATCCTCATTTATTCTCCAGCCCACTTAACAGGCTTGTGACCCAACTATCCACTGGCCCAGCTCTCTGAAGCTCCCGACACCTGTGGTCACTCCTCAGCCTTTGTCTCGCAGCCTTCCTTGCAGCACTGGAAACTGGGGGCCACTCCTTCCTTCCTGAAACATTCATTTCCCTTGACTTGCACACACACCATCCTTCTGGCTTTGCTTCTATCTCACTGGCTGCTCTTTCTCAGGCTCCTTAATCCCTCTCCTTTTTCTCTTCCTAGTCGTCTCCACATTCATCAGGATTCTGCCTCTGTCGTTTTTCCTTCTCAACTCCCAGTCCCAGGATAATTTCCTCTACTTTCACGGTTTTAATCATCAACTCTGTGCAGCTCTCTCAATAATCATTCTCCTCTTCTTTCTTTCAAACAGGCTCGGAACCTAATTTTTTTTTAGCATTAAAATGTTGTGTTTTTTTATTGTGGTAAAATATATATAACATATATAACCTAATTTTTAAAAATTACATTTCCCAGCCTCCTGTGGAGCTATGGATTGCCATGCGACCAGACTTGGCCAATGAGGCATAAGCGGCAGTCGGCAGGGATTTCTGGGGAAGTTTTGCTGTCCCAACATAGGTGCTACTCTTTCATCCTTCTTTTGCTCTTTCTCCTATATGGAATGAAGGTAGGAAGCTGGAGCTGGAGCAGCCATGGTATGACCACAGCTGGCTCTGAGGATGCAAGCTTCCCAGTAAGGAGAGCCAGAGCAGACTGACAGAGCGGACCTGGGACCTGAATGTCTGTGGCACTGCTGACCAGTCTTACTCCACTTACCTTCAGACTGTGCGTTATGTCAGAGTTTTCAATGAGTATAGCAGCAAAATGCAACAAACCCTATTTAGTCAAAGCAATGTGGTTGGGTTGATGTTACAGGAGCTGAACACAAGTTTTGATTAATACAACTCCCAAATGTACAGTTTTTGCTTATATGTCTCTCCTGAACTTCAAACAGCAAACTGGACCTCTTTTCTCTGTCCAGACACCTCAAATGGAAGAGGTCCAAGTTGTCACCCCTCACGAAACACACACACACACACACACAGAGTCACTTGGATTCCTGGTCTCAGTAAACAGCATCACCATCTATGCAGCCAGAATCCTATCAGTCACCATCCTATTTGTCACCCCTCAATTCTACCTCCTAAATATATTTTGAATCTGTTCACCTCTTAGATCTCATCACCGACTTCCTGAACCATTGTAACAGTTTCCTTCCTATTTTTTAATCTTGCTCCTTCCAATCCATTCTCCCTACTGCAGGATCTTCTAAAAGCACAAATGTAATAATGTTACTACTCTGCCTAAAACCTTTCAGAGATGGCTTAGGGCCTGAGGAATACCAGGCATATACTGTAAGACTTTGCCGGAATTATGATGTTGGTCCTGCAACACCACCTCTTTGGCATAGGTGTTGCTCTACAGACCACAGGGATGGGAATATTGACCTACACCTGGTTCAGTTACGGAAACCCCTCTCCCTTGCCACAGTGATTGGTCCAAGACTGGGCACGTGACTAGAGCTGGGCCAATTAGAGGCCTCCCTTGGGATTTGTTCAAACCAACCTAGAGTGTAGTTATTCGGAGTCACATCTCCAACATGGGGCAAACTCTGAGCACTAGGAGAGGCAGAGGAAGGGGGTCTTGGACTGGGCAGCCCACAGGATCAGCCCCTAGTGTTCAGAGTCAATCTGGTTTCCAGTTCGTCTTTTGATTCTGTGTGTGACCTGAGTATCCTTCCAGTAATCTTCCCTCCTTTGGCCTAAGCTAATTTGAATAGGTTTTTCTCACTTCCAACCAAAACACCCTGACTAAAGTGAAGATCCTTGGTTGTCTGGTGGTTCCCACAAAACAAATAAGAGTTCCTTCCAGCTCATGTTTTATAAACATTATTTCATTTGATTCTTACTATAAGCTCGTGAGGTGAGTTTTATTATTATCTTGACTTTACAGATAAGAAAAGTAGGGCTCAGAGATGTAAAGTATTTTGCTCAAGATCCAGAGGCTGAGAATTAGGAGCACTTGGACACCAAGTTCCTCTTCTATTCAAGCTGCTTCCCCTCATCGCCCCCCTGCCCCCCAGCTTGTACACACACACACACACACATAGGCGCTACAGAGCGGAGCCCAGGGATAGTAAAAGCAGCACTGGGATAGGGACCAGACTGGGACAGGAGGGTAAGGAGGAAGTCTGAGGATGATAAAGGCCAAGCTCCTCCATTTAAAATTTATAGCCAACTCCAGGTCCAGGAGGAGAAGAAACTCTCAGCTTTTTTCTTTTACCCCTCCTTGTAATGTTTTTTGTTCCCATAATCTATACCGAAGGCTTGCAGTCTGTGCAATAATTCAGTTATATTCTTGGGAATTACAGTTCTGGGGGCTAGCCCGGAAACTAAGTCACTGTTTACAATACAGCCCTTTTATGAGTTGGGACTGTCCATATCTCAATTCTTTTAATTTATTTTGTCTTTTGGTTACGTTGTACTTTTTTTTCTTCCAGTTTTATTGAGATGTAACTAACATACAGCACTGTGTAAATTCAAGGTATATGGCAAAATGATATGACTTACATACATCATGAAATGATTACAATAAGTTTAGTGAACATCCATCAACTCATACAGATACAAAATAAAAGAAAAATAAAAAAAATTTTTTCCTTATGATGAGAACTCTTAGGATTTACTTTCTGAACTTTTATATGTAACATACAGCAGTGTTAATTAATCATGTTGTACATGACATCCCTAGTACTTCTTTATTTCACAACTGGAATTTTGTACCTTTTGACCACCTTCATCCAATTCCCCTTCTCCCCACCCCCCCACCTCTGGTAACCACACATCTGATCTCTTTTTCTATGAGCTTGTTTGCTTTTTGAAGTATATAACTGACCTACAACACTATGGCAGTTCCTGGTGCATAACATAGAGATCTGATATTTCTATACATTTCTAAATAATCACCACTGCAATTCTTTTTACTTTTTAAGAAAGGAAGAGAAAATGGGCCTGCCCTGCTTTGAGTGTCCCTGATGCTTTCTGAAGCCACCCCGTATTATTGTAAAAATGGGTCAGGTAAAGCTTGGTGGGTCTCAAAGGGCAGCTGGAAATGGCAGGCGAGTGTCATAAGTAACTGTCAGTGAGGCCTGGTGGGGGAGGGGTGGAGGCCTTGCCGGTTTTGTGGGCACTCCCCTCACCCTCTTCATGCCCTGCAGCAGTGTGGCCAACTGTTCCAGAAAGCAGCTGTCTCCCTGAGGCTGCTCAGGCTGGCAGGACCTCCAACATCATCGGGTCCATGATTCACAAACCTGGCCTTACTCTCTCCTCCTTGTTCTAGGCTCAGGACCTCCTTCACATCCAGGGTTAACCAGAAATCATCAGGTGTGGATGATCATCTTCCCAATTGCAACTTTCCCTGGAAACATCTTCTCTGTCTCCACACCCCCCTTTCTAATAATGGTGGAGTCATCCCTCTACCAGAGGTGTCCTCACCATTCATGCTCACATAACATCTCCTTCCACCTTTTCTTCAGAATCATCACTCCTGCATCATTCCTATCACTCTTCAAACCTGCTCTAGTAACTTCCATATTTTAACAAAACCCTAACAGAAGTAAAAATTAGATATGGCTATGAGCACTGGAAAACAGAGGATTAAACAAGACAGAAATTTCTTTTTCTCAAATACAAAATCAAGAGGTAATAGCCCAGAGCACGTACGGTGGCTCCCTAAACATTAGGAACCCGGATTTATTCTAACTTGTTGCACTAACATCCTCAACACATGGCTATGGCTTCAAAGTTCGATAGGCTGTCTGCAGCTCTATTTACATATTCCAGTGAGCAGGAGAGAGCAATGGCTGAGATAAGCACACCACTTCCCTTTAAAGCTACTTCTCAAAAGTTGCACGTGGACACCTCCACTTCCTTCCTGTTGGCTGGAACTGAGTCATGTGACCACACGCAGCCATGAGGGAGTCCTAGAAACTTGCTTTTATTCAGGCAAGCCATGTGGCCAGCTGGAACTGGAAAGTCTATAATAAAGGAAATGGGGGAGAATGGCTATTAGGGTCATCTAGCATTCTCTGGCAAAGCCTCCTATGATTCCACATCCCTTTCTAGACCTCTCCCTGTTCTGTGTTCCCTGTTGGACAAGCTGTCCAAACACTATAGCTCTAGCATGGTCTGGCTGCCACCCCACTACTCCTGGAACACTGTCCTTATCATGTGCACCAATGACATTCATGGGGCCAGAGTCAAAGGATCTTTCCCCTTCTTCATCTTATCTGAGCTGGAAGTAGCATCTACCACAGCTGACCACTCTTTTCTGGAAACACTGCTTTGTCAGTCTCCGGGACATAGCACTCTCCCGGTTCTCCTTTCGCCTCCCCAGCCTCTTTTTCAGTCTTCTTTCCTGCTCTGGCTCCTCTGTCTGACTCCTCTGGGTCCCTCTTGAACCCTCTCCTCTTCTGCATCTACCTCCTCAACCTAGGTGACTCCCTCAGATCCCAAGGTGTTTACCATCATTAAAATGATGCCTCCCAAAGCCCCACTCCCAGCCCAGGCCTCTCTTCTGAGCACCTAGTGACTGGACAATTGAACTGGATCTCTGACGGGCATCTCAACTCAACATGACTAAAACAGAATTCTTTTTTTTTAAATTAATTAATTAATTTTTGGCTGTGTTGGGTCTTCATTGCTGTGCGTGGGCTTCTCATTGCGGTGGCTTCTATTGTTGTGGAGCATGGGCTCTAGGCGCGTGGGCTTCAGTAGTTGTGGCACGTGGGCTCAGTAGTTGTGGCTCACGGGCTCTAGAGTGCAGGCTCAGGAGTTGTGGCACACGGGCTTAGTTGCTCCGAGGCATGTGGGATCTTCCCGGACCAGGGATTGAAACCCTGTCCCCTGCACTGGCTGGCGGATTCTTAACCACTGCGCCATCAGGCAAGCCCCTAAAACAGAATTCTTGATGTGTCTCCCTGAACTGTAGTCTCTTTCCTCCAGGCTACTCCACCCAATAAATGAGACACTGTTCACCCACTTACTCCAGCCAGAAACTTCAAAGTTATCTTTGGTTTCTCTATTCCCTGCCCCTATATCCATCCTATCAGTGTCCATGTCCAAAACAGCATCTTTCAACTACTCACCTTAGTGTGGCCACCAATTTGGTCCAAACCACCATTAGTTTTGGCCGGGGCTGCCATAACAGTCTAATTATCTCCTTGCTTTTATTTGTGCCTGCCACCCACCCAATTTATTTTCACACAGCAGAAAATCAAAACACAGTCTTCTGCATAAAACCCCTCAATGGTTTTTTTTACTTTTTTTTTTTTTTTTTTTGCATTACGCGGGCTTCTCACTGCCGTGGCCCCTCCCGTTGCGGAGCACAGGCTCCGGACGCGCGGGCCCAGCGGCCATGGCTCACGGGCCCATCCGCTCTGCGGCATGTGGGATCTTCCCAGACCGGGGCACGAATCCGCGTCCGCTGCATCGGCAGGCGGACCCTCAACCACTGCGCCACCAGGGAAGCCCACCCTCGATGGTTTAATAAACAGTCTCCATTCCTAAACACAGTCTTGCATGGCCTGGTCCCTGCCCACTTCCCCACTTCATCCTTGTTCTTTTTCCCAGGCTTGCTGAACTCCAGCCACAAGGTTTTGTTTTCAGCTCCTTCACACATTCACAGCTTACCTTCCTCAGGGCCTCGGCACAAACTGTTCTTGACTTGGAATGTCTCTGCTTGGCTTTTCCCAAAGCTATCTCCTCATTTTCTTGACTTCAACTTCACCATCACCTCCTCAAAGACATTTTCCCTGCTGGCTCCACCTAAAGTACAAACAGCTCTTGTTCTCTATCCCAGTCCTTTGTTTTTGTCCCAGCATTTATTTCAACCTGCAATAATGTGCCCTCCACCGAAAATCAGCCTTATGTAGCAAGAGGCTTCAGCTGTCTCGTTTACTGCTGAATCCTCAGCGTCAAAACAGGGCCTGGCCACAGACCAGGCGCTCAGTCAAGCACCCACTATCTGCTAGAGGATGAATGGACAGACAGGTTCTGCAAGGGGGTCTCTGAGCTGCCTGGGGTGTCACAAGCAGACTGCATCCCCCTTAATAAGAAAAAACTGGGAATGGACTGAACAGTTCAAGATCTCCTCCTTACATTGGACTTAACCTGTTGGTTGCTTTTACTAGAATGTGGTGCAACTAGTCTCTTGACCCAATTTTAACAGATCCGAGTTTCCTGCTGTCCCCAGAACAAATCGCTTAGCCCTCCTCCATCTGAATGAGTTTAAGGCTCCTTAAAAAATGAGGCGTGCTCGGGCCTCATTTTTCAGATAGGTGGATTGAGACCCCAGAGGTCAGCCTTTTTAACATCAGAGCCCAGCCAGCGGTGCGAATACCTCTCTAACACAGGCTGTACCTTCAGTACCCCCTCCCCCCGCAAGAATCCTCTCAGCCATCTTGTCAGGATGAAGGTGAGGGACGAATCTCGGCAGGTAGTCGAAAGAGAGCGTGGTATTTTTAGCACGAAGGCTACAAGCAGCCAGTCTTTACCGGCCGGTTTACAAAGAATAAATGTTAATTTACTACCCCAGTCTTGAAGCCCAACCCCAACCCCAGTCTCCGAGGCCCGGCAGGAATGCCTTCCAGCACTTTCAATTCAGCCATTTTTCTAACCCTGCGCTCACCTCTCTACCCGGTCACCCCCGTAGCCCCGAGTTGTGACACCCACAACTCGCGCTTCTCTCAGGCTGGGTTCCGGTGGGGTCAGTGACAAGGCCGACGTGGCGTCCACGTATTGCTCCGGCCCCCAAACGCTGGGTGCGGGTCCGGCCTCAGCCTGCCCCGCTCACCCAAGGGGCGAGCGCCGACCAGGGCCGCCCCCCGCCTGCGGCCCCGCCCAAAGCGGGACAAAGGGGCGGGCCGGGGACCGGGCGCCGCGGGTTCTGCCCAGGCGCGGGCTGGAAGGCCGGGCGGGGCGAGCGGTGGGGGCGGGGCGTGGAGGGCGGGGCCGCGCCAGGCGGCGCAGGGAAGTGGCGCCCCTTTCTCAGCCGCCGCCGGGCGCCGCGCCCCCGGCCCCGCCCCTCCGCGCCCCGCCCCCGCGCTCGGATGGCCTGAGTCGCGCCCTCCCGCCCAGCGCCGCCGAACTTGCTCTAACTTCCTTGGCCCAGCCCGGCCGCACCGCTGCAGTCGTCGTAGCCGCCGCCGCCGCCGCCGCCGCCGCTGCCGCGCCCGGGTGAGTAGAGCGCGGAGTCCCCGCTGGAGCGTCGGGCCCTGCCGCCCTCATTGTCTGAGGCCGATCCCCCTGAGCGCCCTCTGGGGACTAGGACTGCTCCCCATGTCCAGGATAGGTCCCTCCGGTTCCCTCGCCCCTGCCCCGGGGGCGGCCCGGCGGGCGGCGCTGGCTTTGTCTGCCCAGATCGCCCGTGAGGGGCCGGAGGCCTTGGCCCGGACCCCGCTGAGCCGAACTCGGGCGCCGGGCGGAGTGAGAGCCACAGCGGGCGACCTGGCTGGCGTTCGGGGTTCTGCGGCCCTCGCCCTGTCCGTGTCCCCGGACGGGTGCCTGCTGCGACCGGGCGCGAGTGGGAGCACTCGGGGAGGGAGGGGTCGGACCGCCGCGGTTCTGGGCTCTGCCCCTCTCTCCAGCCTCGAGCCTTGGGTTGGGCACTCCTTTCGTTTCCGTCACGGACCCTCGGCTGCCCGGAGCTCGGGCCAGGGGTGGAGGGCGGCGCGGACTGGGGAGGGCGGTCCCCTTCCCCGCCCCGCCTCGAGTGTGCTCCAAGTCGCCCACCCCGGCGGTGTGTACCACTCTGCCCTGCACGGGTTTGGGGCGGGCGGAGTTTGAGTAGGTGGTGATCCAGCTTCTCCGTGCTGGTCGTTTGGGGTTGTGCTTTGGAGCAAAGCCCGACTCCTGATCTAACTGGAGCTTTGGTCGAGTTGGGTCTGTGGCTGCGGAGTTGGCTTGTCCCGGGGCCACTGCTCCTGCGGGGAGGAGTGGTGGTGCCGCCAGTGGGTATGGTGTGTGTGTGTGTGTGTGTGTGTGTGTGTGTGTGTAGGGACACTGCCGCCAGTGGGTATGGGGTGTGTGTGTGTGTGTGTGTGTGTAGGGACACTGCCGCCAGTGGGTATGGTGTGTGTGTGTGTGTGTGTGTGTGTGTAGGGACACTGCCGCCAGTGGGTATGGGGTGTGTGTGTGTGTGTGTGTGTGTGTGTAGGAACACTTGGGTACCGGGACTGCTGGGACACGAATCCGGGAGGCACGAAGAAGTTGGTCTCAGGCTAGAAGGGGTCGGTGCTGTGAGGAGTCGGGAAATGGTTGGCCCCGGTACTGCCCTGGCGGCTGGCTGCGGCGCTGTGTAGCAGCGCGCTGGGGTCTGGGGGCATCCGGTCATCCTGGGCCGTGAGTTCAGGGCATTGCATTGGAGCCTTTGCAGGTGTGCTCTCTCCCATGGCCTGCTCTGTAGGAGTCCTTCTCTCTTCTGAGATGGGGGTTGCCTTGGGGCTGATAGGAGTGGGTGGAGCTGCTTGCCAAATCCTCAAAAGTAGCCTTCCCCCTTACCCTTGACCTCAAAGTAGGGGAAGTTAGTGCCTGCAGAGTGCTCAGGTCACCCCTCCCTGTTGGTGAAGGGAAACCTGGGGCCTAGGCCATCAGAGCACCCCAGCACCCCTACATTCCCTCTACATTCAGTCAGCCCTGTGGAAGGCCAAAGCACCCTTGTTTCCAGGGATCCTCCTGGGCCCTGGCACCCTCAGAATGAAGCGCATATTCCTCCATGATGGCCCCATTTGCCCTTTCACCTCCTCTCTCAGCTGTCTCCAAGCTTTGTCTCATCCTGAGGATCCATAACGTCTGGGGGTCAGGCCTTGGAAGCCCAGGCTACCAGACGGATTTCCCCTCCCCTCTTATTGCATCCCCACATCTCTGAACTCCACTTTTGGACTACCAAACATGGTCTTCAGTTCATTCAACAAAGCATGGTTGAGAGTCTGTGGGGTGCCAGGAGCTGTTGCAAGCATTGTTCCAGGCTCACAGCTGACTGTCAGCTCTGTGTGGTCTTAGAACCCAGGCTGGACATGTAGTAGATGCTCTGTAGCGTTTATTAATCTGAGCTTGATCTCTGCTTAGCAGCATTATTCAGGCAAACAGGAGTTCAAGGCCACTGGTGCATTTGGAGGTTTGTGGCAGCCTCTAGGAAGAAAGGGGCTGCAGAAGGGTTGGCTGCCCAGGGAAGTTCCCCGCTTTACCAGCTGGGCAGCTGTGCAAATCTCTGAGGACAGGTGAGGGCGCCTCCCTTCCGGTGACTGGGAGTGGGAGGACAAAGCACGTGTTCTGTGTGGGAGAGGAGGGGGCCCTGCCCTGCAGGTCCTGGTGGTAGTGAATTCCCAAGGAGGGGAGGGAGCAGGGAGTTCTGGAAGCTCTGGCTTGTGGAAACATTTCCTGAGGTCTCACTCTAGGTTACAGTGCGCTCAGGGATTTGACTTGTTATTTGTTTAACTTCAACTGAGATAGAATTCAGTTTGGCAATGCCTGTAAAGTGCCATTGTGCCGGTCCTGGGAAACCTTTGCTGGTTTTAAAATGTGTAGTAATAGTTAAGTTTATTGAGACTTAATGATTGAGACTTACACCACATACTATCCTAGAAGCTTTACTTGTATTCATTCATTTAATCCGTGAAACGACACAGTATGGTAGATAATGTTAACGTCCCATTTTACAGATGATGAAACTGTGGCCTAGAGAGGTCACAGAGTAACTTGCTTAAGGTCTGAATGTGAACTGGGTTTCCTCATACCTAATTAGATAATGCCTTCCTCTCAGAAGTGAATAAAGTTGATTAATACACTGAACAAGCCTGGCCCACAGAGGAACTAGTAAGTTCTTCAGTGCAGGTGCCCTTATGTTCCCTGCTTCTGAAAGCATCTCAACTATCTGGGCACATAGCAGGTTGACTGGTGATGTAGCTTTTGTCTCCCTAAGGCCAGGGAATGGGAAGACCGGCACGGCCATGCACAGTAAGAGCGAGTCATTGCCTGTATCTGTCTAGATAGATCAGAGTTTGCTGTGGTAACAATCCTCAAATCTCGGAGAATTAAAGCAACAAAGGATTATTTCTTATACCACATCCATCGCATGTCTGTTTTATGTTGTTCTCACCGTGGGACCCATGCTGATTAAGTGAAATGTTCCTGGTCACTTGGACAGACGGACAGAGAACATGATGAATCTCACCCTGGCTCTTAAAGCTTCCACCCGGAAGTGGCATTTCAATGGTCGAAGCAGTCACATGGCCACGTACTTCCCTGCAGGGTGGGGAGCAAAAGAGGACTGGGAACATTTGGTGAACAGCACTGATGCCTGCCATCTGCCCACCACTGTGCCTTCTCTGTGACTTCCCAAGGTCTGGGTCTGAATGTCGTATGTTTCTGTGTCACCATGAACATCGATCATGAATTAGTCAAAGAAATGTCATTTAGGTTAAAGATGAATTGAGGTGCCACATTTGAAGGGCAGAGGTATGGTGAACAAAAATGCTTATTAGGGTAGTAAGAGGTTGTCTGCAGAAGCAGCTTGCTCCTCTGACCCTGGGCAAGTTATTTGAGCCCCTTGGGTCTTCTTTTGCTCATTCATTTATTCATGCATTAGTTTATGAGCCCAAGGACTAGTGATGAGTCCCAGGCCAGGGATTCTTACTAAGCACTTGTTTAGCTCCTAGCCTGGTGCTAGGGGCTGTAAACTGGGTTCCAGGATTCCTGTTTCCTGCTGCTGGGTCCTGGTGGCCTTTAAGGAAGGATATTATTGTCTATGGGAAGCGAAGCAGGCTCCTGCTCTTTCTCTCTGCCCTGGCACATGAGCCCTTGGACTTCTTGGACTTCCTCATGCTCTATCTGTATGTGGCGAGTAGGGGCAGCCACCTTTCTTGGAAGCAGGAGCATGTAGAAGCACCTCTATAGGCCTTGCCCTTCCCCTTCCACCTGTGAGACTCTGGGGCTGAGCCTGCAGGCCTAGGGGTATGGAAAGGTAATGTGGTGAGGTTACTAAAGGATGGAGCCACACGAGGACAGGCTTGAATATGGGGCTGGGGTGGTTCTCTGTCTTGCAAAGTGGTTTAGAACCCCTTTGTTAATTGCATATTTCCACCCGGGCCACGCTTGCAGGGTGTCAAAGAGCTGGCTACCCTGTGGACCTTGCTTTTGTGGTTTGTCACCGACTTTGTCCCTGGTGACTTCCAGCAGGGTCAAGAAACACTGGTGGAGGTGGTGGGACTTCAGGTTCTTCTGCTCGTGGTTAACGTACTATCCTTAGGCTTGTCTCCTCCTTTTTCAGGGCTTCTGTTTTCTCTCCTACCTGGAATAGAGGGAGAGGTAACGGTGGTCTACAGCAGTGGTCCCATTCTTGGCTGGCCATCGGAGTCCTCAGGGGACTGTGTAGACCTGTGCTTTGAAAATCTTTGGTCTAAGTGAATGCCAGCATTCCTGATTTGTCTTATCTTCATTATAGCAGTGGGATATTCATAATGTCTCAACATCTGTTTTCTCCCTTAAGGGCATGTTTTTTTTTTTTGGTTCAGACAGGGCAAGTGGCTGTGTTGGACCAGCAAAGGGCCTGGCTAGTAGGAAATGTTTAGTGCCGATGAAACATAACGATGAGTAATGTTGTCCAGCACCTAGAGTGGACAGTGGTGAGGCCAGCTTTAGAGTTGTATCTACTTTCTAGCTGAGTAGAAGTCAAGTCTTTGATGTTTTTTCTTTCTTTTTTTCTTGGATTTGGTTTTCTTATCTGTGAAGTGAGAAGAATCTGCCCTTCCTGTCCCTCGTGGGGTTACTGTGAAGCATACACCCTTCAGGTTTGAGAAGCAGTGTGTGCAGCCCCTGAGTTAGGGTGATACCCTGGTTTGGGACTGCTGCTGTCACGCTGACGGCTCTCAGCAAAGTGCTCACCAGCCAAGGATTCTGGGAAGCCCATTTCCTCCATTCTTGGGCCTGGTGGTGTTGGCCAGGGCTGGGCCTGGCTGGGCGTTGCTGTGGTTTTTCCTCAGGAGGCCGCAGGCTGGTAATCTGAGAGTAAGTGGGCCTGGGCAGGCTCCTGGAGGTCTGTTACGTCTCGCCTGCCCAGTAGCCAGGGAGAAGTTCCTAGAGCCCTGATGTCTATCAGCTGGATAGCTGGAGGGACCAGCTCCTCCCTTCTTGGGCTCTGTCAGCCTGTGCTGCGTGGCTGCGAGCCGTGGCGGGGCCATCGGGATCCTGGGTCAGAGCTACACTTCTGGTGCTGCCTCAGACTCTGCGTATGTCCTGGAATTTGGGAGAGCTGAGGCTGGGCTTTCCTGCATGGGTAAGGTTTGGGGAGGGGTCGGGACGTGGGGCTAGGCAGAGGTTGACCCTGAGGAGAGGTTCGATGAACCCCCTCTCTGTGTTTTCCCTGTTTACCTGTACTAGCTGCTGGGGCCTGTGCCAGTCTATTTTGCAGGGCCCAGGAAGCATTAAAAAAGAAAAAGCGGCTTTGAGGAATTTGTCGTCCTGATACTCCAGAGAGGGGCCCTCACAGCAGCTGGAATTAAATGAGTGTCCCCTGTATCTCTTTCATCCACACCCTGAAGTCTGAGTGGTGAGCCTGGGAGGGTCGAGGGCAGCAGCATATCCCAGGACACACAGTTCCAAGGCAGGGTCTGTGCTGATGCATCAGAAGCCCATCAGGGCACCATGGGATAACCGGGCTTGTTGGAAAGTGGCAGGTGGAAATAAGGGATATGGCCGCCCCAGCTTCAGATTTGGCCTCCCAGGGATGGGCGACTGGGCCCTACACACCCACTGCAGCAGTTCGGGCCATGTGTGACTCTCAGCTTTTGGAGTGTTTTGATCCCCAGTCTGGGGTGCCCACTCAGCTTGCTCAGGTCCCTGCTCTTTCCAGGCTTCTGGCTGCTGCCACCAGCTGCTCCAAGGAAAGGCTCTGGTTGCCCACTGAGTGACCATTGCCACGAAGAGACCCTGTTTCCTCTCCAGATGACCTCCCTAATGTCCAGCCACCCTGCAGCTTGGCTGTCTGGTTTCAGCCCTTCACCCCTGCGCCAGACAGACAGGGTCTGTCCCCCAGGGCTTGGTCGGGGAGGCCAGCCCCAGCCCCAGCGGTTCTCACACTCTGGGTGAGGGGTCCAGGAAGACTTGGAGCTCCATATTGTTTAAAAAAAAATCATTCTGACACTCGTGAAAACAGTAAGGCACGCTTTATTCAGGAGTGTCGTGATAGGTATAAGGACCACAACAGTGGGGAATGGGGTTTTGCAGTAGGGGAGAGAGATTGGGCTCAACCCCAGATGTTACAAGGGAGCAGAGGTGGGTGGTTGGATGGATGGTAAATTTATAGGAGGGGAGGGTAATTCTTTGCTAACTGACCTGACAGTTCTTGCTGAAGGCAGGCTAGGGTGATCAGGTGTCATGTGGCAGGTGCTACACGGGGAGGAGGAGGAATTTGGTCAGATGTGGAAGGTGATCAGCTATGGAGGGTGGGAGATCCTGGCTAAACTGCCTTAGCGGGATTCCTGCTAAAACTGGACTCTACAGGGACAGAGACAGAAGCCCGGGTTTGGGCCTCATGGGGCAGAGGGCTCAGAGGATCCTGACTAGTTTGGTCAAAAAGACACTGTCAGTGTACGAGGCACTAGCCTGAGCTCATCAGCACTCACGCTTGTCACTCAGGAGTGGTGGCCCGCTTTGTGGGCGTCACTCCCTTGCTTCCAGAAACCTAGTCCTTTTCTTTTCAGCACCTACTGGCTCCTTGGCCCCTGGCTCCTTCACTCTTGGCCCCTGGACCGCCCTCTGCATCCAGGAAACAGTATGGACCCGTGGCCTTGGTTCCCTGTGCCCCCGCCCCCTGCCCCCAGGCCAGTGCTGGCTGCCCTTGTTGCCAGATCTGTTGGGAGCCAGATAACAGCCATTTGACTCTGGACAACCCTCCCTACTTGACCCTCTTTCCTTGACCTGTGTACCTTGTGTTTCCTGTTCACTGCATCCTGGGCAAACCAGTCTGACAACTTTATGGATCTCCCTCTCCCACAGGCCTGGGACCCGACTGTCTAATCTGCCTGAGCTGGGCCAAGGGAGGTGCAGTGGGTGATCCCCTCCCTCCCCCACAATGCCGCTCCAGGGGCCTTCTGGCCTGATCCCCTGCTGCTTCCTTCCGCTGCCCAAGGCCTTCGATCCTCCTGGTTTTCTCTGCCCCTCTTGTCTGTTTGGTCACACCCTGCGCAGATGACCCTGTTGGGTGTGTCTGCTACTCCTGGGGGGGCTCCTGTCTCGACAGTCAGCTTGTTAGGAACCAGACCCCCCGCTGTTGTGAGAAAAAAGGGTGTGTGCAGAAAATCTGACGGCTGCGAGTTCGGGCCTTCCCCCCTTCCTGAAGGCTGGCTTCCACCCCTGCAGGGGACAGTGGCTCTGTGCAGCCATCCTACCTCCACTGTCATCGTCTCCTGGTGTCCTAGCTGCTTCCTGTGAAATACAAGTAATGATATAAACATGGACAAGGGGGCCTGTCAACAAAAGAGCTGGTGGTAGCCATGGGGTATTCATTCATTCCCGAGGGAGCAGGGAGGTGCGAGTGGTGTGTGCCCTGGTGGAGGGGTGGGATGGGCAGGCCTGTCGGGGGCCCCTTGGGCTAGGGAGTCCTGAAGCTCTCTCTGTGGGAAGACAGATGCGGGGAGGTGGGGCAAGTGCCAGCTGGGGGGCTGCAGGATTCGTTGTGTTGAGGGTCAGTGCCTACCTGGGTGTAGGGCACTGCGTGCTCATGCAGAAAGGCGGTCAGAGAGGGGCCGGCCTTGGGTTGATGGAGGGTTGTAGGATTCTGCACCGGAGGTGCTGAGGGCCCACTGAGGGCCCAGGAACTTGTCTCCAGCAGCTGAGGTCTGAGGGCTCCAAGTGCCTGCGTGATTCTACTTGTTGTGGAGTCTCATTTGTGCTCCTTAATTTGGGGGCTGCTTGTCGAACATTGAACACTCATCAGAAAGCCTCTAATAGGATAGGGGAGCCAAACTTAACATCTTCCCTCTTTCCAGCCACCTTTCTCTGTGGTCTGGATGGTCTGCGAGTCATTAGGAGGTCTTTGTGGTGGGCTGCGAGGTGGGCCAGGGAACTTCTGCTAGGTAGAGAGAGCGCCATCCAGGAACCACTCCCCGCCCGCCAAGTGGTCTCACCCAAACGGTCTGGCCAGTCCTGGTTCTAATAGGCATTGTGTCATACCCCTCAGAAGCAGGAGAGAGACTGGGATGGTTATTATATTGTTCCTTAGGGGGAAAATCACTTGGAGGAAATACATCAGTGCTTCTGAGTGCAGAGTATTTATTGACGCGTCAGTTAAAGTAGGCTTTTAAACAACATGTGCGTATTCCCTTAGTAAGGAACAAATGTGCAAACCCATCTCACAGCTCCATTTTGCAGCTTGCATTTCCTGAAAGGTACAGGGAGTTTAGTGGTTAAGGGGTTGGAGTTTAGAGCTGGGATTTTGGAGAAACTGTTTTTAGCCTGTTCTTGGAGTTGGGCCAGGCCTAGAAATCTGTTGAAATAGCTTTCTTCAGCTGCTAAAATTGGGATGAGTTTGTAACACCAGGACCTTGAGCCTCACTGATGACTGGGGAGGGCCCTGAGAAGGGTCCATGCTGAGGCCTGGGATGCCTGCGGCTCAGTGCCCCCAGAACCTGGGGGTCTTACAGTCTCATCGTGGACCAAGTGGACCTGGCTACAGATGGTCCTCTGTATGGAATAACTTAGGTTTCCCTTCTGCCTTGGTCAAAATCGGCTCTTGGTCTTCCTAGGAAGGCTTTCTATTTTGGGACTTGGGGAGGAGTTGTGAACAGGGAACTCTCTGAGTTGGTAAGTCTGTCTTTATTCCAGAGGCTGGCACTCTCTTCCCCTTTTTCCCCCCTTCTTCTTGTTCTAGGGAGATGCCAGAAACTGCCTGCAGAGAGCTACAAGCCAAATTTTTTGTGCCACGAACTTTAGGGATTTTAAATGTCAATTTAGTTTTAACTTTTTTCTTTAAAAAAGTACATAATGAAAGATATGTAAAAATATATAGTGAAAATTAATATTTCTACCCCTGACCCCTTCAGTTCTGCTCCCCTGAGGCCCTGTCACCATCACCAGGTGTTGGGTGTCTAGTGAAGCGTCTCTGGCCTCCTCTTGTTTATCACCATGCCGTACACTACTTAGGGTGTTCTGATTTCTACCCTAAAGTTTATCTTGGGATTGCTCCATTTCAGCACACGCAGTGCAGGCCATTCTTTTTAACGGCGGCATGTTATTCCTCTGTGTGGTCAACCATGATTCACTTTATCAGCCCCCTGTGGATGGACATTGAGGTTGCTTTCAGTGTTTGGTTCCTCCAAGCCAAGCTGCAGGAATGCCTCACATGTACATTCTCAGAGGTCTGTCGTAGAGATGGCTAGACGGGGAATCCAGGCATGGGGTGCTTGACCAGAAAAGAAACACGCTGTTTTGATTCCAAGAGGGAGCATGAACATTTCAGAGTTTTTCTTTTGGAGGGATCTTGTGTTTCTGCAGTCAGAGCCTGTCTGTTTCAGCTCAGGTCAGCCTGCTTCCAGGGCACCTGGTGTTTGCAGCTCTTGGCCGTGCCCTGTGGGCCTGCCTGTGTGTCCAAAAGTGTGATGTAAGAGTGTGAAGAGGCAGTCAGAGCCAGATAGGGTCTAGGGAGGTTCTGGGGAGGCGGGGAGTGGGGAGGCTTTTCGTACCTGGGCTTGAGCGGCCCCGGGAGTTTGCAGGAATTGGGCCAGGTGTGAGGTCCGGCATCCTGGCTGAGAAACACACAAAGAATTGGGAATCAGTTTTTAGAAGAGCAGATTCTCCCTGGGTTTCAGGGGTTGGTGTGAAGCCTCTTGTCCAGGCCCCACTGGACCTTCCGCGGCTCTGGGATCCCCCATCTCCCGCCTGCCCAGAGGCTCTGCCTTCTTTGTACCGCTTCAGGGCTCTGGGCCTGACTGCCACCCTGTGATTTTAAAAGCCTGTGTACAAGGCACCTGGTGTAAATAATAGATGGGTTTTTCTGTTTTGAGCAGGCGGCTTCCTTGCAGAGCAGAAGCAGGGGGTGAGGGCAGATGAGGTTTTCTTCCTGGGATGGGTTGGGGCAGGGAGAGGGCTTACGTTGGAGCCATCTACTGGGATCCTTCTGGGAGTCCTGGGAGTGCTCTGGCTGTTTCCCCATCCTTGTGGCCACCGTGTACCCCAGAAAGGACCATAATCTTCCCCTATCTGGCTCTGGCCACCCCGTGCCTGCAAAGGGCAGGGCAGGAAGCGGGGAGATTTTAGGGTTGGCTGGCAGATAGCCCCCCTAAAAAGAAAGGTGCCCGATATGACCCTGACCTGGTGAGTTTGAGGCCTGCGTCCCTGCCCTGTCTCTCCCACCATTGCCCTTACATGCCGCCCCTGTGAGAAGTCCACAGCTTCCCATGCCCACCGCTCTGTTGTAAGGGGCTTGGAGCTTGGCAGCACAGAAGTTTCTGTTGTGGCCGGGTGGCAGCTAGGGCTGACCTGTGGGGCTGAGGAGGTGGTGCCTGGGAACTGACAGTGGAGCTATTCATGGGCTCTGCCCCGGTTTCCTGCTGCCTCCCATTGTGAATTATTTTGGGGGGAGGGGAGGAGGAGAGGGGGTGGCCAGTGGCTCCATTGTTGCTGGTAGCGGGAGCCCATTATGCTAATAGAAGTCCTTTAGTGAACAGATCTTAGCCACTCCAGGGCCCCACTCATGTTCTCTGATGTTGGGTGAGCTGCCTAGCCCAACTCTGCCCTCTCCCAGTGCTCCCCATCCCTGGAAATCTGGAGGGACCCTGCCCTTTGTGGGTACCTCTGTCAAGATTCCCCTTCCCCCCTCAAGCCCCCTAGCTATGCCTGGAACCCCCCTGGGTGTGAGAGCTCTGAGCAGCTGGGCAAGGAGCAGCGGTGCCCAGTGCCTGTCTTAACAGCCACCTGCCCGCTGCCTCTGGGAGTGGTGTCTGCCTGAGCTCTCCCGGCCCAGCTGCACCCTTGGGTGGGGGCCAGGCGTGTGCCTGGGTAGCTGTCAGTCTTGAGGGCCCCATTTTCCTTTGTACCTCAGCGCTCAGCCCGGTGTCCCCTGTGCCTCGCTGGAGCACTCAGCTGTAGAAAAGCCTGCTTGCTGGCAGGCCGGCCTGCAGTCTCTCCACCCCCGCCCCCCCACCCCGCTGCCTGAGCCACGGCCATTTTCCTTTGTTCTGCCATCTCCGGGCTCTTGAATCTCAGGCAGGCGGCGGCAGGCTGGGCAGGCAGCAGGCAGCGGGTGCACAGCACCAGCGGAAGCCCTCACGACATGAATCTTCCCACTGAGCCGATGGTGTGCAGTCTGCCGGCTGTACCGTCACTTCCCCCAGCTGTACCCCCAGCTCCCCGGTGGTGCTGAGATTTCCGTTTGTTTAAAGATGGTCTTGCATCTTATTGGATCACAGTGATGCTGACTTGTACAGTGAGGACAGAGAGAGGGCTTGCCTGTTTGTGCCACTGAGGGTGTGTGAGAGGGAGAAGGATGGGGAGGAGGGCGAGTTCATGGATGCCTTTGGGAGCACCAGCCTCCTGGTCTTTGGCAGAAAAAGCCACTCCCAAGTGTAAATTTTGATCCCTTTACCTCCTGGTCCTTCTCCATGAAAGAGTTGTGTAGGAAAAGCTCTTAGCATTTAGTGGCAGGGGTAGTTGAGAAAACAGTAGGTTTTTTTTTTTGGTCTCTGTGGTTGTGGGAATTTTTCTCCAGCTGAGGGGAACCATCCATCTCCTGCCCCTTTGCATCTGCATGTCTCTCATCCCCAGTTTTTGGTGGGCAAAAGGAGCTTCCTCCTGGGGGTCTGATTTCACCCAGTGTGAGGTCACAGGCCAAGCTGAGGGTTACTCTCTGGCATCTCTTTCTGGAAGTGTGCCCGCCCCAACTCATACATCTCCAGCTTTCTAAACCGCAGCCGGAAGCTGAAATGTAGTCCCTCTGCCTTTGACATAAGAGTTGTTTGGTATGAGAACTCCGGAGCTCTCACTACTTTTTTTCGTGTTTAGCATTTTTTTTTTTTTTTTTATCTTTTCAAAACCCATCCGTCTTGAGATCAGCCTGGCTGTCTTATCTGACTCTTATCAGCCAACCTCGCAAATTAGGAAGCAAGTCCCAGCCCTGGACAGGGTTGCCCCTTGGAGTGCCCTTGTTTCAGCAAATGTTGTACAAGACTCAGCAAAAATAGCTAAGTTCGCAGTCATATGCATTGAAACACAGACGCAGCTTTTAGGGTAGTTGGGCCCAAACAAGTGTGGGAAAGGTCGTGACTGAGGCAGCACGCTGCTCCGGAAAAGCGCCGGGAAGTAAGGAGAAGGCTGAGGTTGGGTCCCAGCTGTGCGACTGGCCCTCTGGGTGACCTTGGCGATTCATTTCCATGGGGGTAGGTCTCTGGAAAATGGAAGGGTTGCTCAGATGAACTTCGGACGTTTTTGAGCCGTGACTCTTTGAGTTCTATGAATCTAAGTCTAAAATGCTTGGTCGCTACACTGAGCCCCTCGCACCAACTCAGGGTACCTTTTTGGAGGAAATGTCATCAGATGGGGTTAACGGAGGGCATCTCTTCCCCGGGGCATTTCTTCCTCAGGTTCTTGAGGGGCTGGTGATGGTGAAACCCACCCATCCTGAGCCCAAAAGCACACGGCCAGTCCTCAGGGGCTGAGTGTGGCACCAAGGAGCCCACTGAGAAATAGTCCTGCCTCAGACAATGGCATTGACCCTTTTCTTGGAAATACCACATTCCCTCTTTGGTGAACCTCTGGGGATGGAAAGAAAGCTCTTTATTTTACCTCCCACCAAAGTGAGGCCAGGCTGTTAAAAGTAAAAACAAAACCTATAAGACAGAGATACCATCTGTCCTTAAATATCCAACTTGGTCCTGGGGGTGGCGGCTAGATTTACATTTTGTCTTTATTTTGTTAAAAATTCCAGGAGGCAAAAACGGGTTTCTGGCCCTTTATCTGCCTTTCCCCACCCAGCCTCCACCCCCTGGGAGGCCTCCCGTGCCCCATGGCTTTCCTCCCATTGTCTGCTGGGCTGGGATCAGCCTTGTCACTGTTCTGGGCTGTGTGTTTCTGCCCTGCGTCACAGGAGGTCTGTGGTCTTGGAAGATATCCAAGGGGCAGGGAGTCCAGCTTTGATAAACATTTGGTTTAGAGTAGCTTCCACAGCTGTGAAATGGGAATAAAAATAACCTGTGAGGATCCAGTGGGATGCACTAAAATACTGAGCAAATTCCACAGTTAAAGCATTCCTCCGAGAGAGCTGATTGCATCCCTGTCAGTGGACGCACGATTAGGTGGGTGGGCTTTCCCCCATGACTTGCCTTAAAGGTCCTTTCCCTCCATCAGTGTTACTGCTTTTCTTTTGGGCCCCTTACACCCCACTGTTCAGAGTACTGCCCACTGGGCAGCACTGGCAACACCTGGGAGCCTGTAGCGCTGCAGACTTGCCTCACAGCAGCTGACGCAGAATCTGCTTTGAACAAGATTCCCAGGTGATTTCATGCGCTTTCAAGTTTGAGAAGCACTGGCTCAGACACCTCGTCCCGCCCTGCACCACCCTGAGACTCTCGCACCTTCCTCTGTCTCTTTTGTGGTTTTGCTGTCTTCACCCTCTTGCCCTCCTTAAAGCTGCCGACTTTAAAGGGCTCTGCCAGCTCCGGCTCCGTGGCTCCCACCCCCTCGGGCGCGCAGTTTGCAGCAGGTAGCCCTGGGCCCTGGCGGTGTCTGGGAGGTGGGTCTGGGGATCGTGGAAGCAGCCTTGGCGGGCAGCTGGCTCCCTGAAGCCTGCTGGCGAGGTCAACTTTGGGGCACTGAGCCGAGGAGGTAATTGGAGCCCTCTTTTGTGAAAGGGGGTGCAGAGCCTCCCTCGGCCATCTGGTGCCACTTGCCCCGCCCCATCCGTCCAGCTGGGCGACAGGAGATCAAAATCAGGTTGTAAATGTTGTTTGCTTTTTGTAGAAACACAAAGCATTCTATATATAAAGATGTTTTGGTAGACGTTGAAGTTCAAATAAAAAGTCCAGAAAAGGGATTGTAAATTAATTTTTTTTAGTGGAAAAATGTTTGAGATGACTCTCCTGATTTCGCTAGGATTGCCTGCCCTCCCCCTGCATTCTGGTTGAGGTGGGTGGAGGGCTCGTGGGTGTGAGCTTGGGCCCCCAGGCCTGGGGATGCCCTGGCTTTCCGGGACTGTTTTAGAGACTAAGCCGGTAATCTTCTGTCTCTTTGTGGATTCTTCTCAGCTTTTTTCAGTAGAGTTCCACCATTGATTTGCATTTTTTAAAAAATCTGCTTCTCCCTCCCCCACCCCTCTTATTCCTCTTCTCTTTTACATTTTCAATGCACTTTGTTATATTTATTTATTTTTCTCCAGCGGGCTTCACCTTTTGCTTTCGTCCCTCTGTGAGCCTGACCCCAGGCTGTTTGCCTTGCTCGGAGGCCAGGAGCCAGGCTCTGCCCTGGCCTGGTGAGCCCCTGTCTGCCCAGGGCAGGATTAGGGGGTGCTCCCAATGCTGACCTCGGAGTGAAGTGGGTTGCTTGGTTGTCTTACAACACGGTATATTGTAGTGAACTGTGCAATTTTGGATACAAAGATTTTGACTATCTTAGAGCCACAGTATTTTATGCCTTTCAGGCGTGGAGAAATGGAGGAAAAGGAGTAAATGTGTGTAATTCTAAGTTCTCCTATATAGTTTCTTTGTGTTGGGGCAGAGGAGGGTGGGGGTAGGGCAACCCCTGCAAAGAGAACATTTCCCACCTACATTAGACGGGCAGGTCACATCCTCGCACCGGAGCAGCTCCCCTGAGGGCTGCCCAGGACTCAGCTATTGGAGCAGAATTTACTCCTCTCTGAGAGCAGGCCCACTTGCCACTCAGTATGTTTGCGGCTGTTAGGAGTGGCCCCTACCGCAACTGTGTCAGTCCTGCAAGGGCAGCCACACCGGTGGGGTCTTGGTGCCATCCTCAGGGCCTGGCCCAGAGCTGGGGCCACACTGGGGCTCTGTTGAGACTCTCGGCTGCCACCATGCTGGGTTGTAGCGGTTAAACCCACTGCTGTGGGGAACATTTCCTGACCAGCTTCCCGCCTCCTCCTTCCTTCCTTCCTGGGCCCCATCCTGCCCTCCTGCCCCTGCCTGACTGCATTTAGCAGAGGGAAGCGTGTCCTGAGCCCCCTGCGTCGGGCACGGGTCTCACTCGAGTTCTTGGTGTCCACAGCCCCATTCTAGGTGCCTGGCACGCAGCAGGTGCCGGGACATGTAGAAACAGGTCCTGAGGTGTTCATCTCCCACAACAAAAGCCTTTCCCCCAGGGGCTCGCAGAGTGAGTTAGGGCACTGGTGGATTGCTGTGCCCTTGGCTTCAGTCGCGCCTTGGCCTTGGCTTACGCCCTTCGTAGGGAACCTCAGGGTGGACAGAGGGTCCAGGCCTCTGGGTCCTGAGGTCTGGAGGTCACAGCACATAGGCCTCATGGGTTCTTGTCCATGCTGAGGATGTTGCTGTAAACTGGGTCCAGATTACCACGTCTTGTGTGCACCTGGCTTCTGGGTGTAGACATTTTGTGTGCACTTAGGTTTTCAGAAACAGGCCTGCTGTGATTATCGGGGCACAAGGTGCCGTACACCATGACGGCAGGGCTCCCCATCCTCACGTGAGCAGGCGGCTTCACCTGCAGCAGCAGAGGGAGGGCAGCTGGGAGGCCAGGACGGTGCCAGGCCTCCTTCCCCACAGCCTTTTGAGAGGCTGGGGGGCAGCAGCTGTGGGTGACCTGGCCCTGCCTCATCTGGGTGGGCAGGCACCACCCTGGTGCTGCCTGAGCAGTTGAGTAAGCTTCCTGATGAATCATCTTCAAGATCTGTGTTTGGGCCCCAGACTTGTTTGTTGCCCAAATGTTTTTTTGTTCGTTTGTTTAATGGAAAATGGCCACAAATTCTACATTTTACTGGAGGTGAGTTATTTGGTAGACTCTGCCTTCATTTGTTTTGTTTGTTTTTTGATCTTTCGTCATGATAAGACTCAGGTTATGCATTTTGTGGTGTGTCCTCAGTGTATCCCTTCAGGAGGGATGGATGTTGGCTTGAGGACCTCATTACTAGTGATGACAGTGGTGGTCACTTGGTTAAGGCGGTATCTGCTGGGTTTCTCCACTGCTGAGCTACTATTATGTTCTTTGTAATTAGTAAGTGTCCTATGGGGAGATACTTTGAGACTAGGTAAACATGCTGCTTTCTCATCAAACTTTGATCAACTGGTTTTAGAACCTGTTTACTGAATGTTTTTGTGTCATCCCCTGCCCCAGTTCACATATTGAAATTCTAGTGCCTGGTTTGATGATGTTAGGATGTGGGGCCTTTGGGAGGTGCTTAGGTCATGGGGGTGGAGCCCTCAAGAATAGGATTAGTGCCCTTACAAGAGACCCCACAGGGCTCCCTTGCTGCTCCATCTTGTGAGGACATGGTGAAAAAGCGCCAGCTTTGAACCAGGATGAGGCCCTTGCCTGGCCATGCTGGCACCTTAATCTTGGGCTTCCCAGCCTCCAGAACTGTCAGGAGTAAACTTCTGTGCTTTAGAAGCTGCCTGCTCTGTGGTATTTTGTCCAGTCTGGTGTTTTGTTATAACAGCCTGAACAGACTGAAAACCCATTATCAGTTATTTCTGTTGTGGTTGCTGAGTGGCAATGATTTAATTACATTAATTTTACATTTATCATTCTGCTGTAAAGAACTTTCCCTTCTCCTCCACTTGTTTATTTATCCATTTATATATATTAGAATGGACTCATGGATTCTTACTTTATTCAATGAGTTAAAATGTATTAGTATTATTGTTTATTTTGACACTCACATTGTTCCAGACTGGGCCAGCGGGGGTCCCTTCAAACTGACGGCTGTGAAGGACAGCTCTTAAAAATGTGAATTTCCAGGTCTGTCACAGTCCTATTAAACTAGTCTCTATGTGCAGTTTGGAAAAAGCTCCTTGAGGGATTCTCCTGTTCTGTGGACTTTGGGATCAGCTGGACCAGGCCGGTCATTTTCAAGTGTGTAGCTCATGGAGCCTCCCCTTTCCACCAGCCACCTGAAGAGGCCTGCTATGCCCACCTCCATGCTGGGTTTCTGGGTCAGAGTCTCTTTGTACAAAAGCTCTTGTAGCTTGAAAAGTAATAAAAATAGTAAGTTTGAAAATTGCTGCATTAGGTGACCTCCATTCCAGGCCCAGCATTTTTCCCGCTGAGCCCTCACCTCCCCACTTCCCTCCTCTGACCTACATCCCTCGCTCCCTCAGCTTCTTCCCTGGTGACAGCACTGAGGTAGACAGATGTCTCCTCACCAGATTAGTGAGGGGCCCCTTGGTGCTCCTCAAACTCAGCAGGTTTGGGGTTGTGGGTTTTTGGTGGTGGAAGCTCATAATGCCGTGTTTGCTAAGAACAGAGTTTCATACAGGAAGCCAATTCATACAGCACTTAGAATCCTAGGCCCGTTGGAGAGCCTGGTGGGGCTCAGAGCTGGTGGCCTAGGCTTTCCTGGACCTCCACCTGGAGGCTATCCCAGGTCCGGCAGTCAAGGGCCTGAGGGTCTCTGAACTCTGGGAACCTCCCTTCTCCCACACCTGTGTGGCAGGGCCTGTGCTTGTGACCCTGTGATAAGGGAAGGTGGCCCACCCTAACGCCTGGCTGGCTTTGTAGTGTCTTCCCATAGTGAAGAGTCAAACTTCCAGACCCCTGTGAGTGGCTGCTGCCACCATGTCCAACCTTGCACTGTTTCTGGCAGACTCTGAGTATGGGGAGTTGGGTCCTGAGGGGTATGGGTTAGGGGAGGACTTAGACACTTCTGAGGGTGAGTCAGAGCTGAGTGGGGAGCCCGTGGACCTGACCCCTCCTTCCCCTCTCAGGGTGGCGGTGCCCCAGGGCTGAGGCAGGACGTCCTTCCTGTGTGTGATTCCCATGGGCAGTGAGGCAGCCTACTCTGGCCTGCCTTTGTGACCATCTCTCCTACTGGAACCCATTTCCCTTGAAAGTCACCTGTCTCCTCCTAGACTTCTCCCCTTGGGCCTCCCTATTCCTGCGGCCAGTACTCAGTGGGTACTGAGGACCTGGAAAGTCCAGGGCCTAAGGTGTGCTGTTTGGAGGTGCAGCAGGGTTCCCAGCTCCATTGGGAATATGGCTGCCCTTCCCTGGGATGGGCCTGTGGGCAGGTACAAGTACTGGGAGCCTCGAAGGCCAGGTAGAAAGGTTGAATCTTGGTGAATGGCTGAGTCTGGAGAATGAGGCAGGGGGGAGCCAGCAGGATAACTTGGGTTCTAGCTCGGGATATGGGTGGATGGTGTTGTCCAGGTCAACAGAGTTCAGCTGGGTTCTTTGCTTAGGGGTCTTACATGGCCCAAATCAAGGGGTAGGCAGGCTGCATTCAGAAGAGGTTCTGGGGCAGAACCTAGTTCCTTGCTGTTTGTTGTAGAACTGAGGTCCTGTTTCCTTGCTGTCAACCAGGGCTACCCTTAATTCCTGGAGCCTCTCTGGTCCTTGTATGTGGCTCCTCTGTCTCAGATCCAGCAACAATGCATTGCATCCTTCTCATGCTTGGAATCTCTCTGACTACTGCCCTCAGCTGGGAGAAGGCTCTGCTTTTAAGGGCTCATGTAATTACACTGGACCCACTCAGTTTCCCTATTTTAAGTAAATTGATTATCTTGATTACATCTGCAAAATCTCATTTGTCCTTTCTTCTATATGGTTATAAATTATACTTCCTGTTTTTTGACTTTGCTCAGTAAAAAGATGGCAATTAAAAAAATGTTGAAGTCATCCTAGAGATCCATGTAAAAATGGTGGATTGAGTGGACACACCTAATTTTATTTTATCCTAAAACCCCACAAAAGTTAAGATAAAGGGAATTTTTAAAAAGCAATCAATCTACGAGGACAGGGAGAATGGGAAAGGAAACAACAGCAAGAAAAAATTTGCAAACCAATAATTAGATGGGTGAGGCGCTCAGTTTGAAATGTAGGAGTTGGTGTCACCATATTATTATTTTAGGGGGGTTTGCGGGGGAGGGGCATCAGAGGTGGCTAAATATAAGAATTGTTTGAAAGCAGTTGATGTGGTTAGAGCCCTTTCCTTTCTCAGTGGTGCTTGGTGACTGCTTCTTCCCTTTAGCTGGACATTGGAGATTCCTTCTGCTGAAGGAGAAACCAAGGGCCTGGGAGACTCCAGGTGTTCTGGGAGGTTCATATGAAGACTACCTCCATTCCCCAGCCTTTTATCCCACTTGGCTTCTAAAACACTGACAGCCAGCCCCTTACCTTTCAGGCAGGAGATTAAAAGACACTTCACTGGGGAACCTGACCGGCCTAAGAGGAAAGAACTAAAGATGCTGATGACATCTTTAGCAGATGGCCCAGCCAGATCTCCCTGCACAGAAACTCACCTGCCCAAGAACTCAGTGCTACTAGTCAGTTCTTAGGCATCTATTCGTAGTCATGAGGATTACCAAAGATTGCTAATATCTGAAGAAAGTACCTAACATGAAAGGAAGCAAAACAAGTAGGGGGGAAAAGGCAACTTGAAATAAATATTCTATTTAGAGAGAATATTTTGAAAAAAATTAGACATTTTCTCAGAGAGATAAGAAATATTATATCTATGAAATATGAATAGGATACTATACAAAAGGAACATTTAGAAAACAAAAAAGTATTAAAAGTTTAAAAGAGTAAGAGCAGAGCAAAAATATCAGAATTATTAGAATAATTAGAATTATTATAAAGTTGAAAGAGTCTTCCAGAAAATAGACAAGAAAGATGAAGAGATGGATAATAGAGCAGAAGAGGTAAGAAATTTAAGGAATCAGCCCGGGTTCCCATATCCATTAATATAGGAGCTGCAGAAGGAGAGAACAGAGAAAAATGCAAGTGGGAAAAATCATCCAGAAAAAAATTTCCTAGAAAGATATAGGTTTCCATATTGTATGGACTCATCAGATGTTGAGCCAAGTGGATGAAGATAGACCAGTACCCTGAAATGTCAGTGTGCTGGGGAGAAAGGGATGATCCTACAAGTTTACAGAGAGAAAGGAACAGGTTAAATACAAAGATCAGGAATCCGAGTGGTTTCAGCCTTCTCAATACCCTGGATTATAGGTAGGGCGACGCCTTCATTATTCTCAGTAGAATTGACTCCCAACCTAGAACTCTATACACAGCCAAACTTTTATTCAGAAATGAAGGTAAAATAAAGATGTTTTCAGACATACAGGGTCTGAAAAACTTCCCTTTTGCCCTGAAGATTTCCTCCACAAAGGTGAACGAAGACTGGCTCTCTCGTAGGCTGTATTCCAAATGAGGCAAAAGGGAGTTCTGGGACCCAGTCCAGATTAAAGCCGCTCAGAGGATTCCAGGAGAGGTTTCTTCTGGAAGAAGAACTAGAAGTAGGACATCTTATGTGAGTGAACTTATTGAGAGGAGATTTGGACAACTGGCATTGAATTTGGGGTTGACTATTAATAAATTCATAGAAAATTAAACAAACAGAAAAATAAGAATTATTAACTCCAGAGAACAAAAAGTTGTCTAGGAAAAATAATCATGGTAAGACAAACATATCATATACAGAAATTTCTAAGAGATATTTGGGAAGTTAACGTCAAGACCAGCTAGAAGTTGAGGGAGTCCCTGGAAAGGGCAAGGCCTGGCCTTGAGACCTGGGATCTGCTGTTTTTCTCAACACAGCTTTTACAGTCGCTGATTCGTAGATTATGTGCAGGGACAATTTTGAAAAAAATTAAAGCAACAGCAAATCTAGAATACATGGCCTGTGATAAGGGGAAGTCCTGTTTCACAAAACTCAGGGGTGCATGTAACTATGTGTGCCCTGGATTGATTGTTAAATGTGCTGCTTACTGTGGACCATCGTAAAAAATTTGAAAGCCATTGACTTCTCATTGCCAGTTCCCTTTGCACACTTCTGAATTGTCCAAGTATTTTACAGTTGAGCGTGTGCTACTTTTTAAATTAAAAAGTGGGAGGAAGAGGGAAGAGGAAGGAATCTTACAAGTTAATATTATCCCAAAGTAGACGAGCCCTGTTTACTTTGCCTACAGAGGTCATCACATTTGGGGGGCCAGCATCCTCCACCAGCAGTGGCCTCTGTTTATTTTTTTAAATTTTATTTTTTTATAAATGTATTTATTTATTTATTTTTGGCTGCCTGGGGTCTCGTTGCTGCGTGCCAGCTTTCTCTAGTTGCGGCGAGCGGGGGCTACTCATCGTTGCGGTGCGCAGGCTTCTCATTGCGGTGGCTTCTCTTGTTGCGGAGCACAGGCTCTAGGCACGTGGGCTTCAGTAGTTGTGGCGCACAGGCTCAGTAGTTGTGGCACGCAGGCTCAGTAGTTGTGGTGCACGGGCTTAGTTGCTCCACGGCATGTGGGATCTTCCTGGACCAGGGCTCGAACCTGCGTCCCCTGCATTGGCAGGCGGATTCTTAACCACTGCACCACCAGGGAAGACCCTCAGTTTATAGTTTTAATACAAAGGTGGTAATGGTAAGTGCGATGATGAAAACCTTTTTAGAAAATCACTTGTATGTCTACCAACCCATGAAACCATTTTCACGCTTTTAGTTTCCACTTTGACCTTTGACCGCATGCTTACAAATTGTTTCATAATTGCAAACCAGCATGTTTAGATTTCATACTTAACTCATATTGTTTTTCTTCTTTTGGTTTCTTTCCTTGAGGCAAATTCTGAGTCATGAGTTTACTGGATTAAGGGTCTGACTTTTCTTTTTTTGAATTTGAATGTCTGTAACTGTATTGCTTACCAAAGAGTTAGTAACAGTTTACTCCCATGCCAGCAAGGTATGCATGCACTAGCCTCACCGTGGCTTGCCAGCAATAGTGGTGGTGATTTTGTTAAACTAAAAAGTGTAAAACACTATCTGCGAGTTGTCTTTAAGTTTCATTTCCAGTGACTATGAATATTTTTCCATTTATGAATTGTATTGTCCTTCCATTTCAGTATAACGCCCGTATCCTTTGTCTATTTGTCTAAAACTAGGATCTTTTGTTAAGTATGAATTTTTTGTTTTCTTTTTTTTTGACATAGAAAATAAACTCATGTTCACCAAAGGGGAAAGGGGGTGGGGGACAGATAAATTAGGAGTTCGGGATTAGCAGATACAAACTAGTACATATAAAATAGACAAACAACAAGGTCCTACTGTATAGCACAGGGAACTATATTCAATATCCTGCAATAAACCATAATGGAAAATATCCTGCAATAAACCATAATGGAAAATTACCTTGCTGTACAGCAGAAACTAACACAACTTTGTAAATCGACTAAAGTATGAATTTTTATATGTTGCAGATGGTATTTACCCTTTGTCATAATAGCTGCAGCTGCAGGTAGCTTATCATTTGTGTTTCCTTTTTAATTTTAATGTTACTTTTAATTGTATGGGAATTTAAAAACTTACCTGTTTTATATTGATATTTTTGTACTTTTGATTGTGTTTTCCTGTTGGCTCAAAAGTGAAGGAGATTGGTGCGTGTGTGTGTGTGCGTGTGTGTGTGTGTACATGTAGCCTTTAATATTTAGATTGGTTTAGTGTGTTATTCAGTTCCTCTCTGATCGCAAAGGAGCTATCTCAACACTTAAAATAATTCTGACTTTCCCCCTTGTTTTAAGAAGTTGATGTTTCGACAAACACATGCCTCCTATTTGCCACATAAATGCTTTATTCTGTTTTGATAACTTTTGGAGTTGAGACAGTTTGTGGACTTGGAATTAAATTTTTCTGATAATTGTTTTCTATGCAAAAAACACAAAATAGCTTTTGGAGATTCTTCTCAATTGTGGTGGTAATTAGTATTTGTGAGAAGTTTATTCATCTTCTGTTAGGAGGCAAAGTTCTTAGTCTGTGTATGTATTTTAGGGTAAATGGTCTTGGTGTTAATTGGTTAGCTGGTAGA
Organism: Lagenorhynchus albirostris; assembly: GCF_949774975.1. Classification (NCBI taxonomy): domain Eukaryota; kingdom Metazoa; phylum Chordata; class Mammalia; order Artiodactyla; family Delphinidae; genus Lagenorhynchus; species Lagenorhynchus albirostris. The sequence goes on from NC_083110.1 coordinate 31,190,587, forward strand.
GAGCTGAGTTCTGCCTTCCTCTGACGTGACTAGGGTGACCAAAGAAGGTGAGAAGTCAGGGACCACAGTCACTCTGGAGTCACTTTGGCTAACTTTTGGGTCGGATCCGGTTTTGGTTTCAGCGCCGCTGTCCTCATCGCCTTCTGTTCTTTGGTCCTTGGTAAATTTTGGGTAACACCTCAGGCTGGTGTCCGCGGAGCACTCAACAGTCTTTTCTCCTTCACTGAGGTTCTGAAGCTGCCAAGCCAGACCTCAGATGCTCATTGGCTTCATTCCCCCCCAAACCCAAGGCCCTGCGTTGGAGGATGTGGCTTAGGCTAGGGTCCAAACAGGTCTAACTGTTACCTCCTTCCATTTAAATTCTGGGACTTGCCTGTGTGGAGACCTGGATCTTCTGGCTGAAGTTCAGGACCTGCTTCTCCACCTCCTGGTCCCAGAACAGAGCGAGCAGGTCAGGAGTGAGAGGCAGCCTTTCCTCCCTGCTCCTTAGGTGAAGTATGGGCTGGGGTCACTCTCCTCACCTCCTGGTTCGTTGAGTGCCTTCTCTTCCCATGGGGAGGAGGAATAAACAAGTGGGTGAAGAAAGACTAAACGGTTTCCTGTCAACAGTTTCCTCTTCTGTGGGTTGGAATGGGGAAATAAGTGTCATTGAGACACCCTGCTCCAAGACCTCATAAGGTTATTTTGGTCCAACACAAATGGCACAGTCCTCATGCGAGTGCTCTGGCGGGGGAGGGGGGTGGCAGGCATGTAAGGGGACATATCTGAGTGTGACACATCATCTGATGGATGATTAGGGTGTTTCTCTCTGATCATTCCCTGGCATGGACCTGGCTGGTATAGTTTCGAGTGTTTAAGTTACCAGGGAGTGAGGGCTTGGGGTTTACGTCATGGTTGTTGAGATTCTCCGGGTGTGGGTTCGGACCCTGACATCTGTGAAAGCAGAGTTATTTCCTGGTTGTGAGTCTTTGCTGGGGTGAGACCCTGGGAGCCCAGTGGAGGAGAGGGGAGCAGATGGTGAGAAAAGCAGCCCGCTGCAGAGAATCCACATTCCAGAGCACAGGCTCCCTGCAGCCTGTGTGCCAAGGAGATCCCTGTGGCCTTTCCATGTTCTCCCTGCTTACCTGGCTGGAGCTGAAGGAGACCAGGGATCTCCACATGGAGAGTCCCTGTGTCACCTCAGGGTCATCGTTTTTCAGAGGCCCTGGGCAAGCGGGTAGGGATGAGGTCTGCAGTGCTGTGGAAAGCATACAGGCCAGTGCTAATTAGCTGGCTTCTTTGTGGAGCCAAGACCAAGGAGAAAGAAGGGAACCTGGCTTTGTTTACTGCTTCAGAGCTCTGGGGAGAGCTCTTTACTATGCTTAGGTTAAATGATGTCCAAGGAGCGCCCTCTTGGATTCCTGAACATTCGGGTACCATGCCTGAGCAGCCCTCCCCAGTCTCTGGGGCCCAGTTCCATGGAGGGCACGGCCATCCACTTTCTGGCTTCTTTAGGATGCACAGATGGGGAGGTGCATTTGGCCTTCCAGGGAGCAGGATTGTCTTGTCCATACAAAGAACGGGGTTTCTACCACTTAAACATTTTTCTGCCTCATAGGTCATTTCCAGCCAAGCTGGCTGTTCTCTGTCTTAAACTTACTTGAGTTTTAGATTAAAAAAATTTTTCCTGTGTGGATTAATTCACTCATCTGCAGCTAGGAAGACAAACCAGTGCTTTGGGGTTTTGTAATCTGCAAAACACAAGTGGGTGAATTTTGGTTACTTTTAGTTAATTCCTTACCAGGAGCCATCACTACTGCATTCCCAGTCTCTGTGCTGCAAATACAGCTGACAAGGTCCTTCCACCTTTGCAAGATCCCCAGAGGGACTACAGCCTTCTGTGCCCAAGCTGATACCTCGTCCATTAGGCATGGCAGGAATCACCTGGGGAATTTGTCAAAACTGGAGATTCTTGGCCCCAACCCAGACCTGCTTATCAGAATCTCCAGAAATCTGTGTTTAGAGTAAGTCATTTTGATGCTGCTGGCTGATCTCCTGTGACATTAGGAATCAGTCGTTAAGGCCCCATTTTAGTTGAGGATGCTGAGGCCCTGAGAGGCAGACGCTTGCCCAGGTCAGGTCATGTCGCTGAAGGAAGGAATCTCTGCCTGAGAGCTCCTTTTCCTCTCCCTGCAGCCACCCTGTGTGGCCCAGGCTGTGTTCAGGCCTCCTGTGTGTCCTTGTGTCCAGTATTGTCCCTCATTACCTGGGGCTGTGTTCACACGCATTCTCGGAGGGCAGTTTTGTAGAATTGCTGCTCTGCTGGTGGGATGGGGAAGTGGGCATGGGGCTGCTGGGTCACTGCCCCTCCCTGGCTGGGTTTGAGGCCAGGCCGGCCTGCACTCCCAGCTGGGCCTTGACCACGCTCCCATTGCTCCTGGAGGGAGGGGAGCCAGTGGATGGTGGTGTCCAGGCTCTGCCTGTTGGTTCTGCTCTGTGGGAAGGATGGTGGAGCAGTCAGAGCACCCGTTTCCAGAAGGATGTGGTTTTCATGTCCCTGCTTGGCAACACTTTCTCAGAACGTTACAGACCAGTGGCCAGGCCACCGAGGCCACCTTACAGGAAGGGATTTTGCCGTTGCGGGTGGTTTGTCTCCCCACTGCCAGAGTAGCCTTGTTCGTTTTTGCCTTAGGCTCTGGGTTACATCTTGTTCCTCTCCTCACCCTGGGGAGTGGGGCGAATAGGGGGTGGGGGGGAGCGTTCCCCGTGAGCCTTAGATCCCACCCTGGGGGTCAGCTTGGGGCAGGCACCTGCCTCCTTCCCCACCATTCAGCCACTGTTTGACAGCAGGGGATAATGGAGGAGTTAAGGGTTCACCTAGGTTGCCATTGGGGTTCAAAAAGGAACATTGTAAAGGTGGACCAGGCCCTCGGAATTCACTCCCCTTTGAGGGTACCCTCGTTTGTGCAGGCTTTGGCGGATGGACACAGATGAAAAAGAGTGGCCCCTCCTTCACCCTGTGCAGTTCAGTGTTCTGTAATCCAAGCTTTACTGCAGCCCCAAGAGGCCAAAACAGTGGTCCTGGTAGGTGGGAGGTTAGGCAGAGGAAGGGGCAATGGGGTGAGGGCTGGCTGCTGTGGGCTCACAGGATCTCCCTGCCCGGGAGATCTGCCTTCCTTACCCTTTGAGGGTGAGCTTGGGAGGTTGTCTCAGAAAATGTTAGATGAACAAATATGGCTTTTCCTGACTGGTCACTGTTAGGTCACGTCCAGGCCTGCCCTTTCATCTCTTCTTCCTAAACGCGGCTCTCAGTGGTCAAGCCCTCATTTCTTCCTTTGGTTCCCTCAACTCCTGGCTGCTCTGCCCCAGGTAGCCGTGGGTGGAAAGAATGTGGACTGTGGGGAACCCCCAACCTCCCCCCCTGCCCCCGCCTTGGTTTAGATCCTGGGCCCTGTTGTTTTTGTCTTGCTGTTGGGCAAGTCACATGACCTTTCTGAACTCCTGTTTCCCCATCAGGAAGTGGGGAAATCAACCCAATGGAGAGGTGATGAGATAATGTTTGGGAAGGTTCCCAGCAGAAGTCCTGGTATTTAGAACACACTTTTTAAAAATCACCGTTCTCCATTCTTTCAAAAATTCTCCTCTTATTCTTTTGGCTGTTTATGGAAAGTTGACTTCACCTGATTTTTGTCTAACCTGTAGCTGCCATTGATAGTAAACCCACGTCTGGACTAGTAAAAGAGCACAGGGGACAATTTGGGGATTTCTGGAGCCTGAGTCTGTATCTTGCCTTTGCTCTTTCCTTGGGGAGCAGGTTTTGGGGAGATGTTTCCAAACTGAACCAGCTGTCTCATCACTCCTCCTCTCTCCACAGATCCTGCTTCTCAGAAGATGCACTATTATAGATACTCCAACGCCGAGGTCAGCTGCTGGTACAAGTACCTCCTTTTCAGCTACAACATCGTCTTCTGGGTGAGTGGATGAGAGCAGCCATGTTCCCTGGCATAGTCCTTAATTAGTAAATCATGCTTCTTCATGTTCTTTTGATTTGCCAGAGCCCCGTGAGGCTCTGGGTGAGGTGGCTGACAGTCAGGGTCCTGCCCTCATGAAACCAGTGACAAGTATTGGGTTGACCAAAAAGTTTGTTCAAAAAACTGGAAAATCCAGTTCCGTTCAAAACGGAAAAACCAGAACAAACTGTTTTGCCAACCCAATAAATTATAAAGTAGACCATCAGGTGCTGTGATGGGGAAGGCCAAGGTGATTGAAGACTAGATTAAGGGGCCCTACCCCAGCTGTGGGGGTTTAGGAAGATGGGGCTCTGACCCAGATGCGTGTCGGTTTCCCTCCATCCACACCCCAGGAATGCCCCAAAGAGGCATCAGCTGCCGGGTCCTCTGTGCACATTGGACTGTGGGCCAGGCCTTGTCCTGGGCTCTGGGAGGTAAGGGTGGACAAGGGGAGTAAACTCTGTCCTTGTGGTGCTGGTGTTCAATCAGAAGGGGTGTTAGCCTACTGAGCCTCAGAGCAGGGAGGGGGAAGCCGCTTGGCCAGGGTGGTTGGGAAGCACATTCTAAGGAGAGGTGGCTTGTAGGCTGAGACCTGAGTACTAGTGAAGACACAGCTATATGGGGTCTTGGGAAGAAAGCTCCAGGTAGGGAGAGCAGCATGTGCAGAGGTCCTGAGGCAGGAATGAACTTGGCATGTGCAAGAAGCAAAAAGAAGGGCATGTGGCTGGAGCTGAGTGAGTACAGGGCACAGGGGACACAGGTGAGGACGCGGGCATGAAGAAGCCAGGTCATGCAGGACTGTATGGTTCCCAGTAAGTAGCTGGAATTCTACTTCTGTCAGTAACTCTTGGTAGGTTATAAGTTGGATGGTATCATCTGATTTTGGAGTGATTCTGCAGAGTGAAGGCATGGATGGTGGTCCCATGTTCTGAGATGGGCATTTGGGGCAGAAGGGTTTGAATGGTCTCTTAGCCAGCCACATGGACATGTCAGTGTCCCGTACCAGTGGCCATCCTGGAGATGAAAGTCTTGGCCACCATCAGAGGAAGGGGTGACCAGATCATCGAAGGAGAGTGTATTGACTGAGGAGAGGAGGGGTCTGAATATTGAGGTGGGGATGCTAGAGGTGGGGTTGAGGAGGAAAGTCCTCTCCAAAGTTGGCTGTGAGTGAGTGAGTGGCCTGAGGTAAAAGGAAGACCAGGAGATTTTGTGTCGTGGAAGCCTTGAGAGGAAGCCCTTCATGTAGAGGGGAGTAGGATGAGGACAGAAAATTGACATTGGCTTTGACAAGGTGGAGGGTATGACCTTGACCAGAACTGCTGGGGATGGAAACCCACCTGGAGTTGGTCCAGGAGCCCATGGGACATGAGAAAGTGGAGACCAGTGACTCATGACAGTTCTTTCAAGGACTCTTGCCTTAAAGAGGAGCAATGGGTACTGGCTGGAACTGGTCAAGGGGTTAAGGGAGATATCAGAGCATGTCAGTGGCATTGGTCCAGGGGGAGGCAGACATTGATTCTGTGCAGGAGAGCACGGTGACATGACCATGCACAGAGGGTTTTAAAACCTCATTTAATACAAGCGTCGAGTCTGCAGCTAGTGTCTGGGTGGGGCCTGATGGAGAAGGAGGGACAGGATAAGTGGTCATGATGCCACATTTGCCTCTACTGAGGATTTTGGCATTTCCTATTTGGACTGGAACTTTTGACATCGAGGCCGACTTACCAGGATCTCTCAGCCTTTCACCCTTGTTTTTCCAGCATCACCCCCTGATGATTTATCTCAAAGTTTGGGGGGTTTTCTGTCCTGGAGAAGTAGGGTGCGATTCAGTGGCTTGGCCATTCACCGCAGGACTTTTCTGGTGCCCAGACAACCTTTCACCAGCAGCCTCATTATTGCCCCTGAGGTAGGGCAGTGCTGGACATTTGAGGTGGTTCCTGTGGGCCCCTCCTAATGGGAGGACTGTGGTTGCCCCTTCCCTGAGATGTGTGGCTTCTCAGACCTGCATTGCTCCCTGTCTGGAGGAGAGCCTTCTGGCCTCACCTGGAGTCCCCAGCCCCCAGCCAGGTGCACAGTTGAGGGCCACCTGGCTTAGGCAGGTGGTTTGACACTTTAGACACTTTGTCCACCCTCCTGTTGTACCCCTTGCCCGGTGGCCCGCTGTGCTTGCTTGGCCTTACATCCTGACCTCTAACTCGCATCCTGATTTTTGCATCTGGGGTGAAACTCTCCTGCTGCTGCTGTGGCCCAGGGCCCTGGTAATCTCTGTTTCTTCAGAGCGTCTTCGGGATAGATTCTTTGCTCTTGGGAAGCTTTACTAACTTGCCCAATATAATACATTTGCAGCACCAGATTCACATAGCAGAGCTCATGAATCCAGAATTGTAGCAAGTCTGCTTGGTGATTCAAGGGGGCTACAGCGTTATCGGAGTTTTGCAGAATTGGCAGTGTCCGTGGTCGAGAGTTAATCATTTTTCGGTTAGTGTGCACTGGGGCAGAACAGGACAGGACAAACGGGAACAGTCAGGAAAACGAGGCATGAGAGCTCTGTTGGGAAAATGAGAGGGGTAGGCTGCCCGGCCCCTCCCTGCTGGGTTCTAGGCGGAGATTTGCTGTCTTCATCTGCACAGGAGCTGGGAATGTGGAATGAGGCTTGGGAATTGGGGCGCAGAGCCCTTAGGGAAGTGCATGGTGCAGCGGGGGTTCCTGGGTGCCGGTCTGGACTCTCAACCTGAGCTGATTTCTTTGTGAAATACTGCTGTCACCTGCCTGCTGCCTGCCTCACAAGGTTGTTGAAAATGAGTAAGATGATGTGCCAAGCCCTTACCTCTTCAGAGAAGTTTTCTTCTTTAAATGGAGAAAATACAAAAGTAGAGGAATATAATGAACCCCCCACCCCGGCTGCCATGTTCCCATCAGCTAGCTTCAGAAGTTACCAACTCAGCCTATCATGTTTAATTTATATCTTCCCCCACCTTGGATTATTTTGAAGCAAAGCACAGATGGATCATTTTGCAGAGAGTTTTTGTTTGGTTTCGATGAATTAACAGTGAGAAAGCGGAGCAGAAGGATGACAGCCTTGACGGTGGACTTGGGCTCCTTAGGCAGGTTTGAATATGCAGAAGCAACCTGTTGAATTCTTTGACCAATTCCAGGTGCTGGAACAAGCAGAGGTTTTATTTAACAGTTTGCTCCATCCAGAATTATTTTCACAGTAACGTTCTTTATAGCAAACACCTGTAGCACTCTAACTGTTTTTTTTGTGTTTTTTCTTTTTAAGCTGTCTCCTTCCAACTTCAAGGCCAAGATTTTTCCAAGGGACCATTAATACTTGCTTGAGGCGAGAGATGTGGATGCCCGCAGTGTTTGTGTGTGTTCTGAACTGCATGTTTTACTGGGTGTACATGGAGCTGGGCTTCATGGGGATCTTATCACAGGGATGTCAGGAAAATGCTGCCACCACAGCATTTTGAGGGCACTAGCACTTTTTACCCTTTCTCGGTTTTTTAAAATTATTATTATTAGTTTAAAATTTATTTTATTTTATTTATTTTTGGCTTGTTGGCTCTTCGTTGCTGTGCGCGGGCTTTCTCTAGTTGCGGCGAGCGGGGGCTACTCTTCGTTGCGGTGTGCAGGCTTCTCATTGCGGTGGCTTCTCTCTTTTCTTTTTATAAATTTATTTCTTTATTTATTTTTGGCTGCACTGGGTCTTCATTGCTGCGCTGGACTTTCTCTACTTGCCACGAGCAGGGGCTACTCTTTGTTGTGGTCCGCGAGCTTCTCATTGTGGTGGCTTCTCTTATTGTGGAGCACGGGCTCTAGGTGCGCGGGCTTCAGTATTTGTGGCTCGTGGGCTCTAGAGCGCAGGTTCAGTAGTTGTGGCACACGGGCTTTAGTTGCTCTGTGGCATGTGGGATCTTCCCGGACCAAGGCTCAAACCCATGTCCCCTGCATTGGCAGGTGGATTCTTAACCACTGCGCCACCAGGGAAGCCTGGTTTTTTAAAATTACAATCATTCCTTGGATGTGTTAGACCTGTTTCTAGGGCAAAATCTCACTTTGACACAGGAAGATGCAAATCAAAACCACAATGAGATATCACTCTCACCCATTAGAATGGGTATTATTAAAAACCAGAAAAATAACAAATGTTGGTGAGGAAGTAGAGAAACTGGAATCCTTGTGCACTGTTGGTGAGAACGTATAATGGTGCAGATGCTATGAAAAAAAGTATGGCGGTTCCTCAAAAAGTAAAAAATAGAATTACCATATGATGCAGCAGTTCTCCTCTGGGCATATACCTAGAAGAATTGAAAGCAGGATCTTGAATAGATATTTGTGCACCCTTGTTCGTAGCAGCGTTATTCATAATAGCTGAGAGCTAGAAGCAACCCCTGTGTCTACCGAAGGATGAATGGATAAACAAAAAGTGGTCTATACAGGCCGTGGAATATTATTCAGCCTTAAAAATGAAGGAAATTCCTACGCATACTACAACATGGGTGAATCTTGAGGACATTATGCTGAATGAAATAAACCAAACACAAAAGGACAAATACTCTATGATTCCACTTATATGAGGTACATAGAGTAGTCTGCTTCAGAGACCCAAAGTAGAATGGTGGGTACTAGGGGCTGGCGGGAGGGGAAAATGGGAGGTTACTGTTTAATGGGGACAGAGTGTCAGTTCTGCAAGATGGAAAGAGTTCTGTGGACGGTGGTGATGGTTTCACAATACTGTGAATGTACTTAATGCCACTGAGCCGTACACTTAAAAATGGTTAAGGTGGTAAGTTTTATATTATGTGTACTTTACTATGATTAAAATTCTTAAAAAAATCTCACTTTGACTTGCAGAGGAAAGGAAGCTGGGAGGGGCTTACAGCCTTTGTCTTTGTTCATTCTCACCCCACCTGATTCCACAGAGAATCTGAGCTTCCCTGGTTTTGCTGAATGAATCCTCTCGAGGGATGATTCTGATGATGCCTGCAGCTCCCACCACAGACACTGAGTTTAATCTGCAAAGATTCTGATAAAGCCCTTGCCTGGATTTATTTCAGAGGTGGATTAAAAGTGAAAAACGGAGACTGCTTGTAGGCACAGACGACAGAGAGCCCCCCACTCTGCTGTGGACCTTCTCAGTGACAAGGGCAGGTCTGAGCCACAGCTTCCCTGCTTGCAAAATGCGGGAATTCATTGCTGACCCTAATGTGCAGCCTGTTTCTGGGTGAGAAACATGAACATTTGTGCTCTGTGACCCGCATGGCTTGAGGCCCCTTCCTTCGAAGTAACAGATGCCTCCCACGAGTAGGGTGAGCATGTAATTTGTGCTCCAAGTTGGGAAACTTTTAAGAATGAAAGAGAGATTATTAAGAATTTTGCCGGAACAACAGATGTGCCCCAGGACTGCCCCAGGCAAACCAGGACAGTCCCTAACCCTAACCCTTCCCGAGAGAGGCAAAGCCAGTCTGATGTGGAAGGACCTAACGGCAGCTCCCTACCCTTGCTCCCGTTTGTGGCATTTTTGTGGGTGGATGGTCTTAACTCTCTTTGTCTGGCCCCACAATGGGCTGTTGACTCTGGATCATTCTAACCGTTAGAGAATTGCCCTTACTTGAGCTGAACTCTGTTCATGTGATATCAGACCCCAAGGCCTGATCCCTAGGTCTGAGCGCAGATGGTTTCTCTGTTTCCATTTCTTGGTAACTCAATGCAATCAGAAAGGGAAAGTCTAGTGTTTTAATAACATGTGTAGACTATTTCACTTCCACTGCTGAGAGGTGGTACCTTTTTTCCCTTCCAGTTTTATTTACTAAACTTTTGTAACTGCATGGAAATTCTAGAAGACTACACAAGGCATCCCAACCTGACTGTGTTCCCTCCTTCAGTCTCCATTTTCCTGTCTGCAGTCACACATAGTTTCACATCTTGGTGAGAGTATCCACGTGATCTTGAAGTGTGCGTTTTCGTATCAGCATCACCTAGTGTAGAACATTCCAGGTTGCCGCACAGTCTTCCTGATTGTATTTTTGGAAATTCCTATATTGGACATTTAGGTTGTTTCCAATTTTTCTACTATCCTAGATAAGGAGCGGTGATTAGCTTTTGTAACACAGATTCTTCCCTTTGGGGAAAGGGGAGAAATTATTTGCTGGGATAGATTCCCAGGAGTGAGAGTAAATGAGTCAGAAGGTGTGTCCATCGTTTTGACCGTCCTGACATTTATATGGTCATATTCTCCAGAAGGGCTGCCCCAATTCATAGGAAATAGACCGCCTTATCTTTTGGCTCATAGGGGTGTGTGTTTGTGTATTTTTCCACATTTTGTCTTGCCAAGACAGAGGGCGAGGATTGCTTAATTAGAGACTCCGCTAGAACTAGGAGTTGCTGATCCGTTTAGGGCCTCAGCTCCTGATCTCACTGGCTCAGGCGCATCTGCGGCTGGGACCACCAGGAGGGATTTGTGAGGATGGGCCGTATGGTGCACTGTGATTATTCCCCAGGACATATGATTATTACACACTCACAGGGTGGCGTCAGGTCTAAGTAACTGGTGGTGTGTATAACTCTGCTTCCTTGGCCGGTAAATAGTCAGCGTGGCCCAGTCTGCTGGGGTGATTTGTCATCTATGGGGGAGTACCCTATTCCCATCTTGTTTGTACCTTTTTTTTTTTTTTTTCCTAGAAATGCTTTAAAAAAAATCACTTCTAGGGACTTTCCTGGTGGTCCAGTGGTTAAGAATCCGCCATCCAGTGCAGGGAACGGGGGTTCAATCCCTGGTCAGGGAACTAAGATCCCACATGCCGTAGGGCAACTAAGCCCACACACCGCCACTACTGAGCCCGTGCGCTCTGGAGCTAGCACACCACAACTAGGGAGAAGCCTGCGCGCTGCAACGGAAAGACCCCACGTGACACAACTAAGACCCGACGCAGCCAAATAAATTAAAAAAAAAATCACTTCTATTGAAGTGTAGATTAAATAGAATAGGCCTCTCGCCTTCTGAGATGGCCCACACTCTGTCTGTGGAGTGTATTTCTCCCAAGGCCATTCTCGCCTTTTGAGACGGACTGCATTCTGACTATGGAATATGTATCTCTATAAATAAATCCACTTCTAATATACATACTGATACATACATACATAAAAAGAAGGAAGGGAGGGAGGGAGGGAGGAAGGAAGGAAAGAAAGAAGGAAGGAGGAAGGAAGGAAGGATGAACCTGTACCCATTTCAAGTGTTCAGTGCACTGAGCTGGCAGCTGTATCCTCCCTCCCCTCTCATCATGATCGCCACGATGAAGATGTGAAACGTTTCCATCCCTCTAGAAACTGTCCTTATGCCCTTCTGTAGTCACTCCCTCCCCACCCTTCCTCTGGCAACCACTGATTTGCCTCCTGTCACTTATATAAATTAGATTTCACTCTCCGATCTGACTTCCTTTAGTTTAGGTGATGTTTCTCTGTTGTTTTTCTGCTTTTATTTTATTAATTTCTTTAAAAGTTTTTCAAAAATCATATTTTTATATTTAAAAATTGTGGTAAAACATACATAACAAAACTTAGAATTATAACCATTTTTAAGTGCCCAGTTCAGTGGCATTAAGTGCATTCACAGTGTTGTGCAATCGTCACCACCATCCATCTCCAGTCTATTGCGCTGATTTCTGCTCTTTTTGTTATCTTCTCTCTTCTACTTATCTTGGGATTATTTTGTTCTTTGTCTGGCTTCTTAAGGCAGAAGATTAGGTCATTGCTTTTAGATCTTTCTTCTTTCCTATAGTATAAGTACAGGCATACCTCATTTTATTGTGCTTCCCAGACACTGCATTTTTAGCAAATTGAAGGTTTGTGGCAAGCCTGCATTGAGCAAGTCTATTGACACCATTTTTCCAGCAGCATTGGCTCACTTTGAGTCTCTGTCACATTTTGGCAATCCTTAGACTGTTTGAAGCTTTTTCATTATTATTGTATTTGTTATGGTGATCTGTGATTAGTGACCTTTGATGTTACTGTTGTAAAAAGATCTATGACTCACTGAAGGCTCAGATGATGGTTAGCATTTTTTAGCAGTAAAGTATTTTTAAATTAAGGTATGTACATTGTTTTCTTAGACATAATGCTGTTGCACACTTAATAGACTACAGTATAGCGTAAGCATAATCTTTCTATGCACTGGGAAGCCAAACAATTAGTGTGACTTGCTTTATTGCGGTGGTCTGGAACCAAACCCAAGTACATCCAAGGTATGCCTATATTTGATGCCCTGCGTTTTCTGCATCCTACACATTTTGATATGTTTTCATTTCATTTGGTTAAATGTCTTGTATATGCATACTGTTTATATAATGTGTCTTTTCTTTCCCTCTCTGGCTTACTTCAGGATTTTCTCTTTGTCACTGGATTTCAGCAATTTTATCATGATATGTGCTGGTGTGTTTTCTCTGTGCTCTGTTTGAAGTTCATTGCGTTTTATGGATTTGTGGGTTTGTATTTTTCATCAAATATGTGATTACTCCCATCATTATTTCTTCAAACGGACACCCTCCCTCCCTTGGACTCCTTGTTGTCCCACAGGTCACTGAGGTGCTGCTCAGTTGTTGTTGTTTTTAACCCCCTTCTACCATTTAGTTTAGAAGTTTCCTATTGCTTTTTCTTTAAGTTCACTCATCTTCTATAGTGCCTGATTGGCGATTAAACCCATTTAGTGATTCTTCATTTCTAATGTTGTATTTTCTATTTCTAATAGTTCTATTTGGATCTTTTTTATATTTTCTGTTTGTCTCTTCATTATGTTTATTTTCCTTGAAATGTTTGAGCATATTTACAGTATCTGTTTTAAAGTCTTTGCTGATTCTATCTTCTATCTCATTTCTGTGTCTTATAGTTACTGAATTTCTTTCCTTGTTATAGGTCATGTTTTTATTTTCCCTCTTGCCTATCTAGTAACTTTTGATTGGATGCTAGATCTCATTTTTCTGCCGAAGTATTCTTCCTGTCTTGGTCAGCTTGGGCTGCCATAACAACACATCACAGGCTCTTTGGTTTAAACAAGAGAAATTTATTTTCTCCCATTTCTGGAGGCTGGAAGTTTGAAATCAGTTTGCCAGCATGGTCAGGTTCTGGTGTGGGCTCTCTTCCTGGCCTGCACATGGCTGCCTTCCTGCTGTTTTCTCATGTGGCAGAGAGAGAGAACCCAAGCTCTGGTCTTTCTTCCTCTAATCATGGAGGCTCTACCCTCATGACCTCATGTAACCCTACTTACCTCCCCGCCTCCAAATACCATCACACTGGAGGTTAGGGCTTCAAGATATGTATTTTGGAGGGACATCTTTTGAGTCTGACATCTTTTGTTAAATCTTGTATGTGAGATTCATTCATGCTGTGGTACGTAATTGTAGATCGTTGATTCTCATTGTTGTGGAATATCCCATTGTGGGAATATATCATTTGGGTTATTTGCAGTTTTAGGCTATTAAGACCTGTTGAAGTAATATAAAAACCTACCAGGGTTGGGGATCCGGATTATAGGGATGTCCTGGGGTTCGTGTGGCTGAGCTGAAGGAAATCCTGTCTAGGTCCAGATGGTTTCAGTGTGATAGTTTAGTGCAGGACTTGGCAGACTACGCTCGCAGGCCAGACCTGGCTGTCTGCCTGTTTTGCACGTACAGCTTTACTGGAACACACTCCTGTCCATTCGTTTACGTATTATCTGTGACTGCTTTCCCGCTATAACAGCAGAGTGGAGTAGTTGAAACAGAGACCTTCTGGCAGGCAAAGCTGAAAACACTATCTGGCTTACAGAACTGTCAACCCCTAGCTTAGTATCTTGTTCTCTACTCACTGTTAATCACTGAACTGTGCCAGCGATGGCAGGGGCTGGGGTGGGGGTTCCTTCTCTCCATTGCCTGGGGCGCTGCCTGTAACCTCCCTTGGAGAACTCTGCCTCCCTGCCTTCCTTTCGTTCAAAGGCTGCTACAGTCAGATTCCTGGGCAGGGTGTGGTGGGCGTCAGCTCCCTGTTATCAGGGAGCACGGAGATTATGTGGAAGCTGCCCCAGAGCCCTGTGGGTAGTCCTCCCCACCTCCTCCTCGGGCCCCTCGCAGGAGTTCACTGGCTCTGCGGGAAGGGCACATGTGCTTCTGGTTTTCAGAACCACCCTTCCGGCAGGAGGAAGAGCTGGTGTGTGATAGCTGTGTGACCCTGAGCAAGGCACCATCCTGCCCTGGGCCCATTTCCCTCCGGGAAAAGAAGCTGGGCTTTAGCGTCCCTTCCAGCTCCCAGAACTTCCAAACTCCCACAAAGAACTGGCTTGGTTTAAGCTTTTTATTCATGTGGGACTGTTTTGAAAGAGGCGATCCTTTTATGCTCTGTTTAGGGTCCAGAGTGATCGCAGTCTGGAGGGGCAAGGCCTCCTGATCCCAACAGATGTCCTGGGACTCCCCCTCAGTGCACTGGCTCTCAGGGCCAGGTTGGGTCTAGGGTCTGTGCCCTCTGGTGTCCTTTCAAGTGACCACGAGCATCTCTGGTGTTCCCTGGACTCCCCAGACCTGGACTCTGGATTTCCAGTTCTGGAGAGTGAGTGCCAAGGACTGTTGGGTTTCCACCTGGCATGATTTATGGTGGCAGAGCTTAGGCAGTGGGAGGTGCAGAGGCCCTTGGAGATCATTGGTCTCTACCTATTCAGTTTTGCAGGTTGGCAAACTGAAGTCCAAGAGAGAGGGATGGCTTGCTCAGAGCCACAGGGTGAGTTAGGAACAGAGCTGAGACAGTTCTATCTCCTTCCACTCCCTGCCCTGTTTTCTTTCCATCATCCTTTCCCCACCTCACTTGAAAAGCCTCCAGAAGGCATCTGTTTCCTTAAACTCTGCTTTACTCTTGTCTCCAGAAGCCCAATGAAACAGATGCCTCTGGAAAGGAGGACCTTGTCTCAGGACAAAGCTGCAAGTCGTTGGGGGATGGTGCGCAGAGTGCTTTCAATCCAGCAAATGCTTGTGGCGTCTTGAGGGTCCCCGCGACCTCTGTTCTGCCTCCATGTCAGGGCAGGGCTCGCTCAGTGCTCCAGGGTAAGCACATCACTCGGGATACTTCTTTGAATTCTTACAACCCTCCTATGACCCAGGAAGGGTCATCCCCATTTTGCAAAGAAAAACAGGCTCAGAGAAATTTCTGGACTCGCACAAGTCCTGTCATTTGTTGCAGGGTGGAGCCGGAACCAGGACTGGCTGACCCATGCTATTTTTTCAGCGCTGCCCTGGACTCCCTCGGGTCTCGGTGCTTACTCTTGGGTTTCCTTCTTGTTTTTTTCTGAGGCTCCCTCTGGTGGCCCAGGGGCAGGGGTTCTGTGAATGTCACCCTTCCTCAGCCAGGGGAGTCTGCAAGAATCAGGGGCCGGCAGGGCACGCCTGAAAGCGTCTCGCAGCTGCTGGCGGTTTGTCTCGAGCTTGTGGAGGAAAGTCCTCTGGAGCCCGCAAGAATTGCCTAAGTGCGTTCGCGCACTGAAGTGAAATCTTACAGGAGACCAAGCCCACTACATCGTGGGTGATGAGGGGCTGCTTTTGACCTCCTTGGCGTTGGAATCCTCCTCCAGTCCAGCAGGGCCTGGCTACATGTCTACACTTCCGCTGTGTCTGGGACCTGCTGGGTAAAGGCTTGCCCACTTGGTGAGTGGACTCCGTGTGGCTTCCGGAACAAGGCAGGGCTGGACCAGCCCAGAATGCCCCCCAGGAAACCTCTCACCTTCTTTCACAGAGGCCTTTGCCTAAGGTGGAGAGATCACTACTGAATCTTCACAGTGACCCCCAAAGAGGGCCTGACTGGACACAGAGTGATCCTCCCCACCTGATGATGTGGGACGTTGGCTTTAGGGTTGCACAGCTTAGAAGCCCCTCCTGCGGACTGCCACGCCGCCGGGCACTGTGACTGCCCCGTGTGGTGGAGGGCACAGGCTGGTGCCCGCTCTTCCTGCCTTGGGTGGCTGCCCTGAGGGCAATGAGATGACATGATGTCAGGACAGAGACACGCAGGTTTGTTTCTTGACTTTGCCACCAGCTAGCTGTCTGACTTTGGGCAAATAACCAAATAGTTTTACATCGGAACTTTCCCATTTGAAAAATGGGGGTAATAGTACCAGTGTTATGGGGTGTGGAGGGCCTCTTTAGGTGTATTGTGTTTAATGCAGCACCTGGCACCCAGGAAGGGGTGGTGCCCTGGTGACCACCGCAGGGTATGCACCTGATGGTCCAAGGCTGGCCTCCCTTTGGGCTTGGTGGGAGTTGGGCTCCATTCTTTGGTAAGGAATTTAATCAGGTCATAG
The DNA here is from genome assembly GCF_949774975.1 of Lagenorhynchus albirostris. NCBI lineage: Eukaryota > Metazoa > Chordata > Mammalia > Artiodactyla > Delphinidae > Lagenorhynchus > Lagenorhynchus albirostris. The sequence continues at coordinate 31,206,889 of NC_083110.1, forward strand.
AAGAGAGACAAAGGAGGTTACTCTGAGGCCGGAAGGCACCTTAACTGTCACTCCCAGGTGGTTGGCAGCCAGGAGGACAGCCCAGCTCCATAGACCATCTGTCCCAGGGAGGTCCAGGGAAGGGTCTCCACGGGGAGCCAGGCAAAGCTGGCCAGAGTCCTGGATCATTCAGGGGGCTGTCGTGAGCTCCCAGACAGGTCACTTCCCCAGTTTGGTTCTCCCTCAGTCTCCTTGTCTCTAAAACAACTGTTGGTCCCTGAAGGTCCTGCCTTGGACCACTGTTCACTGAACCCATGATCTGACATGGGTCCCTGCCCCCCCAGTTCCTGTCTTTCTGGTGCAAAGTTAACTTTAGTTCTTCCTGTAAAACAGAATGGAAAAAAACACAAGCTCTCATTCTTAGAGCCCCGTTGTTGTGAGAGAAGGAGAACTGGGTTGCGGTGGTAGGGAGCTGGTGTCTCAAGCTGACTGCATTCGGCGAAGGGTTTCCGAGGGGCAGACCTTCCTCACTGTCCCTCCTGGCACCGGGTGGTGGGTGGGTTGCCATGGAAAGTGGTTAGGCAACCCTGAACAGAATAGAAAACATCGCTGCCCTCAGAGGGCTTAAGTGGGGGGGAGGCACAGTAGACAGACAGACAGCTCATGTGGTCTAGGATATGTGCCATGAAGAAGATCTAGCAGGGAAGGAGATCAGGAGTGATGGATGGGGAGCGTCCACATAGCATGGCAAAGGGAGATGTGTTTGAGGAGGAGAAATTTGAAGAGACCTGAATGGAATGAGGGAGGAAGCCAGGAAGGGATATGGAGGAGGAACATTCTAGGCTGAGGGATCTAGTCAAGGCTCTGAGGCAGGGATGAGTTTGGTGAGTTCAAGAAACAGTAACAATACCAGGGTGGCCCAGAGAAGGGGATTGGGACCGGGGAGCCGGGTCGGAGATGGTGTTGGAGACGCACACCACAGCATGGCTGCCCATGTTCTCGTGGTCTACGGCAAGGAGTTTGAATTTTATTCTAAGTGTGAAAGGAAGTCATCGGAGCATTTTGAGGAGGGGAGTGATCTAGACATATTTTTAAAGGATTGTTCTAGTTGCTTGGGGACCTGTGGGGAGACGGTGGGGAGGCCCCTGCAGGGATGAAGCATGGACAGGTGGGAGCAGAGAGGGTATGCTATGTATTTTGAAGGTAGGACTAACAGAGGGGTCCTGATAGGCTGAATGTGGAGTTGGAGGGAGAGAGCTGTCAAGCCTGAGGTCTAGGTTTTCTGTCTTAAATGAGTAGATGGTCAGTGGTGCCATTTGGTGAGAAGGGGAGAGGTGGGGAGGAGCTGCTCCGGGGTTGGGAGACCACAGCTCCATTTGGGGGCACGTGAAGATTGAAATGTTACTAGTCATATTCATTGGACAAGTCAAGTAGGCATTGGGGTGTTTGACTCGGGAGCAGCTATGGCTGGAGGTTAGGATTTGTGAGTCAGCCGTGTTAGTTATGAGATCATCTAGAGGGATCAGGGGAGGGCAGGGGTCCAGGACTGAGCAGTGAGGTTCTCCAGCATTTAGAGGGCTCTGAAAGACGAGGACAAACCCACAAAGGAGACCGAGAAGAAACAACAGGGAGGGTGGAAGACAATTGTGTGTGTACACTTGGTGTCCCAAAGCTGAGTGCCTCAGTGACAGAGAGAATGACCAGCTGTGTTGGGTGAGATCAGGTAAGCTGAGGCAAAAGACGTGACCCCCCCGCTTGGCAAGAGGGAAGTGAGTCATTGGAGACCTTGAGGAATGGTGGGGAGAGAGGCCTACGGGGATTCGGCAGGTGGCGACTGGTCACCTTCAGGCTTGCTTACCGTGCAGTGTCAGACACTCGGGAAGGGAAGGGAACTGGTCGTGTACCCCGTCAAGGCAAACGAAGCCCTCTTCATCAACTCATTAATCCAATGGGAGGATGGAAAAGTGGGAAATCAGCACAATGTGGTGGAAAGGACCACGTGTCGGCTCCGGAGAGCCTAAGTTCTGGCAGCAGAGGGGTCTTTGCCCACGTGGCGCAGTGCTGTCTCCAGTGCTTGAGATGGTGCCTGGCACTTACTCAATGCCTGTTGAATGAATGAGTGAGTGAGTAAATGAATGAACTAAACAGAGACTTGGGATCTGGGCCTTCTCACTTACTGCTTGGGATTGTTACTGAACTGAACTTGGGTTCGCTCACCCGACTTGCAGCAAAGCCAGTCCTTTTGCTACCAGGTTGTGGTGAAGGGAAGTACAAGGTTTATCGCAGAGTGCCCAGCAAGGAGAACGGGCAGCTCGTGCTCAAAAGACCCAAACTCCCCGATGGCTTTCAGTCAAGGGTTTTTAAAGGAAATGTTAGGGGTGAGAGTCACAGGGTATATGATTAACTTGTGGACTTCCTTCTGCTTGGTTAGTGGTGATGTAACAGGGAGATGGTTGGGGAATCTGAATCATCTGCCTTCCGGTTCCAGTCAGTCTGGGATCCACATACCTCTTCAGGTCAGCGGGTAATCACCATCCTCTACAGGGTTGGGGGGTGGTGGTCTTAGTTTCTGCAGAACAGCTCAAAGATAGTGTCATATTGTTATCTAAATCCCTTCTGGAGGAACCAGGAGTCCTGTGACTCTGTTGTTCTAATCAGTAGCTGCTTGAGTCTGCTCTTTGGAATGGGGGGAGAAGGGGAGGGGAGACCAACAAGAAGCAGCGGGCACAGAGGGGCTCATTGTACCCAAGAAGGCCCCGCAGGGTCCTGCTCGGTTTCAGTCACCCCTTTTCTTTGATATTCCTCAATCTTGAGGGAAACAGGGGCGGGACGAGAAAGGGAATAAAGTTGTGGATAGAGAGATTAATCATCAACTTGTCAGGGAACTCTGTTTCAGAGGAACTCGGTTTCAGAGGGACTCGGTTTCAGAGGGACTCGGTTTCAGAGTTTTGGTCCTGGCCCTCTCAGCTCTCATGCTGCTTTGTTAGGTGGGGGAATCAGGTCTTGGCAGGACTCCATCACTTGGGGTCCACAGACTGCTGTGGGAACCCGCAGTAAGGAGTCTGAGAACCCTCTGAAATTCCCTCCAAAACATTGGGCATGTGCACATTTTCTGAAAGTGGCCTGTGACCCAGAGGAGGTTGGGAACTCCGGGGCTTTCTCTGAAGGCCCTTCTTCCGAGTGCAGCCTTCTGGGGCTTGCAGTGAAGTAGACAGGAGTATCCTAAAGCTGGAGAATACACTTGGGAAAGTTGCAGCCACAGAGAACCTTGCCCTGTTGTTTACCGAGAGGTCCTGATAAACGGCAGCAAAATGCCAGCAGAGTATAAAGCAGTTAAGCAGAAAGATGCGGGGCTGCTTAATTTGTAGAGGCCACGTGGTGTCTGTTTTCTATGAAACAATCCTCCGGGGTGTAGGAATCTGTGGAGTGTATTTGGGGGTCCCTTTTTGTCATGGTGCACGTGAGGCACCTTAGCCCCGGTGGGTTCCTGTGTGTAGGAGGTCAGGTTTGGGGGGCACTGCTTTTCTGGGGTGAGCACTTGGCCTGGTGCAGGCTTCTTTTAATTCGGTAACATAACCAGGCATTTCCTGAGCGCAGGCATGCCCTGCAGTGCCGAGTGTGGGCACCACAGTGAGGAGCCTGAGCCTTGCCAGCAGATGGCCTGGGCGGCTGCTTGTCTGTGCTTGGAGTCTGTCTCCGGGGCTGGAGGCCTGAGGCGGGCGGCACAGGGGGTGCTCTGTCCTAGGCAGGGCTTCACCTGCACTGGGAGCCCATGAAGGCTCCTGGGGCAGCCATCATGAGGGGTGATGTCTTCTTACACACCAGAGAGTGCATTGAAATGAGTAGGGGGCTTGTGGAATGGGGAAGAAATGGGGCGTGGCCTGACGTCTCTAACTCCATAGTCTCTCCTGGACAGAGTCTGCTCCGAGATCTTTGTCTCTGCTCTCCAGAGCATGGGGACCTCTGGGGTTGAAGGAATTGGTCCCAGTGGTCAGGGAAGATAGGTGTGGGTTATCTGAAGAGCCTCACCGTCCTGTTGTGCTGGTGTAGAGTCCCTGTCATCTGCAGGGGCCAAGGGGGCCGCCTTGCCCTGGTTCTGCCCAGCCTGGACACGAGCCAGGAACACGCCCTGACTGGCAGTGTGGTCCCTCTATGAGAAGCATGTTCGTGGAGCTGGTTTCTGACCTACCTTTCTCTCTCTCTCTTCCCGCTGTGCCTGCTCAGTTGGCTGGAGTTGTCTTCCTGGGTGTCGGACTATGGGCGTGGAGCGAAAAGGTAGGTGTGACTGTCACTAGGACCCTGAGCATCAGTCCGCCAGGTTTGTTTGTCCCTTCCTCCAAACTCCTCCCTGACGAGGTTCGTAGTCATTAATCTTTACAGAGCAGGCTCTTGGAAGTTACTGAACTTATGATGAAAACTCCTGGGGTCCTGCTGCTGGCCCTGTTTCCCCATGGTAGGGTCGCTGCTAGAGGTCAAGGTTGGGCTGGTTGGGATTTTGAGCCCTGTGAGTGTGGGGAGCCCTCTCTCCTGTTCCCAGAAGCCCTGAGTCACCCTGGGGCATGTCTACAGCTGTGTCCAGGGCAGGCCTGGGGCTACCTTCTGGAATGGACCCTGTCTGTGCCTCTGGGAGCCAGCAGGACCCTGAACACAGTTGTGTTGATTCCTGAAGCTCTTGTTCTCGTCCACGGGAAGGACCCCTGAGTCAGGGAGCAGGGCTCTGGGATGTGCCCCCTGGGCGCCCTATAGGCACCTTTGAATCTCCTTGCCCAGCCTGTAGAGGAGAGGGGAGGAGAGAAGACCAGGCTCTTACTGTCCGGAAGGACAACGGGCAGTTGGAACTCCAAGGATGGGACTAGACTGGGTGTGGGCAGGGTGGAGCTTTGGTGCCACATTTTGCTCTGCAGGTAGGTGGGTGCTGGGGAAGTAGAGAGACCAGGCTGGAAACAGTGGGAGCCTAAGCTTCCTCTCGAGTCTCAGGCCCAGGGCCCTCTGTTCCTTCAGTGGAATCTCTTTCTGCTTTCAGGAGGAGGAGACAGGAGCGCTTAGGTCTGTGGGCTTTCTTGCCATGGCCTTAGGAACTGGATAAGGTCTGCCTTTGGGTTTGGGCCCCTTTAAGAGCTTGTAGTGCAATGTCACTTTGCCCTAGTGACCAAGAAGCTGGTGCAAACCATGACTCGTAGTGCCACCGTGTGACCGCCTCCGGAACAGCAGCATCTCAGCCAATGGAGCCCTGAGCCTAGGCCTGGCTACCCTGGCTCCCTGATTCTAGCTGGGTGCCTGGTCCGGCTGCTCTTTTCTCTATCCTCCTTTGAATCCTGTAGAACTGCTCTGTCCATTTCAGTTGCCATTAGCCAGATATGACTAATTATATCTAAATTAATTAAAATGAAATACAAATTAAAATTCAGTTCTTTAGTTCCACCAGGCCACATTTCAAGTGCTCAGCAGCACATGTGACCAATGGCTACCATTGTGAACAGTGCAGATATAGAACATCTGCATCATCACAGAAAGTTAGTGGGTGGCGCTGCCTTCGCCTGTCCTTGGTGGGTGTGCTGTTCACAAGCGTGTTCATGTTGAAGCTGTTTTCATCTCAGGATAGTGGGGTGCTCCATGAATTGAGTGCCAAGTCAACCACCAGATGGCCAGAGGCCAGGGCCCTGGGGTGCCTTGACCACGGACCAGAGGGCCCCTCAGGGCCTCTTCCACCCCAGGCCTGGCGTCAGTACCCTGCAGGCTACAAAAGAAGTGTGGGGTCTGCCTGGGAGGCGGTCACAGCCTAGATGGAGACCAGGAACGGGAGAGTGGCTGGGGGCTGACGTAGGCAAAGATCTACTGGGCAGAGGGGCCTCTAAGGGGGCAGGTGGGGAGGGGCCGTGCCATGCCGTGGCTTTTAATGACAAGACTGAGCCTTGGAAGGCGGGTCCCTGTCCTCATTTAGGTCCGGACACAACCCCCCAGGGCACCCTCGACTCTCTTTGAAGCTGATGTTACCCTGCTTTCTCTGCCTCTTTCAGGGGGTGCTGTCCGACCTCACCAAAGTGACCCGGATGCATGGCATTGACCCTGTGGTTCTGGTGCTGATGGTGGGCGTGGTGATGTTCACGCTGGGTTTCGCTGGCTGTGTGGGGGCCCTGCGGGAGAACATCTGCCTGCTCAACTTTGTGAGTGGCCCTAGACACGTGGGTGGGAGGAGCTGGGGAGGTAGGGGTGTGGGCTCTGCCGGGCAGGCCTAGCCCTTATCTGGGGGGTGGGTAGCAGCTCTTATGAGCCTCCCCCAGGATCTGGCAGTGGGGGGAGGAGGCAGCCCTTGGTGCCCTGCTGCCTAACGAAAGGTAAGATTTCAGGGAACAGTCAGATGAACCAGATCCTCATCTCTGGAGAGGTTGGGCCCCTCTGGATTTTATCTCCTAGTGGGCAGAGTCGGCTGCTCCCTGGCCTGCTCTCCTCCCCTTCCCTTGCCTTTCATCTCCCTTAAGAAGTTCCAGTTGTTTGTTTGCTACTCACCTTTGCCCTTCCTGGCTAAGATCAAAAGATGTCAGTAATGTTAGGAAATCTTTTCCCTCCTCCAGGGTGTGTGAAACTGTTGGCTGTGCAATGCAGAATCCTTAATTTCCTGGCAGAACTTCGAGTTACTAAGAGTTTAGTTTTATACTTAGGTACACATTCATTTTGAAATGCATTCAGCTAAAATTAAATAGCACCTGGTGGGGAAAACACATAATTGTGTTTTGCACTATAGTTTTTGTTGAATTTATTAGATCAAGCCTTTTTTTCTGGGCTTCATTTAGAAAGCAAAACACGTGGGCTTTTTCTCATTGTTTTTTCTCTTAAAGATTATGTTTGGTTACCTTGCTTCTCTATGAATGGAGATTTCATTCTGGAGGGCCTTATGTGTGTATATGTTTGTACATGTGCCTGTCTTATTTTGAGATATTGTTGGTTGTTGCATAGCTGCTTAGTGTGCTGTATGGCCAGTGATAACGGCTGTGATAACTTGAGCTCTACAGGCTGGAGCCCCACCTTGATGGGAGGGGGTGTGTACCTGTGACTGCAGTGGCCTTTACAGAATTCCACCACTATTGTGGCCAGGGACAGCTCTGCTTCTGCAGAGGTTTTTATGCAGTTGACTATCATATACACACATACAGAGTAGGTACTGATAACGTTAGCAACTCCAGAGTTGTAAAGAGCCCTGCCAGGGAACTCAGATGTCCTGTATCTAAGGTATGTAACCTGAGTGAACCTCAGCTTCCTGATCCCTAAAGTAGGAGTAACAAGTTTCTAGCAACTGGGATGGTTGTATGTGCGAGGAGAGTGGTCAGATAGCGTGTCTGGAGCACAGTCTCTGCCCTGAAGGAGCTGATACCTGGTGGGGTAGGATAGCCATTCATTCCCGTGATGGAGTTTCCTTGGAGTGGGGGCTACTTCATAGGAGGTGGTTGGTACATTGTCTTGGAGCTTTCTCATACTTTCACTCATCTGACTTTTACCAACAGTGCAGCAGTGTGAGTAGGGATGAGTTGCCCAGAGTACCCAGCTAATAACGTGGGATTCCCCAGACTCCAACGTGGGTCTCTTGGGTGCCGAGCTCGTGCTGTTTGCAGCAGGCAGAGGTTCTGGGTCGGACAAGGATGCGCGTCTGGCTGGGAGGCCAGAGGTGTAGTGACTTCTGCTCCTGTGCTTGTCCCCCTGCAGTTCTGCAGTGCCATTGTGCTCATCTTTTTCCTGGAGCTGGCCGTGGCCGTGCTGGCCTTCCTGTTCCAGGACTGGGTGAGGGACCGGTTCCGGGAGTTCTTCGAGAGCAACATCAGATCCTACCGGGATGACATTGACCTGCAGAACCTCATCGACTCCCTTCAGAAAGCTGTAAGCACCACCTTCTCCCTGATAGAGCTTGGCTTTTCTGGCTTCAGTCTGTGTGCATGGCTCGGGGGCCAGGCTGGTGGGGAACACTGGGCCTTCCCTTCTCAGCTCTGCCCACAGCCGGGAGGCCAGGGGAGGTGCTCCCCCCCGACTCTGGTCAGGTTAGCTTTGTCTGCTTGTGGTTGCTGGCGGGCCAGGCTTGCTCTCAGGGCGCCCTCCCCCATCTGCTTTGGGCAGGCAGTCCAGCTGCACCCACGGCCACCCTACCCTCTACCCCCGCAGGGCCCGGGTCTCTCCAGCCCTGGCCACGCGGGCGGCTGCAGTCTCCTAGGTGCTGTGTGTGCTGAGGGGTAGAGCTGGGCGCGTGACTCCCCGACTGAGGCTATTCTTGTCCCCTTCCTCCTCGGGACCTTTTCCCCTTCCTGTTTGGGAGGGCAGAGCTGCCTGGAGGAAGGTTCTTCAGATGGAGAGGAATGTGACCTCCCTGGACTCTGTTCCTGGGGGTTTGTCTAAGCAGTCCCAGGCCGTGGCCTTTTCTCTGTCAGGCCTTCCTCCCCCTTGTGTGTGGCTGTACCTGGAGGCTGGGACCACTGCTGTCCCCCATCCCTGCCACCCCTCCCGCCCCCCCCGGCCCCAGGAGAAACCAGCTCCCCACCATGCCAGCCTGTGCAAGGCTGTTGTTTGATCTGTGCTCTGCCAGAAAACCTAGCTTCCTCAGGAACTTTCTATATGGAACCCTTTTGTTCTGAGGAGAAAATAGAAGAGCATTAAAAATAACTATGAGCTGTTCTCCTTATTAACCAGAACTTGTTTACCCCTTATTTCATGTATTGTAGGATCCCACAAAACCCATTTATGTGATCAGAGATCCTTCCTGTGTCGTTAGATCCTTCCTCTGTTGTTAGATCTCTTCCGTGTTCGTCTGCGAAAGTCCCCATCCCACCCTCTTCTGACATCACTGCCTCCTGTGCCTTTTCCTTTTCTGTTCAAGGCTGCCATTCTCTCTTCACTTCCACATAACCTTGGGCTTGCTGGTGTCAAGGATGCCAGGGTGGTTCCTCTCTGCACTGGCCTCAACGACATTGTAGTTTTCTCCACTGCCTTCCTCTCCTTTTAAAAAATACCTTTCCTTAGAGATTCAGTAAATGATGGAGCTTCCTCATGGTAGAATATCAGGTAGTCGTTAGAGCACCTGGAACCACGGAGGACAGGGCAGGGGAGGCGGGATTTTTACCTTAGAACCGAAAGTGAAGCCAAAATCCTGGTTGTGGGCCTGTGATTATGGCCATAACCGTGACAGCTGTAAGGGCAAGCGTGAAAACGACATCTGCTCTCGGATTGGGACGCCACTGACGTCACAGTGCCGCTTTCACTGTGTTTGGTTTTACGATTTTTTAGACAAATGGGGTGTTTCTTTGCTGCTTCACCAGATAGTGGGGGGTTCTGGGAAGGGAGGGTGGAGACCCCGGGTCAGGGGCAGAGCTTTGATTGCGTTACCTTTCACCCCAGTCATAACTCTCCTTGGGAGTAGACTTCAGCAGCTGTTTCCTGTAAAGAGGCACGAAAGGTGACTGGGGTCAGCTTGGACCTTTCCTGGGGAGGAAAGCACACTGCCCACGAAGAGGTGTTCTCTCGGGGGGCAGTAGAGGACCACATCAGAAGGAGAGCGAGAAGCCCGCTCTCCCAGGTTGAGGGTCAGTTGGGGAGGAAGGGGAAGTTCCAGGGTGAGGAGGGAGTGGAGCTGACTCCCAGGGCACTGCCGAGCCGGCCTGGTGTGTTGGGCCCAGACAGGACCTGGACACAGTTTCCTTCTTAAGGGTCCACTCGGGTCACCTCGCTCACATCTCAGTGATGGGAGGTCCGTGGGGCGGGCTTCGATTTCTCTGTGTGATACACAGAGGTGCACTGAACCCCATGTCCCTAAGACAGACACCCTACGTGGGGCAACGACAGCCCTGGCTCAGAGCCCCGACAGTTCTCGGCTTTATGATTGCAGAACCAGTGCTGTGGGGCATATGGCCCTGAAGACTGGGACCTCAACGTCTACTTCAACTGCAGTGGCGCCAGCTACAGCCGCGAGAAGTGTGGGGTGCCCTTCTCCTGCTGTGTCCCCGACCCCGCGGTGAGTCTGCCCGAGCATGGACGGTCCCTCTGGAGCGGAGCAGTTCCTGCCTCCCTGAGGGCTCTGGCTTCTTCTCTTCTGCGGATGGATTGAGTGCCCGGCTCCCCCTCCACTCGCCTCAGGGCTCTTGCAGCTCTGAAATCCTATACCTATAAATTCCATAAGTGTTTTTGCATGGCCCACCCTGGCTCTGGTGTGCTGGGTGAAGCAGGCAAAAAACAGCGGTCCCCCTCCCGTGAGGGGCTCTCACTCAGGGGCGCCTGGACAAGATGCTGTGAATATAATGAGGCCTGGTCTCCTTTCTTTGGAGAAAACAAACACTCAGTCCTCCGAAGCCCTGGGCGGTGGCATACATCGCCATCCGGGGGTGGTGCAGAATTCTTTCACTGTTCTTTCTTCTTCACCTGTCTTCATCCCCAGGCCACAGGCCACATCCTTGGGTTCCAGAAACTGAGCTCTTCGGTGCCCCCCGCCCCATTTTTTTGGCCACGCTGCACGGCTTCTGGGATCTTAGTTCCCTGACCAGGGATTGAACCCGGCGCCACAGCAGTGAAAGCGCCGAGTCCTAACCAATGGACTGTCAGGAAATTCCCTTGGGTGTCCTTGAAGGAGCATTGAATGTTTGCCCAAACCTAGCCTGAGCAGAAGGGAGCCCCTACGGCCGTCAGTACCATCACACTGCCTGGTGCTGGGCCACGGGGCTCTAGGCGCGTTCCCCAGCCCGGGAGGGGTTCAGGTCTGCAGAGGCTGCACAGCGGTGTCTGACCTCTCCACCGTGACTGTGAAATCTTTAGCAAGTGTAGCTTTTCCCTTCTAGCTCAGAGATTGGCAGACTACAACCCCTGCACCAGATCTGGCCTGCTGTCTGTTTTTGGATGACTTGTGAGCCATGAATGGTTTCAGCCGTTTTAAGTGGTTGAAAATAAATCAAAAGAAGGATAATATTTTGTGCCACGTGAAAATCATGAAATTCAAACTTCAGTGTCCATAAATAAAGTTTTATTGAAATACAGCCATACCTGTTCATTTACATATTGTCAATGGCCGCGTTCATGCTACAACAGCAGAGTTGAATAGTAGCTACGTAGGTGGGTTTGAAATATTTACTATCTTGCCCTTCACACAAAAAATTTGCCAACCTTTGTCCTAGCATGGAAGGTTAGTTGGCAGCATGATGGAAAGGCATGAGCTGTAATGGAATTGGTGCAGGTGTTTGCTGGTGTTTGGTTGTGACTTTTCTAGAGCTTTCTACCACCGGCTTCTGGAGCACAAAAATGACTAATCTTTCTGCTTTTCTTACAGCAAAAAGTTGTGAACACACAGTGTGGCTATGATGTCAGGACTCAGGTGAGAGCTCCAATGCATATGACTTTGAATTCTTCAGGTTTATTCTCTAGGGTCCACCTTCCCGATTTAGCACAAGTGCAAATTGGAGTGGGAAAGCCAGGGGAGACTAAGCTCAGAGAGGCCACCGAAGCTGGGAACCAGGCAAGCGGGAGCACACGGCCATGCACACGCCTTCCCTGAGCCGCTGGCAAGTCGAGATTCATGGGAACAGTAATGGGTGTGATTTCAAGCTCTGTGAACCACAGTCACAAAATCTAGCAGTTGCTACGTTAGTGGAAATAAGGTGGATGAAAGTTTGGGGGAACAAAGGCGACATGTTTAAGAGGCCCTGGGGGTCCCAGGAGGTGTCTGTTATGTAGGGGCTCAGGGTGGAGTTGCAGGAGGCACATGGCTTGGTCCAGCCGCCATTATGGAGGCCATGCTGACAGGGAGGGAGATAGGCTCAGGGCAGGAGCAGGGCTCAGCCCTCTAAGGGCTTCCTCAGGCCGTACGGAGTGTGCGCTTGCACGTGAAGAGGCGAGGACCCACCCCAGTCCTTGCTGTGGTGGCCTCTGGTGATGTGAATGACAGCTGTTCTGAAGGAGAGGGATCTCGGGGAAACTGCAGGCACCCTGCCGTTGGCCGTGGACACTAGGGATGTGACCCTCCAGGCTGGGAAACCTCAACTCCCTCTGCAGTGAGCTCCGCTTCATAGCGGTGGGCCTATGTCAGCATCAGCTTCTTCAGTGACCAATTTCCTCGCCACTTGCATCAGTTGCTAGGGCTGCTGTAAAAAAGTACCCAGGCCCTGCGGCTAAAATAACAGAGATTTAATTTTCTCATAGTTCTGGAGGTTAGAAGTCTGAGGTCAAGGCCTCAGCAGTGTTGGTCCTTCTGAGGCCCCTCTCCTTGGCTTGGATGGTGCCTCCTCTTCCCTGTGTCCTCACATGGGCTTCCCTCTGTGTCTGTCTGTGTCCTAATCTCTTCTCACGAGGACACCAGTCATATTGGATTAGGGCCAACTCCAATGACCTCATTGTAATTTATTTACCTCTTTAAACAGCCTCTCTCCAAATACAGTCACATTCTGAGGTCTTGGGGGGTTAAGACTTCAACATAGGAACTTTAGGGGGACATAATTCAGCCCCTAACACTGCTAACGAATGAATGTTCCGTCAGTGTTTCATGGGTGAGGCTGATAGGGGAGGGGGGCCGGGGCTGACTGCTGTGTTCGGGGTGGGTGAGGACACGGTGTCTGCCGAGGCCACATCCCTGTGTACTGCCTGAGCCTCCGCTAGGGTCGACTTCAGCCTGTTCCTGCTGGCTCTGCTTCTTGGAGCCAGGCTCACCTGGGCTCGGGGGCACACTCTGAGAAGCCGTTGTCCCTTCCCTCTCCTGACTCAAAAGACGCTGAACCCTCTTTCCCCAGTTTCTCTCTTTAAGGCACATTTTCCTTCCCCAAGCCCTCATCCCCCTCCCCTTTCTCCAGACGTGGGCTGTGGAGGTGTGTTGAACAAGCTGACCTTGAAATGTGTGGAGGCCCTAAGAGAAAGGGGTTAAAGATCACAGCCAGGGAGCCTTTGCTTAGACAGGTTATAAAATGCGAACTGCCCGGGGAGGGGCAGAGACCGAGGCAAATAGACGTGTTTCTCCTGGAGAGTTCTGTCTGTCCGTCTGTCCTCGGCACCAGCCTCCCGGATCCCTCATTCCCCCCCACCCCCGCCGAGCTTTGCTCTGCCCCCGGCGGGAGCCCTCTGGGGATCCAGGGTGGGGACAGCCTGCGTGTCTCGGGCTCAGGCCGCTGTCCTGTTTCCCTGCAGCTGAAGAGCAAATGGGACGAGTCCATCTTCACGAAAGGCTGCATCCAGGCGCTGGAGGGGTGGCTCCCACGGAACATCTACATCGTGGCCGGCGTCTTCATCGCCATCTCACTGCTGCAGGTTTGCCCCCGCTGCCCTTCGTGGCTTCCTCTCCCCTTGTGGCCGCACCTGTTCCCTTGAGCCAGATTTTACACTGGGAAAGATGCCGGTGGCCGAGGGCGCGTGAGGCCCAGGGTGAGTAGGCTGCTGAGTGTCTCCCGGGAGAAGAACTGGTGGGAGAAAGTCAAGAATTCAGTGAATCAGAAAAACCAGGAGTTTTTCCAGGGTTGCCCAGGGCTGGGAGGAGAAGCCGGCAGCCCCCCAGGCAGCCTCGGAGGCAGCGGAGGCTACTGCTCTGTGGAAAACCCACCATTTAGAAAATGTTCGGCTCTGACCTTGCCTTGAAGAGGGTGACTGGGGTGGACTCGGGGTCACCAGCCATCCACGCACCTTTTTCCTCCTTCACTCAGTGGTTGACTGATCTCAAAGGAAGGCCGAGAGACAGAAGCATCTGGAAAAAGAAAGAAAAAAATTTACTTGCAAAGCAGGCAAGGATCTCTTACTTCAGAAGGCCTGGCCCATCAGCTACCAGCCACAAGAGGGATTGAAAGTGGGGGGTGAGGGGAGCAGAATTCCTCAGGTCACCAAGTTCACATTAGTCTGTTTCTGGTAGGAAAAGATCAGCCTTCCCACGTGATTATCCTGGTCACTGAGGTCGGGGTGTAGCTTCAGACACCAGCATGGCCCAAATCGGGGACAGTCTTGTTTTTATGGTGGAATCCAGGTTTGCAGGAAACATTCGAGATTTGGTATTTGGGGAATCAGAACCAGTCAGGGTGACCCTGTCATTTTCCGTTTCACCCCGGGTACAAAGCGAGTCGCGGCCTGTGATATGGGATGTGCGTGGTCATGTTGCAGGCAGGGCAGAACGTCCGTTTTGCTTCTGTGGTGCCTGCTGTTTGCCCCTTCAAGGCTTTAGGGAAGATCCCACTGTTTTTCACACAGCAAAGCAGAGCCCGGGCTCATTTGTTTTAACTGTGGGTTGGTCTCGTTTGGCCACGTACCCAGTTGCAGCCTCTGCGGGTGGGCGTGGAGGTGATGGGAAGTGCGGGGTGCCCTGCCCCACCTCCCCCTCGGCCCCGATGCTGACGGCCGCTGCCTCTGCCGGCTTTGTTGTCAGATATTTGGCATTTTCCTGGCGAGGACCCTGATCTCGGACATTGAGGCAGTGAAGGCAGGCCACCACTTCTGAGGAGCCACAGGTGGGCGAGCAGAGCTGAGCCACGCCGTGGAGGCCGAAGCCCTTCACCGCCATCAACTTCATGTCCAGAGGGAGAGAAACGGACGCACCCAGCCCGAGCCAGCACCCCGCCTTCAGCATCCGCGTGACATGATCTCTGTTTCTGCTTGCTGGTGCTGGAGACCCAGGGGCCCCCTCGCACCTGCACAGACTTGTGACCAGCAGCCCCGCTGGGGTCTGCCTGGAATCAGAGGGTATGTCTTTAAGTGGGGGAGGTGACTCTGAGGGACAGACGGCTCTGGTGGCTGCACCCTGGCCTCCTCACCGCTCATGTCATTGGTGCTGGCCTAGGGGGCAGCCACACCTTCTGTGGCCCTCTGAGTGCCAGGGGGGCCCGCAGTGTCCGCACAGGTCGGGGTGTTGGCAGGATCCTCGGCCATGTCAAGTGAAGTAAGCCTGAGCCAGTGCGGGGGCTGGTGCCACGGGAGTGCCTCGTCCATCGTCCCCCGGCGCCCAGGGCGGGAACTGTCTCCAGCCTCAACAGCATTATGCCCTGAGGGCCCGAGGGGGCAGTGGGCATGGCTCTCCTGCGGAGTCAGCTCTCCTTTTCCTGAAGTGTGTAAATAGTTTATTTATAGGGCAAGAATGTTCTCACACCACATCTTCATTTCCTCTGGCATTCTCCTCTCAACAGCCTTACGCGGCGTCTGGGACTGACGCCGTCCCTTTCAGTTCCCTTGAGTGTCCCACGAACCAGCTCCAGCAGCTTCTCCATATCACCCCTAGTAACCCAGCTGCACATACATGCTCCCCCTTCGTCTGTGCACCCCCCACATGCATACCCCCACTCCCCTCCCAACTTGGCCTCACTGTCTTCTGGTCTTGGTGCTACTGAAACTGTTACCCGGAACTTGAATCGTGATCCTGACCCTCCCCCACTGCAAGGCCGGGGAGCCCCAGCCAGAGATGGCCAGCTGGACCCCTTTGGCCAGGGCTCCTCTCCAGGCCACATGCTGAGGGCCGGCTGGCCGGCCTGGCATTCGCCTCTCCCTGGAAAGAGAAGCCCCGTAGCCAGGCCCCTGGGCCGAGCCACGGACCCCAGCCTGCAGCTGCGTAGAGGCTCAGACGTTTCGTTGCTCACTTTCATGGTGACCTTCCAACCCCTGACGGGGATATCTGTGGTCACCGTGTCCACCTTTCCTGTCAGGGCTATTGGGGGCTTGCTGTTGGAAATGAAGTCTGTCTTATGTACTGAATAACCCCCCAGGCGGAGCTGGGGCGTTCGTGCATCTTTGGCTGGTCTACACCCTAACGCCTCTCTGGCTCTCGTACCCGTTCTGTCCTCGTCGTTCAGGGATGGAGTGCCACCTTCACATACTTGCCGAAGTGTACATGCTAAAATGGTATATACTGGTGGGTGTTTGTTGACGATGTTGGTTTTGTTTTGTTTTTTTACAATTTTCTCTGTAGACTAGGGGAAGAATGCTTGTGTTTTTAGGAAGTGTGATGCTTTTCTTTGACTGCCAAACTCTTTTATGGAATATATCTTTATATTAATGCTGTTGTTGTGATTGTTTTTGTTTTGGGTCATATCAAGATGGCATTAAGCATCTCAGTGGTGAACTTGGCTGCCGAGGGAAACGGTGGGATCGGGTGTGGGTAGGCATGACGGGAAGGTAGGTGGTTGGCACAATCTGAAATAAATTTCATCGGGTGATTTTTTTTTTAGATTCTGTGTGCCACTTTCAGTGATTCTTTGTGTGGAGGTTACACCTGGAACAAGCTGGCTTGTGGCTTAGTTATGCCCAGCTGGAAGCATAAGGTAGAACTTTGACTCCACAGGCCCGGAGGAAATGTTATTTTAGGTTATAACTGTACAGCCCCAGGCAGTAAGGTCCAGGCAAAAGAGCTTGGGGACACTGGGTTGGAATCTGGGCACTGCCACTGCATGAGCTGTGTGTTTTAGACCTGCTGGCCCATCTGTGGAGGAGGTTAGTGGCAGTGCCAGGTACCTCTGACCCAGGCTGCCCTGGGGGAGTCGGTGGCCCCAGGCCCTCACCGCTGGTGTGTGGGCACCAACAGCTCCTGCTGTCCCATCTATTCACGTGGACCTGGTGGCTGGACCCCTTGCAAGTGTCTTCACAGGTCACAGCCCAGTTCAGGGTGAAGTCTAGCTGTGACTTTTTCAGAGTTTGGGTTTGTTTTCCAATTAGTTTACGAACTTGCTGGCCACTTTCAGCCATCTCATCTGACTCTGAGTTGGATGAGAATAGAAAAGAAGTGCAGGATAAGGGATGCTCACGTGGCATCTCCAGCACACTGGGCTCCCTCCATGGAGCCGCAGTGCAGCCCTCCCAGTCGCTCCCTGCCCAGCCTACCCTGAGTCTCCAGCCACTCCCTGTCCTCTCAGACTGGGATAGAGGCCAGCCTGTGCCTCTGCACTTCCCCTCCTGGCCCCCCATACACTCTCGCTTTGAAGTTTCAGGGTCTTTGCTCATCCTTCCTGTGACCCTCCTGCCCACCTCCTCCTGGGGCTTCTGCACTGTTATCTTTCCCACCTGCTGTCCTCACCCCATCCCACGTATCCCCATCCCAGAAAGCTTGCCTTGGCCCTCTTGCCCTCTTACCGGCCCACGCCCCACCACTGCTTTCCTTCCCAGGCGGCTGCTCGTCCGGGCTCTGTCCCCCTCCCACCACCACCCAGTACTCTCCTCACTTGACTGAAAGCCACACACCCCAGTCACCGGCCTCCATGCCTCTCTTGGCCTCTGCAGCACCTGGCACTCTGGACCACCCCATCCTCAAAGTCCTCTGCTGCCGCCAGGGCTCTCAGGTCTCTCCGGCCCATCCTTGTCCCACCTTCAGCTGTACCTGCCAGGGCTCACCTATCTCCTGGGGCTCCCGTGCCCCCAAGGCAGGGCTGTGAGCCGGGCAGGAAAGCCATCTGTGCTGGTGCATGAGACTGTGCTGGTCTTCTCCACATGAATAACAAAAAAATTAATGGATCCAGAACTTCCTGGAACCTAGGAAGTACACAGAGTACCTAACACTTAAAAACTGATTGTCTGGCTTCCCTGGGTGCAGTGGCTGAGAGTCCGCCTGCCAATGCAGGGGACACGGGGTCGCGCCCCGGTCCGGGAAGATTCCACATGCCGCGGAGCAGCTGGGCCCGTGAGCCATGGCCACTGGGCCTGTGCGTCCGGAGCCTGTGCTCCGCAACGGGAGAGGCCACAACAGTGAGAGGCCCGCGTACCGCAAAAAAAAAAAACAGATTGTCACCAGAAGAGCTCGGGGAAGCCATTTTTATGCTAAAAACATGAGGTAAGTTGCTGATCAAGGATTTGGAAGAGCTGGGTTGAAACTCTGGGAGCCTCTTGCCCCTGAACCTGCACCTGCAACTAGAATAGGAGGTTGGGTGCCTGCCAGCTCCTGATTCTGAACCTCTGCTTGGCGCCTGCGGAGCAAAACCAGCACCAAGGGCACGACTGGGAAGCATCGGTGTCCTGAGGATGAGCCAGTTACTGGGCTCTGAGGCACGTCGACAAGCAGCTGGAGGAAGGGTGCGGATCCCCGTCTCTATACCTGGATTTGGGTGCCTGGTTTGGTTTGGGGGGACCTTTGGGGGAGCATGATGTCATCCCCAAGGAGCTCAGCCCCACCCTGTGCTGGAGGCCCCGGCTCTGAGCAGCAGTGCGCTCGCTTCCTCGCATGGCCAGGGCTGCCGTCCACCCAGCAAGCCTGCTGGGCGGTGAGGGATCGGGCATAGCTTTCTCTTCAGGAGACACTACTTGGGGGCTGCCACTGGGGCAGTAATGGGCGTGCCTGTGAGTGTAGGCTACTGCCATCTTAGGGACCCCAGGGGAGAGCTCCCCAGAAGAGGAGGCGGGGTGAGAGGCCAGCAGAGGACGGAGGGACTCAGTCTTGCCAGTAGAGACCACCTGATCGCTTCTCGGCCAGCAAGCTCAGAGTGTGGACTGCAGAGGCACAGAGAAAGGGGAGGGGCTGTTGCCGTGGTCCCAGCACCCAGGGCATCCTCCTCCTCAGGTGTCAGGAGCTCAGCCCTGTCACCTTGTGGTCCAGGGCCCTCAGCTGTCCCCGGTGAGTGGGGTGGCTGTATGACCTGCATGGGTGGGCGCTTTCTAGCTCTAGGGTCATGTGAGGTGTCTGGCCACAGGGTTTGTAGGATATGGGCCCCCAGACTGTGGTAACCTGTCCCCAGGGTTGAATCTTGGTACAGGTGCTTCCACGTGCTTGTCTGTCATCCAAGAGGATGCCTCCCAGCCTTCCAGGGCAGACTGGGCCTCCCGCAGTTCCTTTCTCCTTCATCTGGGTGCTCTTTCCAAAAATCCAGAGAATTATACAACTTTAGGTCCTTTTTAGCTCCTTGTAAATTCAGTAAGACCTGGCTTTTCCTCCTCAAAGGCTACAGTGAAGGTAGATTCATTCTCAAAATGCTTTTGGGGTCTCCAGGACACCTCAGGAAAACCTGATGTGGGCACTATAGAATGGCAATGGCAGTATAACTTTGGGAAGGAGAAAGTTAAGGCTACATTCAAATGGATACTGTTCTGGTGTACTTACCAACTTTAGAGACTCCAGGTTTGTAAAAGGAGGAAGGCTATGTGCCTTGTAAAGGTCTGGAAGAGTTATGTCTTCACTCTGCTTTCTTCCCATGCTCTGCGTCTCGTACATCAGCAGGGGCTTCAAAACCATGGCTTAGTAACTACCAAACTAAATTATCCCCTCGGACTGTAATTTTATTACCTCAAAGGGCTCTTAAACTAATCTGTTTTTTTCAGTATCCAAGCACAGAGTGTAAAAAGTATGTGTCCTGTTTTCCAGAGGCATCCACCATTAAGTACCCTCCTAGGAAATGTCCATGCATATTCAAATGAGAATTTTCCACACAAATGAGAACTGTGTTTTACAATGAGTTTTACTCAGTGTATCTCAGAAATATTTCTCTGTGGCCGCATACGCATCCACCGTGTGTTTTCACAGCCCACTGCAGGACTGCCATGAGTGAATGAACCTTGCTCTGGAACGGGGATTATGTTTACAGTCACAGGTAACAGAAAACCCAGTTGAAACTGGCCTAAACAATGAAGGGAGGCTTTTGGCTCCTGAACCTGGAAAGTCCGGGGGTGGGGTGACTTTAAGGGTTTGATCCGAGTGACTCAGTGATGCCGAGGATCCGGTTTCCTTTACCCTGTCTGCTCTGCCTGTCACAGTGTTCCCATCACCCAAGGCAGAGGGAGGCAAGACCCCACCAAGGACCACCTTGAGCCTCTGGTGAGGACGGCATGGTGGTCCCATTGAGGGAAGCCCCCCCCCGCCCCAGTCCATCC
Source organism: Lagenorhynchus albirostris (assembly GCF_949774975.1). NCBI lineage: Eukaryota > Metazoa > Chordata > Mammalia > Artiodactyla > Delphinidae > Lagenorhynchus > Lagenorhynchus albirostris. The sequence continues at coordinate 31,226,629 of NC_083110.1, forward strand.
CGCTGAAACCACGTGGTGGGGAAACCAGGCTCCTATGGGAGGAGATGGACATGGGGAAGGCTGCCAACCACCCCCATTAACTCCTGTGGGTGGACGTTTCAGTTACGGGGTGTTTTGCTCTTACAAGGGCTTATGAGAACCCCACGGTATTTTGTTATTAGAATTACTTCCTAGAAGGTTTTATAAGAAAAACATGTTTTTAAACAAGTTCTCCAGTGAGGTGGGCTGGCTTCGTAATGAGCGGCTACTTGGGGCTGGTGTGTGTGAGGGCGGCCTGAGCACCAGGGATGTACGGGCTGTTTCTGGGCCAAGAGGGGTAGTTGGGAGTGGTGCGGTGACGTCTCCTCCAGTAGCCTGTGGCCTGCAACAGCACAGCTTCCATAGGGAGGCTCAGCAAGGTGGCCCTGCAGTCCGCCTTTGCCTTCGGAGATAGCTGGTCATGTGGGAGAGCAGTGGTTTGGGTGGCATCCCTGTGTACCGATGAAGACATGCACTGGAGATCCGGTGCCACCCCGAGGTTGCCAGGGAGGGAGCTGCAGAGCCCGGCAGACCAGCCTGCGATGGGGCTTTGGGGTCCAGACGGCTCACTGCCTGGTTGCTGGAGAAGGGCAGCACACTCGGGCGGGCTCTGCCTGCCCACGTGGCCAGTTCCCCAGACAGGCAGCTATGTGCCTAGACAGTGAACCCAGGGTAAGTGGGGAAGGGAGAAGAGGGGGTGTCGGCCCTGTGGGGCTGCATTCCCAGGGAGACCGGGTGGGGTTGCGGTGTATCTGTTTCCTCTGTCGCACCAGGCAGACTGCTTTGGATTAAGGATTAAGTGAGGCCTGTGCTGCAGTGGGAAGAGCACTGAGCCTGAGTTTGAGCTGGGGCTCGAAAACAAACAAAAATCACGCGCACACACGCGCAAACCCGAAACACCTTAGTGCCTCCATTTTTCATCTGTCAAGTGGAGATCATTTTATTTCTTTATTTCACAAAGTTTCTGGAACCATTTGATGAGTTCGTGTAGATGAGAGCTTGGTAAACTTGGCAGGTGTTACCGACTCCGCAGCCACCTACTACTCACTGGCCTTGTGGCCTTTAGCAAGTTACTTAAACCTCTTTGAGTCTTTTTTTTTTGTAAAATTGGGATAAAAACACCCCAACACAGGGTTGTTTCAAGGATTAAATGGGATGAGGTGGGTAAAGCGGTTTGACATAGGTCTAGATTACTTAGTAGGCACCCCCCAAAATTACTGCTAATGCAATTATTGAAGAAATTTTATCTGTAACTACCAGTCCCCACCAGGCTTAGCTGCCTGGGTTACGTGAAATACAGCTCAAGTTCCCAGCCAGACTGAAATGAAAAGACCCACTTCCCTGTCCTTTCAGGAGCAAGGCTTAGATCTGTGGGGAGCTCAGCAGGCATCTGGAGTTCAAGGTCTGTTTGTTTGCTCTCTGTGTCATGGGGGTGGGGAGGGGGGAGAAGGGGTTTCTTCTTGCCTGGGGTGTGGATCCTGCCAGAAATCAACACAGCCTGAGAAGTCGTTCCTGGAGCCCCCAGAGGAAGCAGATGGTCCTCACCTGTTGAGGGGGCCAGGCCATCTGCAGAGGCTGCCCGAGGGAGCCAGCAGAGGGCCACAGCCTGCCTTCAAGGGCTCCAGGGGGGATGATCTGGGGGAGAACAGGGGTTAGAGGAGCTTGGATAGGAAAGAAGAAAGGGCCGGAATAGATGCTCTGAAACCAGCAAGATGACCTGTTTGGACAGGATGGGGAGGGTCTTGGCTGGGGAGACCCCATCTGGTCCCACTCATGGTAAGAACAACAGAGGCTCAGGGAAGTGCTGGGACCCACCCGAGGCCTCAGAGTGAGGCGCTGAGTCCAGGAGGTGGTCTGTGCATCTCCCACCTCTGACGAGTGAGGGTGTGCATCCCCGAAGCAGGGCAGCCTCAGCAGGACTGGAAGCACGCGTGTGTGTGTGTGTGTGTGTGTGTGTGTGTGAGTGTGAGTGTGAGTAAGACATGTGCATGGAGCCCTGCTGTGCTAGCCCAGGCCCCCAGGAGAAAATCTTTGTGTCTAAGACCATGTGGGTTTTATTCAGAGCCCCATGTCCCCATACACTACTGCAACGGGCTCATCTAGGACCCACGTTTGTTCCTGCTGTTCCAAGTATATGCTACTGAAGTGCGACAGTCAGACAGCCTCATAAAAAACCTACTGTGGGCAACACTGCTGGGCAGGGGGGTGGTATTTTTGACACGAGAGGAAACTGGACTTGCCTGGTGCCACACAGCTGGTGAGGGGCAGAGCTGGGTTTACAGCCCAGGATGTCTACTCCAAGGACTGTTCTCTCTCCCTCTGAGGATACTAACTCAAAAGACACAATCAGTGAGCACAGAAGCGGGCAGGTGTGTGGGGGGGACATGCACTGATGTGGCACAGTGTGAAGGCAGCACAGTGCTAGTGAAAGAGCCAGGAACCTGGGACTGTTTCCTCTGTAAAGTGGAGATAGTGATTCTTACACTGCAGCTTGGCTAAAAGTGCAGTGGTTCTCAATGTGTGGCTCCCTGGACCGGCAGCCACCGTGTCACTTGGGAACTTGTGAAACATGCAAATTCTTTAGTCCAACTCCAGGCCCGTGGAATCAAAAACTCGGGAAGGGAGCTCAGCAGTCTCTGTTTGAATCAGCCCTTTGATGATTTGAATGCAAGCTCAAGTTAGAGGACCATTGCATTAGAGTCAGGATAGACTAACCATTATAGCAAATGTCCCCTAAACTTTGATGGCTTTGAAAAATAAATGTCTTTTGCTTACATCACAGTCTCTGGTGGAAGGCTGAGGGGCTGGGTTGGCAAACACTCTGCGCAGTCTTTTAGAGACCCAGATTCCCTCCATTTTGTGACTCCACCCTCTGATAGGTCTTTGAAGTCTCTAGTCTAGTCAGCTGGTGGCTGGGGAAGAGGGTGAAGATCCCGGGAGAGAGAATCTTAGGAAAGAGGCCTGGATGGCTTGCACATCACTTGTGCTCACGTTCTGTTGGCCACAACTCAGAAGCCATGTCAAACTACCAGGGCTGGAAAAGGCCTCGCTGTGTGTGCAGGAGGAAGAGGCGAGGCCAGGTATCGGAGGACACCAGTGGTGTGCCCCGAGACCCACAGCTTAGGGAAGTGAAGAGTGGGACTGGAATCCCCCTCTGTAGGGAACTGAGGGCCCAGCCTGTGGATGGGTGTGTGGGATACCACGGGGCTAGAGATGTGGTCTGTGAGCAGATGAGGGGGCAGACGGCACACGAACTCCTGTCTGGGGAGGTAAGGCACCGCTGCGTGGCCCCAGAAGGGCTGTCCAGCTCAGAACAGGAGTCCACGGGGTGGGAGTGGAGGATGGGAGGGCAGGAACCTGTTAGGGCTCAGTAAGACTTGGGTTTAAGTCCTGGAGCATTAGCAGCTGTTTGACCTTGACAATAAAATTGACCTTGGCAGGGGCTTCCCTGGTGGCGCAGTGGTTCAGAGTCCGCCTGCCGATGCAGGGGACACGGGTTCGTGCCCCGGTCCAGGAGGATCCCACATGCCGCAGAGCGGCTGGGCCCGTGAGCCACGGCCGCTGAGCCTGCGCGTCCGGAGCCTGTGCTCCGCAACGGGAGAGGCCACAGCAGTGAGAGGCCCGCGTACTGCAAAAAAAAAAATTGACCTTGGGATAATAAAATTGCCTGTTTCATAATCTTGTTCTGAGAATTAAGTAAGCTAGGAGAAGAAAGCCCTTGGCACAGTGCCTGCTGCCTCACGGTGGGTGTGTAGGAAATATTAGCAGTAATCTCTGGTTGCTCTTCTGAGGAGGGCCTGGGGATGGGGGGCCCAGGGCTCACTGGAGTTCTCAGCTGCTTACAGGGCAAGGGCACTGCTTCTCCTCTCTACCGGGCAGGACAGCCTTGGGGCCTGCTGGGGCTGGGCTTGTGGTCTGGAGGTGACTCTGCAGCTGAGAGGGGCAGCAGGCAGGGCTGGCCGACTGTGTGGTCTTTAGTAGGTGCCAGGGGACCTGGGGAGGGCTGTGTGGGGGTTGCCAGCGTTGAAGCCTGTTTGCCGTCTGCAGCCTCAGAGTTTCCTCCTGCCCTTTGAGTTAATAAGAATCCGTCCTGGGCTGAGACTGAATCAATCTGTTATACTTGTGCTGAGTGGCCTGGTTCCAGGGGAATTTGGACGGAGTAGAGTATTTTCTAATTAGCAGGACTGGGGCTCCTGGAGAGGTTTTGGGGGCAGGGGTGCAGGCGAGTATAGGTCATCTGTCTGCATCAGAGTGCCGGCTGATGGAGAGGGGGGCGGCTGGCTCAATACTCCCTCCACCTGAGGACCCGGAGCTGCCTACTGCACCAGCTGTGTGCAGGCCAAAGGACTCAGCATCCTGTGAGCAGAGGACTGGCCTTCTCTGGAAACCTCCTTTTCTTTGCTGTGTCACTGGCTTCCCAGGGGAGGCGATGGAAGGGGTTCTGGGCAGCAAGGAGATGGGGTGGCTGCAATCAGAGAGAGATCGGGGCCCAGGAGGACCTCCTGTGGGAAATGGGCCAGCAGGAGGGGCCCTGAGAGAGGGTCTGGCCCAGGTCCTTAGTGTCACGTCCTGTCCACTTCCGCAGCATCCTTGGCAAGACAATTGGAGGGCGAGCCAAGCCACTGCGGTGGTCAGGACACACCGGTTGCAATGACCTTAACTCAGACAAGGTTAAGCAGAAGGGGACTCCTATGACAGGGAGGGAGGGTGGAACAGTCACAGAGAGGAGCGGGGCATTGGAGGCTGGAACAGACTTCACACTGCCCAGTGTTTTCTTCTCTCCATCAGTCTCCGCCTCTCTTCAGCTTGGCCCATCTCCCCTACTACACACAGACCCTCACCCCTGTGGGGAGACGCAAGAGCCAGCAGCCCCAAGTTAGAACCGTAGCAGAAAATCAGCCGATTTCTGCCAGTGTTTGTGTATCAATCCCTGGCCCAGGGATTGTGCGGGACTCAGGACTTTTTCCTTTAAACCAGAAGGAGTCTGGGGACACAGAATTAGTTACCGGCACCCACAACCCCTGCCTAATATATTGACTCACCAAGTTAGTGAGGAACCAGGTCCCATATGAAGGAGCAGGAAACAACTCCCACTGTTACCTACCGTGAGCCTGGCCAGATGATTCTGACAAAAGCCCTGTGCAGCACCCTGATTACTTGAGAAGCTCTGCCCAGGCGGTCAGACCTGGCTGGCTGCAACCCTGGGCTCTGAAGCTGAGCTCATAAACTCGTGTGTTCGTGCTCTTGTCTTTCTGTTTACAAATGTCAGCATTGGTGTCCTCACCCTGCACAGGTACTCCGATCCCAGTAATTCCATGGTGGGGAAAGCCCCAAGCCCTCTCCCACGAACTCTGCTAATTCCTGGCACTCGTGCCCCTGTGCCTCCCACTCCTGTGTCCCTTAATGGTCCCCTTTATGTCCCTCATCTGTCCTGGCAGAATTGAATAAAGTTCACTTTTTTTCTTTTCTAAATAAGAAACCTCACAGCAAGCGTTTTGTGAGTTAAATCGTTTTGATAAAGACCTGGGGCAGGGTGGTCCACAGTCTCGGGTGTGTGGCTTGTGCCCCTCGCTTCTTCCACTGCCATCTCTGGGCTCAGGAACCCTGATTTTCAGTCCTGTGTTACATGGAGTAACGCAGTTCACCCCAGCTTGGCCTCCCAAATGTGCATACCCAAACCTAGCATGGTCTGCAGAAGTTCACAGGCCTTTTCTTTTCATAGGACCTGCTTACTCTCCTTAGAAGGCAGTGAGGGTTAAAATACTCTTTTTCCTGATACGTAAAACTGGGACTATCCTACACACGCTTTCCCCCAAGTAATACATCATGAGTACACTTTTATGCCAACGGATATTCTCAACATTAATTCCAATGGCTGCATAGTAGAATCACAAGTGATAGGCAAGGATCTATTAACCCAACTCTGTTTATTGAACAAATATCCATTCTCCCCCACCCCATTATTATTATGATGATTATTTTTGCGGTACGCGGGCCTCTCACTGTCGTGGTCTCTCCCGCTGCGGAGCACAGGCTCCGGACGCGCAGGCCCAGCAGCCACGGCTCACGGACCCAGCCGCTTCATGGCATGTGGGATCTTCCCGGACCGGGGCACGAACCTGCGTCCCCTGCATCGGCAGGCAGACTCTCAACCACTGCGCCACCAGGGAAGCCCCCACCCCATTATTAACTTTCTTTTGATCACATACGAAATAATTACATATGTATTTGGATCACTGTCTGGACTTTCTCACTTCAATCTACCTGTTTTTGTCACAACCGAAATGTTTGTTTTAGAAGTCTGAATACCGGCAGTATGGAGTTCAATATTCCACAATATTTTCTAGGCTGTTCTCGTTTGTTCATTCTTTCAGTTAACTTGTGGATCATTTTATTGAGTCTCTCCTCCACGTCCCAATTAAATTTCAGGTTTGGCTCGAAATTGTATTAAACGGATGACTTCTGTGAGGTTGTATTAGTTATGCATTGCTGCATGACAGCACATATACATCGCACACTCTTTCTGAGGGTCAGGAATCTAGGAACAGCTTGTCTGGGGGATTCTGGCTCAGGGTCTCTCATGAGGTTGCACTGAAACTGCCGGCTGGGGCCGCAGTCTCCCCTGACCAGGTCCTGTGCCAACCGCACTCACGTAACTGTTGGCAGGAGGCTTCAGTTCCTGGACATAGGGGTCTCATGACATGGTCTCCCCAGAGTGAATGACGAGAGAAAGAGAGAGAGATGGGGGAAGAGAGAGAGGGAGAGAGAGAAACCAAGGGGGAAGCAGAAAAGTCTTTGATAACCTAATCTCAGAAGTGACAGATCATCACTTCTGGCGTATCTTATTGATCACACAGACCAACCCGGATATGCGTGAGAGGGGCCACGCCAGGTCACAGCTGCCAGGTGGCGGGGATCATCGGGAACCATCTTGGAGGCTAAGTAACACAGAGGTGAATTGAACATGTTACGGTAATAGGTCTTCCTGACTGTGAATGTGGTGTGTCTCTATATCAACTTAAATCTTAGGTATGCTCTCAATGAGGATTTTTACTTTTCTTCATATAGGTCCCCCACAATATTTATCAAATTTATTCCCAGAGTTTTATATCTGGTTCCTATTGTGAACGGGATCTCTTTCACATCGTATTTTCTAAGTAGTTGTTGCACTCATACAGGGACACTATTGCTTTTTATGGCCATGATTCTTCCGTGGAGCTTAACGGGTGACAAAGCAGAAATTCCTCTAGACTTTCACTGAGCCCTTGGATCACAAAACTGAGACCAGGTAAGATCCTAAATGTGCTCTTGGGACCAGCTTCCTCAAGTGACTGTGTGCCAGGGAGGCGGGGGGAACGTAAGGACGGCCTTCCTGCAGCCTATCTTTTCGCGGTGCCTGTGCTCCGGGCTGCCTGAGGCCGAGGTGACAGGGTCCTCTGGCCAACACGTGACCCTACCTTCGAGGGAGCCCTGTGTTCAGGGCATGGGGGGACAGCCAGGGGAGGCGGCCTGTGGCAGGGCCAGTCCACCTAATGCTCCACAGACTTAGCCCATCTGCCCACGACTTCCAGGTACGAGTCTCCAGCAACCTCTCTCCAGAGCCCTATTCCGGATGCCTCCCCAGCATTTGCACAGGCTCTGGTCAACTCCGGTATGAACGTTCCTTCATCCGTTCTTGTTTCCAGTAGCTACGGTATTTATCCAGCACCTGCTGCACGCCAGACAGTGCTCTTGAGGACATCAGCAAAGCACCTGCCCTTGTGGTGCTTGTTACAAGTCGGGAGAGAGAGACAAAACCAAACAAACTGTAAAATGGTATTTTACGAAGTGAGTGATACGGGAAGAAATAGAGCCGAATAATGGGGGATCAGGACTACGGAGGAGTTAAAAGTTTGAGCAAAGACTTGAAGAGGGTGAATGAGCTAGCCGGGTTCTGGGCAGACGGACAGCCAGCACAAGGAAGCGGGAGTGGTGGCGCCAGGGGCTATCTGAGGGGGTGGAAGGCAGATCCTGTGAGCCTTGGGCTTCTCTGAGTAAAATGGGAGCCACTGTAGGGTTTTGAGCAGAGGAGTAACATGATCTAAGTTTTAAAATGATTTTTGATGGAAGCAGAGACACCTGATAGGAGGCTCTGGGAGGAGGAAATGTCCCCCAATTCTGCCCTCTTGGTACCCACTGGCAATGCCACTACATCCTCATCACCTCCCTCCTAGACTCTGGCCAGACTCTGCTGACTCTTCTCCCCGCCTCCTGCTCCCCTGTCTCAGAGAAATGTCTCCGAGTCCTTCTCCAGTTTAGGAACTCTGGCAACATGAACGGTTTATCCCTGCCAACGCTGTAGCCTCCCAGGCTACGGAGGTCTGGCTTTGTCTGCATGTCCCTCTCTGGGGGTGGGTGCCAGTGTGGACGAGGCTGTGCACATCCTGCCCCACGAGTACTGAACTCCAGAGGCCAATTTTCTTGGGTCACGTTTTAGAACTTCTGAAATACATTTATTTCAGCCACGTGAATTATGTATCTTAGTCACTGCATAAAGCAATACAGAATTGTCTAAAGTGGGCTTCCTCCCCCTTCCAAGAAGAAAGAAACCATGTGTGTGTTCTTCCATATTTTTTCCTTTGCCCATACAAAAATAATCAAACATAGAATTTAAAAAATGGATTACACCGTGCACAATATTCTGCGTGTCGCCTTTTCATTTTCCTGCCCTGGACATTTTCCCCGGCCAAAGCAGACAGATGGACTTCATTCTCTGTGACAAATGTTAGTGTTCCTCCCCAGGGGCCCTCCCCGCCCCACCCCACTGAGGGACATTCAGGTGGTTTCCAGTCACTTTCATAACAACATTGCGTGCGTGTACCCCGCCCCCAGAGGGAACTGCTTTAGCATACAAAGTTAAACACATCACATCGGCCAATAAAAAATGAAAACAAAATAAAAGCAGTTGGAAGGCGGCAGAAAAGCGTGTGTGAATACCCCGGGGCCCCTCATCTCGTTCGTTTGCAGTCGCCGGAAGCTGCCTGGGCAGGAACCGCCGCGGGCTCCTTTGGTCTGCGCGCCTCCCGGGCCGGGGTCCGGGCCCTGGACGGCCATCGTGTACCCGCCGCACCGCCGGTCCTCCCGCACCCAGATCCCGGCGCATCCCGGCGGGCGTAGCCGACCTTGTGCTGCTCCCGGCGCCCGGCTCTCCCACGTGCTGCCGCTCCCGCTCGGATCGGCCGCCAGGGGGTGCCACAGGCCGGGCTGAGCGGCCTCCTCCGCCGGGGGAGGGCGACGGGCGGGAGGACGCCAGCCCAGAGGTGGCGCCGATCAGGGCCAGGCAGCTCCCACCGGCGCCGGCCCTAGAGCGTCTTTCCGGAAACCGGATCCAGCCCGCGCCCCGGCTGCGCTGCGCACTCGGCCTCCTGCCCCACTGACCTGGGATTACCAGGGAGCGCTCCGCCGGCTGCGGCACAAAACGGGCAGCTAGCGGGGCCCTTCCCAGCCGGCCGCCACCCACCCTCTCTCAACGGTGTCACCACCGCAAGGATGACACCTTCACCGCTCAGCCAGAGGACTGGACCTCACACCCACAGCAGTCGTCCCATCCCTACGGCCCCGTACTGTGCTGTCTCTCCCCTCTTCTTGTAGGCATCTGGTGGACCCAGAAAGTAAGAAGCTGCCCGCGGGAAGCTAGACTCCCTTCGTGCCGTTCGTGCCCTTCCTCCCCTTGTTTCCTCTCTGGACGCCGGGCTCCCACCCAGCCACAGTTAGGACAAGGGAGATTAGAGCTGTGCCGGAGGCTCGGATGGCCTCAGTCTAAGAAACTGAGCGAGCCGGGACGCCGAGCCCTGAAAGGTCTTCGGTGGGGAGGAGAGAGAAGAGGGCGGGTGGGGTCCAGGGCCACAGCGCTGCATGGCAAGAGCCTCTGTGTGGAGTCTCCAAGGTCTGGGTCACCCGGGGACAAGCCAGCCAGACCTGGGGGAGGGGCAGCCTGGCCCTCCGCACTTTTTGTGACCCCGTGGGATTAAAGCTCATCTGAACCCGCTTAATCCTTACTGTTGTGGGTCTACCTTGCAGGAGAAGACCGCCCACTCACACCCGGGTTCCATCAGTTTTGGGTGCCTGATCCACCTTTAGTCCTCATGGGGAGGGAAGGGGACATGAAGGTCACCAGCCCAACTAGGCCACAGTGCTACAAACCATCAAAAGATTCACAGTACCCAGTGGTTGTCATATTTGAAAGTTGGATGGAGTCCCAGGGTGGGTAGCCATAGGCAAGTTGCTTACCTTCTCTGAACCCCAGTTTGAATACAGGGTCAGCTGGGAGTAGCTCTGAGCAGCTGGTAGGGTGAACTTTGGGTCTCAGCACGAGCAGCGCCTGCCCATCCTCACGGCCAAAGACAGGTGGGCTCCCTCCAAGCAGAAAGCAACATCCTGCTCTGTCCAGGGTGCTTCGCATTCAGGGCATGGAGACGACAGAGAAGACACACTTGCATTCTTTGTTTGTGATCATCTCCAGGTACTTGCAAACAACAAAAAGATAAGCAACAACGAAAATTGACCCCAAATTGAGGGTTAATCTGTCAGCACACGCATAGCCTTAGAACCTCATTATAGGGAGAAGGCAGAGGATGTCTGCCTCCTTCATGTCCTTGAATTCCATGATCAAGCCCCTCGGGTGGCCCTACTGGTTCTATTTTGCTTTCTTCCTTGGCTGCAACGCAGAAAGAAGGAAAGCTCTTTTCTCCTCCAAGGCCGAGTGTTAGAAGCATTACCTCAGTAGCCCAACGTCCTGGAAAAGAGGAAGCTTGGCAATGATGGAGCAGGTAGAGCGAGAGGCCGGGCAGCCTAGAAGCTCCTGGCTGGCTCCTCTGGCCTGTTTGACGTTGGCTCAAAAGACATGGAATTAATAGGCAAAGCTGCCTCCTCCTCCTCCTCTTACCTGTGGAGGAGAGATCGGTTCCCGGTTGGCTGGGGCAGTGTCATTGATATAGCTGGTGTCATCGTTACCTTCCATGAACAGATCACTCGACACCTGCCAGGGCCAGGAAGGGCCGGGCCTGGGTTTTGCCCGCAGAGCTGGAGGCTTTCACTCTCCCATTGTCCCAGAGCCCAGGGGAGGTCAAGACACAGGCTCTGCTGGGATGTGGCTCTTGGTGACCCAGTAGAAGGACTGGACAGCTCCTGGTGCTGGATCCCCCTTGCAGGTCCTGGCTGCCTCTTGGCTTCCTGCTGCCTGATCCCTGTGGCTGTCCTGGGCAGAGGAGATGAATTCGTGGCTGGCCGGGAGCTGAGGCCGAGCGATGGTGCTGCACACAGAAGAGGCTCTGGGAGTGACCCTGGCGTGAGGAGCCAGGGGCGAGGAGCGGCCTGGGGTGTCCCTCCTGGCGTGTGCATCCCAGGTGGCACCATGCTGCAGCAGATCCTGCACGACATGTACATCGACCCCGAGCTCCTGGCCGAGCTCAGTGATGTGCAGAAGCACATCCTCTTCTACAAGATGCGAGAGGAGCAGCTGAGACGCTGGAGGGAGCGTGAGGCTTGGGAGGCCCTGGCCCAGTTCGAGGGACTCAGGCCCCCCAAGGTCAAGCGAGGTATGTGGGTGGGAGTCACCAAGGGGCTGACCCCTGGCCTCCCGGGAGGTAGAAGAGTTATCGATGTCAGGCTACGTTCTTCTTCAAAATGGGCACTGGTGTGATGAGGGCTGGGGGCTTGAAACCCTTGTTCTGTGAGCATCCCTTCCCATTAGCCTGGGCGTCTATCTTTTGACTAGGTCTGTAGGGCTCCAAGGCCGCACAGGGAACTGCCTGGGGACCCTGATGGCATTGGGGCACGGGGACTTGCTTTGTCTTGTTGTGGAGGGCCCAGGTTCTGGGGAGACACCACTGGGATCTCAGACTGTGCTCAGACCCTGTTGGTGACTGCCTGGTGGGTAGAAGCCATGTTCTTTTTTTTTTTTTTTTTTGCGGTACGCGGGCCTCTCACTGTTGTGGCCTCTCCCGTGGCGGAGCACAGGCTCCGGACGTGCAGGCTCAGCGGCCATGGCTCACGGGCCCAGCCGCTCCCGTGTCCCCTGCATCGGCAGGCGGACTCTCAACAACTGTGCCACCAGGGAAGCCCGAGGCCATGTTTTTGAACCTCCCCGGTGGTTCCGGACAGAGGGCCAGGGTGCAGCAAAGACACATCGCCCGTCCCTCACTTGCGTGTGCGGCATAGTGGTCCCAGCACAGTGCCCGTGCCCCTCCTCCCTGTCCTTGTGTGCGAGGATGCTTTGGGTTGTGCTGGAGCCCCTGCGGGCCTCTGGAGAGAGGGTGTCAGGGAATGTCCCGCGCTAAGAGTGACCAACCCCAATGGCGATAGCAACTGCAGACAAGAAGCAAGGGTTCAACCCACGTTTCCGGTGGTTATTCTGCAGTGACGTGCCAGTCAAGGCCGTCGCCGGGGCGCCTGTGAGTGACGGCGCACCTGACGCAGGCAGGCTGCTGAGTTGCTGCGGGACTCAAGGTCCTGCCGGGAAGGGCACTTTACGTGGATGCTGCACTTCACAGTTTGCAAAGCCCATTCATCTCTCTCGTTCACTCCCCACAGCAACCCTCCTCTTGGTCTCCATACTGTTGACCAGAGTGAAGTGCAGACTTGATCTGTTTGTAAGTTTTCAGTCCAGGAAAAAGTCCTGTTTCTGGACTGGACATACAGGCCCCTTGGTGACCTGGCTCCCTCTCTACTCCAGGCTCACTGCTAGACAGCGCCTGCCGTGTGCCGTAGGCCACTCCAGGCACCCACCTGGACACCTTGCTCTAGCCTCTGTCTTTACACATGTGAGTCTTCCCATTGGGAGTGTTCTCCCGCCTTCGTCCTCCTGACAAACTCCTTCAGTTCTAGCCCCTGCCTCCTGGAGTCTCTTGGGGATGCTCCTGGCATAGGGAAGTACTTGCTCCTCGGCACATAGGACCCGTCTTTGCCCTAGCACTTGCCGCACTGTCAGTGTCATGCACCGTCTGCTCACCTGGCTGTCCCAGGGGACGCAAAGCCACAGGAGTGAGCACATTCTCCGTTCTGTCTTCCATCCTTGGGTCCAGCACAGAGCTGGCACAGAGCGCGGAATCCCCTTTTGAACAGGACACAGTAGGACCCCAAGGAGGGGGAGCTCTGACGTGACTGCGTGTGGCCGGTGCCAAGGGTGGGGCTGCACCGGCAGCTGCCTCCCTGAAAATGACAGGCTGCCTTTCCTGCCCCACCCGGCCTGAGCCCTGAGGCCTCATGCTGTCTGTCAGGTGGCTCTTCTGCGAGGAGGACAGACGCCTAAAGCTTTAACTGCAAAAATGTTTTTACAGCGATTTGTCACACGTTGACATCTACATTTTCGTGTATAAATTATACATTAAACTCATTCGGGTTTCTGGTGCAGAAGACTCTTTTCCAGATAATTAATTTTCTGATTTATAAAGCATGGATAAGAGGAGGAGTGTGTGTATTCCAGATCAGGATCCCGCTCAGATCTCAGCTCTTTGCTTCCGTCCTGGTGTGGAGCTGGGCAGATGGGGAAGCCCTGAGGGGCAGGCGCGGCCCCAGAGGCTGAAGAGCTTCTTACTGTGGGCCTGGGGTGCACAGTGCCTGCTTCCTGTCCTAGGATCACAATGAAGGGTTGCAACAACCCTCCACCTGGTCTGTGACCTTTAATATTTACCCTGTGCCTGTCCTCACTGAATGCCCCCATAGCCCTGTGACCCCATCTCAGATGAGGAAGCCACTGCTCACAGAGGTGACACACTCCATCCAAAGTCACCTAGCTGCTAAGAATGGAGGCGGGATGTCCCCCCCGTGACTTTGACCTTGGTCCAGTGGCTGATGTTTTTCTACTCATTCACTCCTGAACTTGGGACTTCCATTCGATGGACGATCTGTTCATGTGTTCATTTGTTCATTCATTCATTTATTCATTCAGTCCCTTAGCCAACATTACTAAGCGCTGACCTTGGTGAACTGGACAGAGCTTTGGCCCTTGAGTCCGTGGGTAGACAGATCAGATCCCAGGGAACATGCCAACGGGAGTGACAGGAGGGTGGCCTGGGGCAATGCAGCCGCACAGCAGCTCAGGACAGGGTGTGTGGGGACAGACTCCATGGGCTGGATCTTTTCTCTTCCTTCCTTTCACGGGCACTTCCTCCCCAGCTTTTGCCTCCCTCCCTCCAGTCTGTCCTGAAGGAAGCATCTGCTGTGTCCTGATGTGTGTGCCAGCCCCTTGGGATCCCTGAGCACAGCTTACTCGGTTCCGGTCAGACTGGAATGACCTTGCACCTCCTCCTGTCCATCCATCTCCCCAGTCCTGCTTGTCCCCTGAGACCTCTCTGCCACCCTCTCTCTTCTGAGGACACTTCCCAGCTCCTAGCGGGCCTGACCTGAGGGCTTAGCAGGGCAAGGTGCACCCTGTCCCTGAAAACTTCTCTGCTTCTCCCGCAGAGGGTAGGTGTAAACACTGGTGATAGGGCTTATTCCACTTTACAGAACTTCAGGGGTTGTATTGGTCCTGAGACACACATTTGGGGTCCACAGAAGTAAGCTGGGGTGAAAGATGACGGTCGTGGCTGGGCACACGTCACTCCCCTGACCATGCAGGTGTGTCTTTTTGTTTTCACCTTATATTTTGCTGAGAAGCTTCTGGTCTTCGGCCGCATCATGGAAGATACAGACCCTCAGCTTACATTGTTTTCCCATCTGCCGTCATGGTTGCTGTTTGTCACATTTCTGACAACACTTGAGGTCCAGTGGGAATTTGTGTTGTTTGTTGAGACTCTGGGAAGGCGGTTATCACATTACATTCTCGCTAGATTTAAGCCACGCCCATCCAGCATTACCATGACCTTCAACATCGTTTCCCCTTTTCGTGCCCTTTTGCCTCCCACACCCCGTGTGAGGAGCTGCAGCCTTTACAACCCTTGGCCCCTTCTGGGCTGGCCCAGTTATCCCAGCTTTTTGGGGCTGGAGCTGGGTGTTGCCTGGGACACAGGACTCAGGACACATGTGTTCCTACTGCTGTTGTGACCCAGGAAGCTTCCCTGCCTGGTCTTGCTGGCTCTGCTGTGATTGGCAGTCTCTGTCAGTGTTAAATTGGTTCCTCGGTGACCATCTTCTTATCCATCTGGACGTCATCGGCCTGGGAACAAGACCTCTTTCCCCAAACTCCTTCCTGCTTTCTTCTCTAACGTGGCTGACACTGGCCACGCCACAAACCAAACCTGCAGCCTCATGGAGGTGCCTTATTCTCACCCTCACAGCCAGCCCCGTGCCTGCCCCAGTCCAGCCAGTGGAGGGCTCTAAGTCCAGCTGTCCAGCCCTCACTGCTTCCATTCCCCACAGCTGGGGTCAAGAGGCACCTCCCACCTGCTAGGCCCGCCTCTCTCTGCCCGCCCAGCCTGTGGCGCTCCAAGCAGCCCTGACCTGGGGCGGGAGGGAGACACCCGATCCAGCATCCTGTCTCGGCTCTCAGCCACTCCCGCTGGGCGTCTGCCCTGGACTGGGTGCCCAGGTGGGGCTGGTCCATGCTCTAATGAAAGCTGTGTGACACAGTCCTTCTCACTGGGCATCTGCCTTCTCTCTGTTTCCTGGGAACCATCCAGTAACCACGGCAACCTTGCCCGCTGGGCCCAGGCCCTCCTAGCCTCGGTGTGTTTCCTTTCCGGGCGTGGGAAGCAGTACTTGCCTGCAGACATTCCCGGTGCACCCATGTTCTCAGTGGTCCCCTGCCTCAGGCTCACGTCCTATGACTTTTCTCCCCAGAGCAGCCAAAGTGTCCTTTTAACACACTGATTAGCTCAGGCATCTCCCTGCCTCCGTGGCGTCCACTGCACTCAAAGAAACACGAATGCTTTTCGGGTGCCTCTGCCTACTTTCCAACCCGATTTCCACCCTTTTGGGTCCCTCTGTGTGGAATGCTCTTTTCCCAAATCCTCATGAGGCTGGGTCCTCCCCCTCATTCGTTTCTCAGTTAAATGTTGAGCTCTTCACTAACTACCTGCTCTCAAGGACCCCACCCCAGTCTCTCTCTCTTACAACATCTGGCCTGATTCCCTTCAAAGCACTTACCACATCTGAAAGTATCGTGTTTTTTGTTGTTGTTTGTTTGCGGTAAGAAAACACAACATAAAATTTACCATTTGAACCATTTTAAAGCGTGCGATCCAGTGACATTTAGTACATTCAAAATGTTGTGCAACCACCACCTCTATCATTTCCATCACCCCAAAAGGAAAGCCCGTATCCTTTAAACAGTCCCTCTGCATCCTCTCCTCCCCCAGCGCCTGGCAACCACTGATGTGTTTTCTGTCTCTGTGAATTTGCCTTTGTCGTCGTCACCTTCCTCTTTTCTCATGTATCTGTTTGCCTGTTTATGGTCTGTCTCCTCCGTTAGTCTGCACGTGCCGTGACACCATGGCTGCGGCTGCTTTGCCTCCATCCCAGCGTCTGGAACAAGCCTGAGGGATATGGTTGGGGGGCAGCCGTGGGCAGGGAGCTGCTAAGACCATTGCATGCGTGGTGTGTCAGTGGGGCTTGATAGAAGAGACGGGTATCAAAGGATTTCCCTTTTGAGTAGAAGACTGTGAGCTGCGCAGTGTGACCCCTTCCCTAGACCTTGAAAATCTTCAGTAAAAGTCTAAAAATCCCAGTATACTTGTGTTTTGGGATATATTGTAGAAGCTGAACTACAATCTATAATATGTAAGTAATGGCAATTCTGTCACCTTGTCATTCGTACTTACAACTCATTTCTTTTTCATTTCTTGTTTTAGGATTTTGACTTAGATTTTAGTTTGACCAATGCTACTTTTTTCCTTTGCATCCACTTAGTGTACATTTCCCTGTATCTTTTCTTCCCCCTCACTCCACCTTTTGATACCATTTTGTTTTAAGGGAGTCTATTGAAACATGTATATTAAATAGCATATGTTAGTTTAGAACTTATTTTAAAGATAGAGTTGAACCCATTTTCTTTACCTGTATCAGGAATGAAACATTATCTACTGAAGATGAGAAACTTAAGGATATTTTAATATCCGTCTCCATGATTTTGTTAGCATAATCAAGAATTTTAGATTTTTTTGTTTACTTATCTTTCAAGACATTTTTTATGCCAATGGTGGTTTCATAATCAAATCATAATAATAGTAATTACTTGGACACTAACTCCACTTTGTATTACTTGTACCCCACATTTTTCCCTCCGAGGGGAAAGTGAGAAACATTTCATTCCCCCTTTGCCCCCTTGTACGAATGCTTTGGCCAACCCAGCAGCACACCCCTTGCTGTTCGGATTCTCAGCACGTCACACAGAAGTTATTAAACATCAAGGGAAATCCACATTTGAAGTTGTGTCCTGCACCGTCCCTGTTCTTGCTGTCATATGGTGGTAGGCATGCTGATTTTCTTCAGCTCCCTTTGTGAATTTTTCTGTTAGTTCCAACAGTTTTCCAGTAGATCCACTTAGAGGGTGGTGACTGTGTAGGAACATTGGGGAATCAGGGGCATGGATGCCCTGGATTTCTGGACTGTAGCTCTTTGGAGCTGTTGCTCATGGCCTGGGCACAGTGGAACAGTGCTTCTAGGACAGTGCCATGTGGGGAGGGGGCTGGGGAATCTAGCCCCCCTGTTTTCTTACGGTTCCGGATTATCCACCAGTAGTGTCCCATCCCTTCTGTCAAGAAGATGTTTCCTGTCCATATGCAAATATTCAAAGAACAATTCTTTGGGGAGGGAGAATGATCTTTTTCACAGAGTATATGTGATGGGGAGAGAAAAAGAGGTGTCTGGCGGTGCAGGAGGGTGTCCAGAGTCCTGTGCAAGGTAGACAAGAGGTAAAAAGTCCCCTGTGGCATGATAATTGGTAAATTGGGGCTGAGTGTGTGTCCGAGGGACCAGTGAAGGCAACAGATGAGCAATGGGGGTGCTGCCAGCTTCCCAGCGAGAGCCCTGGAGTCAGGCAAGAGGAACGTCATGAGAAGCGTATCTGTGGTGACACCAGGCCATCCAGCTGACCCCAGAGAGGTGTCCTAGTGTCCGTCACCTGTAGATAGGCACTGCAGCTCTCAGGGTGTATGTGGGGGGCAGGCAGATCCTGCCTGCTCTTCCAGACTTCCACACCCGAAGGGATGCTCCATTAGCTCATTTCCTGAGGGGCTCAAGGGTGGGAAATGACAGTGTCACAGATCACTTCTCCACCTTTTGGTTGGGTTGATGCTATTTTCAACATGTCTCTAGCTTGGTGGAATAGAAGCAAGTCCCCTGGATTGTCATGTTTGGTCTACTGGGTTGACCTTGGAACATCACCTGTGCAATGGGAATAATAACCCTTCCCCAGCAGTTGTTGGCAGGGTCCAAAAAGCTTCTTCAACAAGTGGGAAAGCTCCCGCCACCATGCGGGGCACATAAGAGCCAAGCCACGTCCACCTCCTTCCTTTCCTCACTGCCTCCGTCTGCCTCTGGCGGCAGATGCCCTTGGAATCTGTGCAGCCTCTTCCTGAATGTTCCCATGGGACCCAGACTATGGGCCCAGCTCCACCACTGCTTGGCCAACCCCAGTTTTTCTGGAGTCTCAGGGATGAGGGTGGGGATGGGACTTTTCCCGTGTCTGTCAAATCATTACTCCTTGTGTGGTTACTTCTTAGGGTAAATTGCAAGAAATTCAGTTCTCCAGTCAAAGGAGACTCTTGGTTCTTGGGTGCTGATAACCTTTCCTACAGGTGAAGCAAAGATGTGGCATTATGGTGGGTGGGAGGACTAGTCCGTGGGGAATTGCACAGTGTATGGCCTGGGACCACCCTGGTTGTGACTGTGCAGCTGGGTGTGGGACCCCTTAGGGCGTGGAGAGAGGGGCTAGGGGCCAGACCACTACCCCCCCCAGACTCCGAGACCCAGTGTGGGCCTTGCACGCAGTTGGTGCTCTGCCCAGGTGTGTGGAATTGACCTTGAGGGGGAGAGCCCACTTTCTGTCTCCTCAGCCCTGTTCGGCCTCCATATGGTGGACAGAAGGGTGGGGCGGCAGTGCTGGTGAGTGAGGTCCTCCGTGTTACAGTCTCAGCATCGCTGAGGGCGTCACTCTGCTCCCCTGCAGCTCAGTTCCTTCTTCCGTGAAGAGGGAAGGGCTTTCTGGGTGGCTGTAAGACTGAAGGAGCCACTGTGCAAAGTTCCCACGCTGGCCCTGGCTGGGGGCCTCTGCAGCCCACCAGCTCACTTCCTTTCCTCCCTGCCTTCCCCCAGCCGGCGCTGTGGTTCTGGCCGAGGCAGCTCTGCCAGCATCCACGGCTCCCCATCTCCAGTGCCAGCATTTGCAGAAGCTGCAAAGCCCCAGACTCACCAGGCAGGCAGTGGGAGGAGCCAGGCAGAAGCTGCCATGAGAGCATGTGGGGCTCTTGGTGCCCAGCAGGTGTGGGTGTCCCCAGGGGTGAGAGTGCAGTTTTCTTGGCTCTGGAGGGAGATCAGCCTTATGTGGAGCCCTTAACTGTCAGCTCTGAGCATCCTGTATCTAGAAGGAGAGAACTGAAGGTGTGGCCTTGTCCAGCTGAAGGCCTTTGGTAGGGGAGCCTGGAGAGGTTCCCAGAGAGAAGGCTCAGGTTCTGGAAGCTAAGGGGGAAGGGCCAGGGCTGCAGGAAGAATGAAGCCTCAGAGCAGTTGCATTCTTTGGAATGAAGGAGAACTCACCCAGATGGAACGCCTTGCCTCCTGTGTGTCTGACCTGTCCTGGGCCCTTTAAGTGCCTGTTTATCCCACCCCCTTAGGGACCTGAGGTTGGGTCCTTTGTATTTCATGAAATCTAAGATGCCATAGCTTGAAAGACACACTATTTTTATATATTACTAAGAAAGCTGTAAATTAAACCATGATACACCATTGTTTGTAAGATACATCCTGGTTTCAGAAATGTTAAGGTGTGTGTCTTCAAATTAATGAAATATGTTATTATCTCCATTTGAGTCGAGGTGGAGTTAGAATCGGGTCCAGGCCTGCTGGGGCTCCAGTTCCCCCCACTGCAGTGCACACATCTTCCTCCTCCTCACAGCTGCTCCCATGGTGAAATGACATATTCCAGGTGATTAAAGACCAGTGCAGAAAAAGCAAAAACAAAATCATAGAAGTAATCAAAGAAAATATGAGAGAATAGTGGGGAGAGCGAAGGTGTTCTTAAAATAAGATACAGCAATAAAAATAGAAGGAAAAATAAAGGTAAATATGACTAGATTTTTTAAATCTTCTTGATAAAAGACACCGAACGGAGTTTAAAAAGAGAACAAAGCAGGAGGTAAATGAGAGAAAAATATCTGCAACATTTATAACAGGCAAAGGACTTGTATCCAGAGAATAAAGAAACTTCCTAAGTCAGTTAGCAGAAGACAAACAGTAGAAAAGTGGGGAATAGACATGAACAAGCCATTCACAGGAGTGCAACTTCGAGTCACAATGACCATGTGGAAAGGTGTTCATCCTCACTAGCGAACTATCAGTACATCACTGCAAATTAAAACAATAATACTAGCAAAAGTTAAAGAAGTTTGCTAGTAGTAATGTTGATGGGGATCCAGAGAAAGAGATACTCTCTCTCCTGCATGGCTGTGGAGGGACAGATTTTCTGCAGGTTCCCGAGGAGCTTGGGCCCACGGGGATGGGGTTCTCCTGTCCCCGCAACTTTCTCCTGGCTGCTGCCAAAAGCCCATGGGCTGTGTATTATTATTATATTTTTTAATTTTTATTGGAGTATGGGTGGTTTACAATGTTGTGTTAGTTTCAGGTGTGCAGCAAAGTGAATCAGTTATACTTATATCCACTCCTTTTTAGATTCTTTTCCCATATAGGTCATCACAGAGTATTGAGTAGAGTTCCCTGTGCTATACAGTAGGTCCTTATTAGTTATCTATTTTATATATAGTAGTGTATATATGTCAATCCCAATCTCCCAATTTATTCCTCTCCCCCTTTCCCCCCTGGTAACCATAAGTTTCTTTTCTACAGCCCATGGGCTCTTTAAACAGATGGAGTTTTGCTCAGCTCTGGCTGGAGGGAAACCCTTCTCCTGCCTGTTGCAAGGCCCCAGCTGGGGATACTGGGCTGAGCTGCCCAGGTGTAATTTCCTCCCCTTGCTTCAGGGGTGATCATGTCTGCCACCTTCCTCCTTCCCTAACTGTCCACCTCACTGCTTCCCTTTGCACCTGGAGGTCAGCAGGGGCAGTTTCTGAGAAAGGCCACCAGCTGGTTATCTCCTGACTCCCTGTAACCTGACGCCAGGTCTCAGCCCCACTCAGGGGAGCTGGGCTGAAGCAGCAGGTTGCAGGCGGCTGCCTGCCCCTCTGTTATCTCTCCCAGTGGCTAGTAGCATCGCTGCTTTCAAGGTTTTTCTCACGTAAAAACTAGCAAAGCTTCCTAGGATTCTTGCATTTGGAACCAGATTTTGCATTCAACTTTGGGGTTTAAATTCTTTGGGTACATTTCCACACCTGTTTCCCTCACGTCCTTTCAAAATGACAGGACCTCAGGGAGCATTTATTTTTATCCTATCATCTCACAGATGTGCTTATTGTCTGGCCACCACAGTCGGGTTCTCAATACATACCATAACTGATTTCAAACATTTGAAATTGAATGGCTGAGAACGTAGTCAACCTCGTTTCTGTGTGCACTTGATAAAGAAAGTATTCTGCTGTAGTGTGGAGTGTTCTATAGACGTCAGTTAGGTTAAGTTGGTCAATATGTTATTGAGACCCCTATACCCTAACTGATTTTTTTCCCTATAAATTACCTTATCATATAAATTACCAGGAGAGTTTTTGTTGTCACAAACAGCTTTATTGAGATATAATTCATATACCATACAAGTCACCCATTTAAAGTGTACACAAGTCACCCATTTAATGTGTACAACGAAATGGTTTTTAATATATTCACAGAGATGTGCAGCCATCACCACAGTCAATTTTGGAATATTTTCATCACCTCAAGAAAACCCATACACCTTGACTAGTACCTGCCAGACCCCTTTCTCCCTGCTCCAGCCCTTAGCGACCACTAATCTACTTTTTTTTTTTTTTTTTTCTGCACTGGGTCTTCATTGCTTCGAGTGGGCTTTCTCTAGTTGCGTCAAGCGAGGGCTACTCTTTGTTGCGATGCGCGAGCTTCTCATTATGGTGGCTTCTCTTGTTGCGGAGCACGGGCTGTAGGCGTGCGGGCTTCAGTAGTTGTGGCACGCGGGCTTCAGTAGCTGTGGCACGCAGGCTTAGTTGCTCCGTGGCATATGGGATCTTCCTGGACCAGGGATCGAACCCATGTCCCCTGCATTGGCAGATGGATTCTTAACCACTGCGCCACCAGGGAAGTCCACTGCTAATCTACTTTATGTCTCTATGGATTTCCCTATTCTGGACTTTCATATGAGTGGAATAATAAAGTATTGGACTTTTGTGGCTGGCTTCTTACACTTAGCATAATGTTTTCAAGGTCCATCCACAATGTAGCATGTATCAGTATCATTCTTTTTTTGTGGCCAAATAATATTCCATTATATGGATGTACCACATTTTGTTTGTCCATTTATCTCTTAATGGACATTTGGGTTGTTTTCACTTTTGGCTATTATGAATAATGCTTCTATAAACATTCACGTACAAGTTTTTGTGTGGATGTATGTGTTCATTTCTATTGGGTGTGTACCTACGAGTGGCATTGCTGGATCATTTGATAACTTTATGTTTAATAACTTGAAGAATTGGCAGATTGTTTTCCAAAGCAGTCGCACCATTTTACCTTCCCACCAGCAGCGTATGAGAGGTCCAATTTCTCCACATTCTCACCAGTACTTGTTATTATCTATGTTTTTGGTTAAATCCATCCTGGGAGATGTGAAGTGTTATGTCATTGTGGTTTTGATTTGCATTTCGCTGATGAATAAAGATTTTGAGCATCTTTTCTTGTGCTTATTGGACATCTATATATCTTCTTTGGAGACATGTATATTTAGATCCTTTGCCCATTTTTAGACCGAGTTGTCTTTTTATTATTGAGCTGTAAGAATTTTTATACACTCCGGGCACAAGTTCCTTATCAGATACATGATCTGTAAATATTTACTCCCACTCTTCGGATTGCACTTTTACTTTCTTTTTTTTTTTTCTTTTTTTTTTTTTTTGCGGTATGCAGGCCTCTCACTGCTGTGACCTCTCCTGTTGCGGAGCACAGACTCCGGACATGCAGGCTCAGCGGCCATGGCTCACGGGCCTAGCCGCTCCGCGGCATGTGGGATCCTCCCGGACCAGGGCACGAACCCGTGTCCCCCGCATTGGCAGGCGGACTCTCAACCACTGCGCCACCAGGAAAGCCCACTTTTACTTTCTTGATGGCATCCTTTGAAACACAAAAGTTTTAAATTTCACATTTTGATGAAGTCCAAATTGTATTGATATATATTTTCTTTGTTGTTTGTGCTTTTGGTATCATATCTAAGAAACCATTGTCTAATTTAAGGTCATGAAGATTTATACCTATATCTATATTTTCAAATTTGTTAACACAGAATAGCACATGATATTCTCTTTTAATCAGTTCTTATTTTACATTGTCTTCTTATTCCTAATGCCATATATATTATATATACTGTATACACATTCCATATATATATAAACATATATATGGCATATATATGACATATAACATATATATATGTTTTAACTTAATTTAAGCATGCTAGGTGGTTTCTTACTTTATTACATTTTTCAAAGAACAAATGTTTGGTTGTATTTATAATGTATATGCTTTGCATTCACTAATATTAGTATTTTCATTAATTATTTTCTCCTGCTTTTATTTTATTGTTCTTCTTTTTATGTCTTAGATTGAGAACTTAGTTTATTCATGTTACATCTTTTTAAAAAATTTTATTTCATATTTTAAAAAATATTTATTTATTTTATTTGGCTGTGCCGGGTCTTAGTCACAGCATGCATGCAGGATCTAGTTCCCTGACCAGGGATCGAACCCGGGCCCCCTGCATTGGGAGTGCGGAGTCTTAACCACTGGACTACCAGGGAAGTCCCACATCTTTTTTTAAAAATAAAGCTTATAAAATATCTCATTATAAAATATTTAAACATATAGGTAAAATGGAAAATAATATAATAAGTACTTATGGACCCATAATGTCTTTATTAAGTGTTAACTTAGTGCCTTCTTTGTTTTTATTTAAGTACGTCATATACAGTTGAGACCCATTTTAATGCCTTTCTAAAATTTCACTCCCCATCTCCTTCCCCATAAGCAAGCCTCTTATAAATTCAACATGTATCATCCTTATATCTTTTCCATACTTTAATATATATTTTGTAAGCAATAGGTTGCTTAATCATTATATGAATGACATTATACTGTATGCAATCTGAATTTAACTTAATTTATTGGTTCTGCATTTTTTAAGGAGATATGTTTGTGTTGTTCAAACCTATTTATTTTTCTTGCTATAGAGTACTGCATTATAAGAACATACGATAATTTATTTATCTGTTTTCCTTGATTAGTCATTTATGTTGTTCCTGATTTTTAATATTTTGGACAATGTTTCCATGAACCTTCTTGTTCAGGTTTCTCTGGGCAATGTATGTACTTGGAAGTGCTATTCCTTGGTAATAATGAGTAGCATGTTCAACTTTACTAAATATTTGCCAAATATCTTCAAAGTGGTTGTATCAGTGCCTTCAGCCATCAACAATTTATAAGAATTATCATTGCTCCATATCCTTTTCAACAATCAGAATTTGTCATCACACTTTTTTATTCTTTCCAGTCTTGTAGGAGTGAAATGACTGTATTTTTTCATCATCATACACTCACAGTAAAATTAATGATGGTTTCACTGCTTGATGAAACAGTAAACCTTATTCATTTTATTGTATGACAAAATGGAAGGATGCATAAAGCATTTCTGAAGTATGATGGGTGTCTTGAGGAAAGGCACTGTGTGATTTTTTGAGTTATGTGCTGAACTAGCCTCTTTACTCATGGAATGCCATTTTTACTTGAAAGAAGACTGACAAACTATGTCTTTTTTCAGACTTGGGTATTTGCAGATGAATAAAGTGAATCTGTCACTTCAAGGAAAACAATGGATAAAATTTATTCCAGTGATAAAATTCCAGGTTTCAAGCAAAAATTAGAATTTTTGGAAAACTTGTATCAGCTACAATGAACTTATTAGATTCCCAATACATAAAGGCTTTTCTCTGAGGTTCATAGTAATATTAACAAACAGTTTTATGATATTATAAAATAAAATAGGTATTTTATTTTATAATATCATAAATTTGGAAGATCTGCTTGATTCAGTGAACCAATATTTTCCAAGGACCAATGAGGAATGTTGCAAAACCACACATGAGTAAAAGATCCATTCAAAGTGCAAAATAAACCAATGGGTTTTATTTTTTTTATTTTATTTTTTTTTTGTGGTACGCGGGCCTCTCACTGTTGTGGCCTCTCCCGTTGCGGAGCACAGGCTCCGGACACGCAGGCTCAGCGGCCATGGCTCACAGGCCTAGCCGCTCTGCGGCATGTGGGATCTTCCCGGACCCGGGCACGAACCCGTGTCCCCTGCATCAGCAGGCGGACTCTCAACCACTGCGCCACCAGGGAAGCCCCTGGGTTTTAATTTTATTTTGCTTAAAAATCTTTAAACTTTTTATTTTGAAGTAACTTTTTTTTTAGGCCACGCCCTGTGGCATGTGAGATCTTAGTTCCTCGACCAGGGTTTGAACCCACGTTTCCTTCAGTGGAAATACGGAGTCGTAACCATTGGACTGCCAGGGAAGTCCCAAGTTGCTATTATTTTAAGTAAATATATATTAAAAATTTTCTCAGTTTTAATTTTGAATATGGTAAATATTGATAGATATAACCCACATAAACAAAAATTCTTTGAGATACTCAATATTTTTAAAGAATATAAAGGGGTCTTGAGAGCAAATTATTTGATAACAGATGCTTTAAAGGATACACTGTATGCAATGAGTTAGCTTTTCTACAATGCATCTAGACTAGTACTATCTATATTCCATTCTTGGGAGAACTGAGAAAAAAAAATGACCATTCAAATTATGTTTTATAGGGCTTATTTCTCTCACAGGACCCTAGTAGAGAAAGATTGTTCTAGACATTAATAAGTTAATACATGTAAAATATGTTGAACCATGATTAGCAGATAAGCCTTCTGTATATGTTAGCTGTTACTATTGCTTTTATTAATTGGTGCAATCGTTTGACAGTTATGTGTATTCAAGTATCTTCTCTCAGTTGGTGACTTGATTTTTAATTGTCTTTATGGCATTTTTTGTGTGTAGAAACTTTAAGCTTTAATCTGTATTCAAATATATCAACATTGTCTCTCATAGTTTATTTTTTTATGTCTCATAGAAGAAATTCTTCCCTTCCCCAAAGTAATAATGATATGCATTTATATTTTCCTCTAAGAGTTTCCAAGCGTCCAAATGTTCCTTTTCACAGACTCATAAAACCACCTTTGTCAAGGTCATTGGTGACTTCCATGTTGTTGAATCCAATGGTCAATTCTCAAGTCTTCATCCCAATGACCCATCAGTAGCCTTTGACACAGCTGACCTCCCTTTAATTCCTGAAATTCTTTCTCCACTTGGCTTCTGGGATACTGCTCTCTTTCGGTTGTTCTCCTGCCTCGCAGGCTTCTTTGTCCTCATCTCCTTGGGGGTCCTCCTCCTATCTAGGTGTTGGAGTGTGCTGGGCTTCAGTCCTTCGACCTCTCCTGTTGTCTGTCTACACTCACTCTCTACCTGCTCTCGTCCAGTTTTGTGGCTTTAAATATCTATACACTGATGCCTTCAAAAAATTATATTTTAGTTCCAGCCTCTCCTCTGAAGTCTGTTTTATTCAACTGCCTATTGGATGTCTAATAGACGTCTCAAACTTAATTTAGCCCAAACAGAAATGTTGATTTATCCAAGCAGTTTCTTTCATGTTACTCTTTTCAGTAATATGACCATCCATTCCATTGCTTAAGCTGAAAAGTTAGAGTTTTCTTGCTCTTTTTCTTTCACAACTCATATCCAAAATTTAAGCAAATATTGCTTTTTCCTTCAAAACTATGTTGAGTAAGAGTGGTGAGAGGGGGCAACCTTGTCTTGTTCCTGATCTTAGTGGAAATGCTTTCAGTTTTTCACCATTGAGGATGATGTTGGCCGTGGGTTTGTCATATATGGCCTTTATTATGTTGAGGAAAGTTCCCTCTGTGCCTACTTTCTGCAGGGTTTTTATCATAAATGGGTGTTGAATTTTGTCGAAAGCTTTCTCTGCATCTATTGAGATGATCATATGGTTTTTCTCCTTCAATTTATTAATATGGTGTATCACATTGATTGTTTTGCGTATATTGAAGAATCTTTGCATTCCTGGAATAAACCCCACTTGATCATGGGGTATGATCCTTTTAATGTGCTGTTGGATTCTGTTTGCTAGTATTTTGTTGAGGATTTTTGCATCTATGTTCATCAGTGATATTGGCCTGGAGTTTTTTTCTTTGCAACATCCTTGTCTGGTTTTGGTATCAAGGTGATGGTGGCCTCGTAGAATGTGTTTGGGAGTGTTCCTCCCTCTGCTATATTTTGGAAGAGTTTGAGAAGGATAGGTGTTAGCTCTTCTCTAAATGTTTGATAGAATTCACCTGTGAAGCCATCTGGTCCTGGGCTTTTGTTTGTTGGAAGATTTTTAATCACAGTTTCAATTTCAGTGCTTGTGATTGGTCTGTTCATATTTTCTATTTCTTCCTGATTCAGTCTTGGCATGTTGTGCATTTCTAAGAATTTGTCCATTTCTTCCAGGTTGTCCATTTTATTGTCATAGAGTTGCTTGTAGTAATCTCTGATGATCTTTTGTATTTCTGCAGTGTCAGTTGTTACTTCTCCTTTTTCCTTTCTAATTCTATTGATTTGAGTCTTCTCCCTTTTTTTCTTGATGAGTCTGGCTAATGGTTTATCAATTTTGTTTATCTTCTCAAAGAACCAGCTTTTAGTTTTATTGATCTTTGCTATCATTTCCTTCATTTCTTTTTCATTTATTTCTGATCGGATTTTTATGATTTCTTTCCTTCTGCTAACTTTGGGGTTTTTTGGTTCTTCTTTCTCTAATTGCTTTAGGTGCAAGGTTAGGTTGTTTATTCGAGAGGTTTCCTGTTTCTTAAGGTAGGACTGTATTGCTATAAACTTCCCTCTTAGAACTGCTTTTGCTGCCTCCCATAGATTCTGGGTCGTTGTGGCTCCACTGTCATTTGTTTCTAGGTATTTTTTTGATTTCCTCTTTGATTTCTTCAGTGATCACTTCGTTATTAAGTAGTGTATTGTTTAGCCTCCATGTGTTTGTATTTTTTACAGATCTTTTCCTGTAATTGATATCTAGTCTCATAGCGTTGTGGTCGGAAAAGATATTTGAAACAACTTCAATTTTCTTAAATTTACCAAGGCTTGACTTGTGACCCAAGATATGATCTATCCTGGAGAATGTTCCATGAGCACTTGAGAAAAATGTGTATTCTGTTGTTTTTGGATGGAATGTCCTATAAATATCAATTAAGTCCACCTTGTTTAATGTATCATTTAAAGCTTGTGTTTCCTTATTTATTTTCATTTTGGATGATCTGTCCATTGGTGAAAGTGGGGTGTTAAAGTCCCCTACTATGAATGTATTACTGTCAATTTCCCCTTTTATGGCTATTAGTATTTGCCTTATGTATTGAGGTGCTCCTATGTTACGTACATAAATATCTACAATTGTTATATCTTCCTCTTGGATCGATACCTTGATCATTATGTAATGTACTTCTCTGTCTCTTCTAATAGTCTTTATTTTAAAGTCTATTTTGTCTGATATGAGAATTGCTACTCCAGCTTTCTTTTGGTTTCCATTTGCATGAAATATCTCTTTCCATCCCCTTACTTTCAGTCTGTATGTGTCTCTAGGTCTGAAGTGGGTCTCCTGTAGACAGCAAATATATGGGTCTTCTTTTTGTATCCATTCAGCCAATCTGTGTCTTTTGGTGGGAGCATTTAGTCCATTTACATTTAAGGTAATTATCGATATGTATGTTCCTATTACCATTTTCTTAATTGTTTTGGGTTCGTTATTGTAGGTCTTTTCCTTCTCTTGTGTTTCTTGCCTAGAGAAGTTCCTTTAGCAGTTGTTGTAGAGCTGGTTTGGTGGTGCTGAACTCTCTCAGCTTTTGCTTGTCTGTAAAGGTTTTAATTTCTCCATCAAATCTGAATGAGATCCTTGCTGGGTAGAGTAATCTTGGTTGCAGGTTTTTCTCCTTCATCACTTTAAATATGTCCTGCCACTCCCTTCTGGCTTGCAGAGTTTCTGCTGAAAGATCAGCTGTTAACCTTATGGGGATTCCCTTGTATGTTATTTGTTGTTTTTCCCTTGCTGCTTTTAATATGTTTTCTTTGTATTTAATTTTTGACAGTTTGATTAATATGTGTCTTGGTGTATTTCTCCTTGGATTTATACTGTATGGGACTCTCTGTGCTTCCTGGACTTGATTAAGTAGTTCCTTTCCCATATTAGGGAAGTTTTCAACTATAATCTCTTCAAATATTTTCTCAGTCCCTTTCTTTTTCTCTTCTTCTTCTGGAACCCCTATAATTCGAATGTTGGTGCGTTTAATGTTATCCCAGAGGTCTCTGAGACTGTCCTCAGTTCTTTTCATTCTTTTTTCTTTATTTTGCTCTGCAGTAGTTATTTCCACTATTTTATCTTCCAGGTCACTTATCCGTCCTTCTGCCTCAGTTATTCTGCTATTGATCCCTTCTAGAGTATTTTTAATCTCATTTATTGTGTTGTTCATCGTTGCTTGTTTCATCTTTAGTTCTTCTAGGTCCTTGTTAAATGTTTCTTGCATTTTGTCCATTCTATTTCCAAGATTTTGGATCATTTTTACTATCATTATTCTGAATTCTTTTTCAGATAGACTGCCTATTTCCTCTCCATTTGTTAGGTCTGGTGGGTTTTTATCTTGCTCCTTCATCTGCTGTGTGTTTTTCTGTTTTCTCATTTTGCTTATCTTACTGTGTTTGGAGTCTCCTTTTTGCAGGCTGCAGGTTCGTAGTTCCCATTGTTTTTGGTGTCTGTTCCCAGTGGCTAATGTTGGTTCAGTGGGTTGTGTAGGCTTCCTGGTGGAGAGGACTAGTGCCTGTGTTGTGGTGGATGAGGCTGGATCTTGTCTTTCTGGTGGGCAGGTCCACATCTGGTGGTGTGTTTTGGGGTGTCTGTGGACTTATGATTTTAGGCAGCCTCTCTGCTAATGGGTGGTGTTGTGTTCCTGTCTTGCTAGTTGCTTGGCATAGGATGTCCAGTACTGTAGCTTTCTGGTCGTTGCGTGAAGCTGGCTGCTGGTGTTGAGATGGAGATCTCTGGGAGATTTTCACCGTTTGATATTATGTGGAGCTGGGAGGTCTCTTGTGGACCAGTGTCCTGAAGTTGGCTCTCCTACCTCAGAGACACAGCACTGACTCCTGGCTACAGCACCAAGAGCCTTTCATCCACACGGCTCAGAATAAAAGGGAGAAAAAGTAGAAAGAAAGAATGAGTAGAAGTAGAAAGAAAGAAAGAAGGGAGGGAGGGAGGGAAGGAGGGAGGGAGGGAGGGAGGGAGGGAGGGAGGGAGGGAGGAAGGAAGGAAGGAAGGAGGGAAGGAAGGAAAAAAAGAAAGAAAGAAAGAAGATAAAGTAAAATAAAGTAAGATAAAATATAATAAAGTTATTAAAATAAAAAAATAATTATTAAGGAAAAGAAAAACGGACGGATAGAACCCTAGGACAAATGGTGGAAGCAAAGCTATACAGACAAAATCTCACACAGAAGCATACACATACACACTCACAAAAAGAGGAAAAGGGGAAAAAATCATAAATCTTGCTCTCAAAGTCCACCTCCTCAATTTGGGATGATTCGTTGTCTATTCATGTATTCCACAGATGCAGGTACATCAGGTTGATTGTGGAGCTTTAATCCGCTGCTTCTGAGGCTGCTGGGAGAGATTTCCCTTTCTCTTCTTTGTTCTCACAGCTCCCGGGGCCTCAGCTTTGGATTTGGCCCCGCCTCTGCGTGTAGGTCGCCGGAGGGCGTCTGTTCTTCGCTCAGACAGGACGAGGTTAAAGGAGCCGCTGATTCAGGGGCTCTGGCTCACTCAGGCCGGCGGGGAGGGAGGGGCATGGAGGGCGGGGCGGGCCTGCGGCGGCAGAGGCCGTCGTGACGTCGCAACAGTCTGAGGCGCGCCGTGCGTTCTCCCATTCTCCCAAGTTGTCCCTGGATCCCGGGACCCTGGCAGTGGCGGGCTGCACAGGCTCCGTGGAAAGGGGGTGTTGATAGTGACCTGTGCTCACACTCAGGCTTCTTGGTGGCGGCAGCAGCAGCCTTAGCGTCTCATGTCTGTCTCTGGGGTCCGCGCTTTTAGCCGCGGCTCGCGCCCGTCTCTGGAGCTCCGTGAAGCAGCGTTCTTAATCCCCTCTCCTCGCGCACCAGGAAACAAAGAGGGAAGAAAAAGCCTCTTGCCTCTTCGGCAGGTCCAGACTTTTCCCCGGACTCCCTCCCGGCTAGCCGTGGTGCAGTAACCCCCTGCAGGCTGTGTTCACGCCGCCAACCCCAGTCCTCTCCCGGCGCTCCGACCGAAGCCCGAGCCTCAGCTCGCAGCCCCTCCCGCCCCGGCGGGTGAGTAGACAAGCCTCTCGGGCTGGTGAGTGCCGGTAGGCCCTGATCCTCTGTGCGGGAATCTCTCCGCTTTGCCCTCCGCACCCCTGTTGCTGTGCTCTCCTCCGCGGCTGCGAAGCTCCCCCCTCCGCCTCCCGCAGTCTCCGCCCGCGAAGGGGCTTCCTAGTGTGTGGAAACTTTTCCTCCTTCACAGCTCCCTCCCGCTGGTGCAGGACCCGTCCCTATTCTTTTGTCTCTGTTTTTTCCTTTTTTCTTTTGCCCTACCCAGGTACGTGGGGAGTGTCTTGCCTTTTGGGAGGTCTGAGGTCTTCTGCCAGTGTTCAGTAGGTGTTCTGTAGGAGTTGTTCCACGTGTAGATGTATTTCTGGTGTATCTGTGGGGAGGAAGGTGATCTCCGCTTCTTACTCTTCCGCCATCTTCCCGGAAGCCCTCTAGGAGATATTTTCTTGATGGCTATTTTACTCCATTGATTTCTAAGTTTTGTATTATTATTTGACGATGCGGTCTATAAAATTTTCTCATAATTGCAAGATCAGAAGAAGAAAAGTATATTGTCAATGTTTAAGGAGTAAAGTTCTGTAGTTCTTAAGTAAAATTTGTTGACTATATTATTCAAATCCTCTATATTATTAATTTTAAAAATCTATTTGGTCTACCAGCCTCGTAAATAAATATAGCGAAACTCTCCACCATGAGTATATATACATTTTGAAATTCTCATTGTGTTGTTAGGAGTTTTTGTTTTATGCAGTTGTCTGCTATGTTGTTTGTTGTATAAAGTTTTATGACTGTTATGTCTTCTTTGTGGGTTGCATCTTTTATAATTACGTAATATACTTTTTTGTCTGGTCTAACACATTTGTCCTTGAATTTACTTTGTCTGACATTGCCACTTCTGCTTTCTTTTTGCTTGCCTTTGTATGGTCTATTGTTAACTAGATCTTTATTTTTAAACTTTTTCTTTTTTACATGTGTGTTTTATTTAAATAGTACAGAATTGGATTTTACTTTTTTTTCTCCATCAAGAGAAGGAAGGATTTATTATTATTATTATTGTTTTTCCATGATGGAGAAAACTTGGGAATACTTTATCTAACCTAAATTCAAAAATATAACTGGCGGGGCTTCCCTGGTGGCGCAGTGGTTGAGAGTCTGCCTGCCGATGCAGGGGACACGGGTTCATGCCCCAGTCTGGGAAGATCAGAGCGGCTAGGCCCATGAGCCATGGCCGCTGAGCCTGCGTGTCCGGAGCCTGTGCTCCGCAACGGGAGAGGCCACAACAGTGAGAGGCCCGCGTACAGAAAAAAAAAAAAAAAAAAATATATATATATATATATATATATATATATAAAAAACTGGCAGCATTTTCTAAGGACAGCTGTCTTGTGAAACACCCTTATGCCCAGAATTACAGGGTTAGAATGTTCACCAGTAGAGATTTAATTTAGTGACCATTCTAGTGGAATTTTAATTTAGTAAAAGAAGAGAAAATTGACACTGAAGCTATAATGAAATATGCCTTGTTAGAAGTAGGGTCAAAAAGTGATGACTTAATTAATGACATTAAATAGTGTGTTTTTCCTTTTTTTTTTTTGAATTTTATTTTTTTTATACAGCAGGTTCTTATCAGTTATTTATTTTATACTTATTAGTGTATATATGTCAATCCCAATCTCCCAATTCATCCCACCACCCCCAAGGAAGGATTTAGTATTATTTGCAGCCAGTAAGGAGAACATCTAGGGTTTTCCCAAAGCAGTGTTTGTCTTTTACTTTTTATTTACATCTGACAGTCTCAGATCTTTAATAGGGAAATTAATTCTCTTCCCATTTTTGTGTTAATTAATATACTTAGGGTTTAGGGATTCTGTGTTATTTTTCATTTGTTATCTGTATCAGTTAGGGATGTGCTTGGCCATAAGTAACAGAATGCACGATTAATAGTTGCCTAATTAAATAAATCTTTCATATTTATTTATATTACCACATTTCATTGAATAACTACAGAACTTTATTCCTTGGAGTTCCTTATTTTTCTCAAATGATAAGAATTCTGGAGGTGTACTGCAATGGATAGATTAGTTTAGCTGCTCAGCAAGATCATCGAGGCCCCGTCTCCTTCAGTCCTTCTGCTTACTCATCCTTAGTATGTGGCTTTTCTCCTTATGGCTGCAAAAGTCCTCCAGCAGCTCCTGGCATCACTTCTTCATTCCACGCAGGAAGAAGGAGGTGAGGTAAACGAGTAAAGAGTGAAGGGGCTTCTCCTAAGAAGTGTTCACCTTTTTTTTTTTTAATGTTTTTTTTTATTGTGGTAAAAGTCACATAATATAAAACATACTATTTTAACCATATTTAACTGTACAGTTCGGTGGCACTAAGTACATTCACATTGTTATGCAACTGTCACCATCATCCATCTCCTGAATTTTTCACCTTCCTAAACTGGAACTCTGTCCCCTTTAAACACTAACTCCCCACTCCTCCTACCTCCCCTCCCCCGGCCCCTGGCATCTACCAATGTACCTTCTGACTCTACGAATTTGACTATTCTCGGTACCTTGTATGAGTGGAATCAAACAGTATTTGTCAGCAACCTTAAGAAGTCTTCACCTTTTGTTTCGAGAATGAGTCCCCGTCATTGGGACTTCTGCCTGCATCTCCTTTGTCAAGAACGGGGATGTCTGGTCACTCCTAGATCGATTACTTGCCAAGGAGAATAAATTTACATGATGGGTTTACACTAATTTTATTTGTCCTTTGAGGCTGGGGTAGACACCTGCCTCTCCTGAAACCAAGGGATCTCTGTTACTCCCCAAAACAAACTGGGGTTTTTAGTAAGGCAGGAAGGTGGCTAGAGTGGGTGATGAGGAAGTAACTGACGGTGCCTGCTATAATAACTACACATTTTCTGTTGTTTTCTCTTTTCCCTTTAAGTATTTTTGCAGGATTGGTAAGCCTCTTATTTACTTTTGCCCACTATTAATTTGGAAGTCCTACAATTCTAGTAGTGGTTGCTTCCCTGGTTCTATCAGTCATAATTAAACTTATATTCCTCTATTACTATATTGCTTTAACATACTAAAAATATACCAATGCCGGGGGAATTAATGCTGCCTTCTGCAATAGGTAAACGCTGGAATTCCAGTGGGTTAACGTAATGAAGGTTTATTTCTGATTAGGTCACAGTTTGATGTGGATTAGGTAGCAGCAGTCTGCCTGGCTTGCTTTCGAACACTGACTCATGGATCAGGCTGTTTTTTGCTCCACCATCTTGGAGTCGTTTATTTCCCACTGAAGGGATGGGAGAGAGAATGTGGAAAAGGCACTCAGATTGCAACCAGCCTCAGCCTGAAAGTGGCACAAATCACTTCCCCTGACGCTCCACAGACTAGAATTCAGTCACGTGGCCCCATGGAATTGAAGGGAACCTGAGAAAAGTGGTCATCTGGTGGGCTCGGGGAGTGGAGCTGGGGTGCTGGACATAGCGTGGTCACTGTCACAAACTGTCATTCTGGTTACTCACTTGTTTTGTTCTTCTCTGCATAAATACACTCACCACCTCCTTAAGGGGATGCCCGCAAGTCTCACCCGGTCACTGCATCAACCCGAAGTTCACAGTCTACACGTGTTCTGCGTTAGGCACTCTAAGGTCCTGATATGGCTAAAAAGACATGTCATCCTAACACGGCCCACCTTTAAGACACGATGTACAGTGGGGGAGCAGGGTCAGAATATCCGCTATGGAAAAGGGGGGAGTGTGAGCCCCACTCAGTCACTAGTCTATAGCATCCTGCAATCCTCCAGGTCAGGCTCTGCGAGGTCCCCCTGCCCTGGCAGTGAAGGGATGGCCTTGAATGGATGCTGTCTGTGCCCTGGAGGCTCCTCTTGTTCATTATGCCCCTTGGCCACATCCAGAGTGAGTGTTGAGGGTCGCATCCTCCTTGGACCAGTATAGCCTTTGAAACCTGCCCCCTGGTCATCGAGGCTGGGTGCCCAATGGTTGTTTAAGTCTTGAACAATCAGAGGCTTTTTTAGTCCAGACTCAGAGACTTGGGAAGCTTCTGATCTGTTTGCTTCCATGTGCCGGGAGCAACAGCGAAGATTCTTCTCTAGACATATTTCGCAAATTGCCTGTTTTTCTTTGCCTCTTCACCCTGATGCCTCTACCTTTCAACTGAAGGTCATCTACGTTAGGCTCTTTGAAAAATAAGTGTGAGAGATTGCAGTCTGAGAGTGCTTGTGAGGGGCAGAGACAGGGTTGGGAGAAAATCACACAAGGCTGTTGTTCAGGAAATGCCTGTGAGAGAAAAAGGAGCAGGCTGGGAGAGCCGTGGCATGGCAGTGCAGGCGTGACCTTGAGTGAAGGAGAGGGGGACGGCAGGTTGGCTGGAGGTGTTCCAGGCAGCCACGCAGTCCAGGGAAGGTTTGTCAAGGCCTCCGGGGAGTTGCCCGTCAGTGGAGTCCCATGTCTCCCAGGAACCAGCCTGCCATGCTCAGTCAAAGGCTGGGAGCCTCCTCTGGAAGCATGGCCTCGGGCAAACACAAGGGCATGGGAGCTGGAGTGCACAGTCACTTATGCTCCCTGTTGTGGCATGTCCATGGAGCACATTCTCATGACCATCACAGAGATCTGTGTCCTAGGGCCCTTTATTCACCTTAAAAGTTTTACTGGGCCACTCATGCAGAACCTTTAAAAATCCCATCTCTTGCAGTTTGGGCCCTAGAAAGAGATGGCTTTTCCAAACCTACAAAGTCCCGGATTTCTATATTCTCTTTATTCCCTTTCATTTCTACTTGCAAAATGCCTAGAAAGAGATGGCTTTTCCAAACCTACAAAGTCCCGGATTTCTATATTCTCTTTATTCCCTTTCATTTCTACTTGCAAAATGCTCAATTCTTCCTTGAACTTAACATCTTGCCAAACACAGCTCCTAGCAACCAACCCACTACCAAAGTTCTATTTTCCAGTACCTTCCCTTAGCGGGGACAGGTTCAGAAGGCAGGAGGGTCTGCCTTTTAAGTGATAGTGTCTGATAACTTTACCAGGTGCTTTGCTCCTGCATCACGTGGATCTCCAGCCATTCAGCCTCTAAACATCACTGGTAAGGCAGTGACACTTAGTTGATATTCCTGTTTCAGCCAGTACCCCACTTTAGATTTCCATTTTAGTCATGGTTATCAATGGAATCTGTTAGAACAGGCAAACTGAAAAATCTCAGTGACTTAATCCAACACAGGTTTATTTCTTGCTCAGGTTACAGGCTGATGTGGGTCAGGGAGACTCAGGGGCCAGCTGCTTCATCTTGCAATGACACCATCTCCAGTTCCTTATTTCCAGCCAATGGACAGGAGAGATAGAGATAGAGATAGAGATAGAGACAGAGATAGAGATAGAGATAGAGATAGATAGATAGAGAGATAGAGGGAGGGAGGGAGGGAGGGAGAGAGGGGGAGAGAGAGAGAGAGAGAGAGAAGACTCCCGGGCTCCTAACTGCCTTGGCTTGGGAGTGACACAAGTCTTCCTTCAGCGAGTGCTGTCACCTGATGTCTTCTGTGCTGAAGATTTCAGGGTCTCTGGGCTTCGGACACCAGTTCCAGCTTTGAACACCTGCTCCAGCAGACTGACTTGGCTGACATATTGCTTCCTAGTGGGAGTGGGAGAGGGAGATGGCCGTGGACCTGCACTCAGGTCAATGTCTCTCTGGCATCCTCTTTGCAGATGACCACGTTTTGTAGGGTGGCGTGGTGGTTGTGCACCCCTGGCCAGCCCAGGTCATTCCTGACTCAGTACAACTCAGACCTGTTTCTCCTTCCTTCCTTGTTCTTCCTGTGTTGTGAGGCAGCGAGTGACAAGCACATCCAGTGGCTCCTGGGGGCAGATGGCGAAGTCTGGGTCTGGGTCATGGGAGAAGGCCCTGGAGACAAGCCCTACGAAGAGATCTCTGAGGAGCTGATTGCAGAGAGGGCGCGGCTGCAGGCACAGAGGGAGGCGGAGGAGCTCTGGTGAGAGGTGCCAATGGGTACTGGGGCGGGTCCTGAACACGGAGGCTTGGGGTGGGTTCACATTAAGGACAATAGGTTACGGGTGGGAGGGAGGGGGCGCCAGGCAGCTGGCTGGCTGTTTGGAGCTCTGCTAAGATTAGGGGACCCAAGCACTAGTCTTACATCAGGTAGACCTTTTGGGTTCAAATCCTGGCTCCACTAATTCGTGGTGAGCTGATCCAGGGCCTCAGTTTTCACATCTGTGGTTTGGGCATCACAACACCTTTTCTATATGGATGTAGTTGGATTTACTGAGATAATGCGTATGATATCCTTTTGCCTCTTTCCTCACTGAGTTGTCCCAAGGACAGCAGAGCAATTTGAATTCACTTTTAAAATCTGCTTGTTCCTCGTCATGTTACCTCCATTTCTCACACAAAATGGACAGTTGAGCCCCTACGGATACTGGGGGGTCAGACTTCTTTCATAAACCACATTTGACATATTTTTTGCCAGACTTGGAAATTTGTATGAAGTTGACTCCAACATTTTTCCCCCAGTTTTTAATGACAGTGTTTTAATCATAAAATTGTAACATGTAAACAACATTGAAAACTGTAAAGAATCAATTAAATAACAACTCAGTACCCACCACCTAAGATAACCATGGTGAGCATTTGGGCAATACATGCTTTGTAAGCTGCTTTATTCACACCTTCATAAATTGATTAATATAGATCCACAGTGTTATTTAAGATTACTGTATAGTATCCCATTACGTGAGAAACCCAATTTATTGGTCTTGTTGAGGGACATTTGGGTTGTTTGCCACTTTTTATGTTATAAAAACCCTCTGATGAGCTTTTCCCTACACCTTTGTAAACTTGAGTGAGAAATGGGGTTTCTGAGGTTTTATCTTCTGGCTTCCAGAGCAATTCTGGTGATTTATACTCCCCACCTTTGCTAACACTGAGTTTTGTGAACCTCAGATATTTGCCGTTCTGATAGGCCAAGAATGATTGCGCATGGTTTTTATTTGAAGCTCTGTTGGCATGTGGTCCTTCAGTTTCCCATACCTCCTGATACCTGCTGGTGTTCTCTTGGAAGGAGACAGAAGGAGGCAGAGATCACCAAGAAGTTCCGGGATGCTCTGGCCAATGAGAAAGCCCGGATCCTGGTGGAGAAGTGGAAAGTGGAGACGGAGGACCGCAAGGCTGCCAAAATCCTGGAGGAGCGCATCCATGAGGAATTCAAGGTGGGCCAGTGCCTGGGCATCTGTGTGAGGCCACCTGTTCTAGCCCCCAGGCCCCTGGGGTTGATCTCTGGTTTCGACCGGTCCTTGGCTAATGAGTGCTTTATGAGAACAAAAATCTGGCATGTCTGAGCAGGAAGGAACTTGACACACCATTTGGGCCAATCCACTTCCCCTTGAACAGATGAGGAAATCAGGGTCAGACAGGGGAAGAGACTTGCGAAGGCTGTGTGTACTGGTGGTTGGGGACAGAGCCAGGATCAGAACTCATCCCTCTGCATCCCAACCCAAGGGTCCTGAAACGAGGCCTGAAAAGAGCTGAGTTTGTGGTCAGACCAGCCTGGGATCCAGTTCCAACTCTATTGCTTACTGCTGTGTGACCTTAGGAAGCTTAGGAAGCTTAGGAAGCAAAAGGGAGTGGCTGCTGAACTTCTCTGAGTCTTCACTTTCTTGTCGGTAATATTAGGGTAGTAACAACACCCTACCTGAGATTTCTGGAGGATTCGAGGAGATGAAAAATGTATATCTTTTGCCCACGATAGGAGGTTGTTTGTAACCTTGCGTATCTACTCATTCTGAGAGAGTTTGGAGCTGTTAAAGGAGCTTTACTGTCCTCTGGCAAGAAGCTTAGGTTTCCCGAAAAAGAAAAAAATTTTTTCCTGGCTCCTATTTTGAGATTTTTTTTTTTTCTACAGGAATAATGCATTTTGGGGGGATAGAAAGCTCAGAAAATACTATAAACAAAAAGAAAAAAATGATAATCATGCTGAATCTCAACAATTGTATTATTTTGTGAATTGTATGTTAATGGCATTTGCTCATTTTTGAATTTTTAAAAACTTTTCCCCCCATAATGATTAGATAATGGGGACATTGACCCCTTAATATCATTTCTATTGCAAATATTTTTTCTCAGTGTTGTTGTTGCTATTTTCTTAATTTTGGTTATAGTGGTTTGGGATGTACAGAAAGTTAAAATTTTTATTAGCCAACTATATCGATCATTTTCTTTATTATTTGTTTTATGCATAGAAAGATCTGTGCCATCACAAGCTTATAAAAATACTAATCGACACTGTTTTATATATCTTTCCTTATTTCATTTCTTTGCACTTAATTTTTCTTCACTCTGGAGTGTGGTATGATGTATGGCTCTCACTTTATTTTCTTCCAAATGGCTAGCCCGTTATCCTAACATCATTTACTGTGTAAACCATCCTCTCTCCTCTCACTGGATTTGCTGCCTCGATTCTTACTTACTTTGGGATCTTTTCGTGGCTTTTTCTTCCTTGACTGATTATTCCTGAGCCAGATTTAATTGTTTAATTATATGCAGCTTTAACATAAATTTTACCATCTATTAAAGTCAGAGTCTATCATTACTCTTCATTTCTAAAATGTCCTTGGCTAATCTCATCCATTTTTTCCTGTTAGAGATACTTTTGAAATATTTTCTCACTATCCCCCTCCCCCCAACATCAAAAAAGCAACGTGGTGGTTTTTATTGGAATTGCATCAATGCTATTGCTGTATTTGTGGAGGATGAACATTTTTTTTTTTTTTTGCGGTACGTGGGCCTCTCACTGTTGTGGCCTCTCCCTTTGCGGAGCACAGGCTCCGGACGCGCAGGCTCAGTGGCCATGGCTCACAGGCCCAGCCGCTCCGCAGCATGTGGGATCCTCCCAGACCGGGGCACGAACCCGTGTCCCCTGCATCGGCAGGCGGACTCCCAACCACTGCGCCACCAGGGAAGCCCCTGAACATTTTTATAATATGAACAAGTAAATCTTCTTGTTCAGGAATGTGGTATGTTCTTCCTTTTATTCAAAGGTGCTTTTTTGTCTTTGATATAGGTTTTTTTTTTTTAAACACCTATTAATGCACTGGCCACCCAATCCCAAACATTCTCAATGACGTACGTACCTGTGGGCTTCTAATTTTTGGACTTTGGTAAAATTTATTGTTTTATTTAGGTGCCCTACATTTCTTTTCTAATTAAACTTTAGGTTTAATATTTTTTATTGCTATTGTGCTCATTATTTTTAAACTTATTGCAATTGCTATTTATAT
This sequence comes from Lagenorhynchus albirostris, assembly GCF_949774975.1. NCBI lineage: Eukaryota > Metazoa > Chordata > Mammalia > Artiodactyla > Delphinidae > Lagenorhynchus > Lagenorhynchus albirostris. The sequence continues at coordinate 31,267,681 of NC_083110.1, forward strand.
ATTTATATTGTTACTGGTCTCCTTAGTTAACTTTCCTATGAGTTGCATTTTTTTCTAGGAGATTCTTTTGAGTGTTTGTTTTTTTTGGCTGCACCATATGGCTTGTGGGATTTTAGTTCCCCGACCAGGGATTGAACCCGGGCCCTCAGCAGTGAGAGCACAGAGTCCTAACCACTGGACCATCAGGGAATTCCCATCTTTTGAGTTTTTAAGTGAAGCAATATTTACTCTAAAACACTTTATTTAAAAAAAAAATTCAAACTTGAAGAAAAGTGGAAAGAAAAATAAAATGAATACTCATATATTATCTACTTAAATTGACCAATTATTAATATTTTGCCACATTTTCACTCTCTTTCCTTCTCTCTCCATGCACGCAGGCACACACACACACATACAGATACATGTATGCACTGTTTGGTTGCTGTCATTTTGCTGAACAATTTGAGAGAAAGTGGCAGACATAGTAACTCTAACCCAACGGTTAGCAAACTATTTTCTGTAAAGGACCAGATAATCAATATTTTGGGCTTTTTGGGTCTGCCTCTGTCACAACTACTCACCCAGACCATCGTAGCACAAAAGCAGCCACAGACAATATGTAAACAAAAGGGTGTGGCTGTGGTCCAGTGAGGCTTTTGATAATGCATGTCAGCCAGGTTTGGCCTGGGAGCCTCAGTTTGCTGCCTCCTGATCAAACCCTTCAGCAAGGATCTTCCACGAAAAAGGACACGTCCTGTCACAGCCACAATAATCATTATCACACTGATTGAAATTAACAATATGATTCCATAATAGTAACTCAGATCTAAGCCACAGTGGAGAGGTATTTAGGTTGTATTGTTGGATTTTGCATATGATTATTTAAATCTGCTGGGGAAGAAAAACAATACTTTTTATATGTCTCCAACAGTGAAAGTCACCTGTTCCAATTTCTGGACTCCCTCCTCCCTAGAGGTGAGCTGAGTCCCAGATGCTGGGAGGGTAGCTCAGTGGAGCTGGGGTCTTGGGGCTCAGTTCCCAGCAGAGATTTCCTGGTTGATGTTCTTCTTGAGGACCTCAGTGATCGACGGGTATAAATTGTGGGCTGGCTCTGTGTCGGGGTTCATGGAAGGATCATAAAGCTCTGTGGCCAGGCATCAGGTTCACTGAGGGACCCAAATGCAGGCTTTGGTGTTATTTCCAAAGAAGGTTGTTGTTATTATGTGTTTGTTTGGGTTTTAAAAATTAATTTTCTAAGTGTGGATGTGTTTAATATACATAATAACCCTGACGGATATGTCTGCATTTTGAGGAGCCTCAGAAGTGCAGGTAGCATCTCTGAGGCCCTGGAGGGGCTCATTAAGGAACATCAGATCAGACTCTGGCATTGGACAGTCCATGTTTATGAGCTGGGATATTTTCTGTCAGAGCTGTCTGTAAATGAACTACCCGTGTATTGTGATGAGCTCTTCATCACAGGAAATGGTTACGTGTAGGCTGAAAGTATCTGAAAAGGTTTCTGTGGTGGATTAAATATGCCTCTCGGTAAGTTTTTGGCCTCACCTCCCTTTGAGAAGTGGGGTCTGCTTCCCATGCTCTGAGTCTCCGCCGGCCTTGTGGCGAGCTTTGGTCTGTAGGATGCGGTGGAAGTGACTCTGTGTAACTTCTGAGGACGGGCTGTAAGAGATTTGTAGCTTCTACCTTTGCCCCTCTGGCAATGCTCACTTTTGGAAGCTGCCTCATGAGAAGCCCTCCTTGCCCTAGACTGCCAAGTTGCAAGGACACCCAGGCTAGAGCCAAACAGAGGCTACGTGGAGGAACACCGAGGCACCAGGCACGTGAGTGAAGCCTTCGTGGTTCTTCCAGTCAATGACCTCAACCAAGTGATTGACCTTGGCTGACACAATGTAGGGCTGAAGGGCCACCCAGCCAAGCCCCGCCCGAATTAATAGTCCACAGAATCACAAGCACATATAACGGTTGTGTTTTAAGCCACTAAATTTGCTGATAGCTTGTTGTTACTTAGCAATAGATAACTACAACAGCTTTGCCAAAGGGATTTATGCATCGGGCTAGAAATTGGTTTAGATAGTTTTTATGTGTCTTTCAACACCAAGATTCTAACATAATGTGAGTCTTGCATGCAGCAATGCAGCGATAATATTCATCTAATATAATACTTTTTTCCCCCTGAGAACCTAAGTGCAGGTTGTTTGGGGGAAGGTGGTGGTGGTAGTAATAAACTCCCTGCTCTCAAAAAGCTTACAGGGCGCCAGGGGAGAGACAACTCTATGAGCAGCCCTCAGCCCTAACCACGCCCAGGGGACCATAGAGGGCGAAGGTCTCTCCAGGAGTCTTGCACGAGCAAAGACAGGAAATGGAAAGGAGATCTGTGGAACGATGAATGGTCCGCTGGGGGCAGAGAAAAAAGCACACAATGGGTGGAGCCAGATGTAAACGTGGAAAGGTAGGCTGTGGAGTCCTTGGATGCTACGCTAAGGAGGTGGACTGTTTTCTGTGGGCAAAGCAGACCTGTGAGGATACAGAGAGCCATGGTTGGATCAAGTTTTATGAGGATAACTGGTGCGGATGGTGTGATTCAAGTGATGAAAGTTTGCAGGGAGAGAGAGGCCAATTAGGAGATCTTTGCAGTGGTCAAAGTGGGAAATAAGGGTCTGGACAGAGTCTGTGACTATGGAGAGATAGAAGGGGATGGGCAGAGAGAAACGGTGGTCGTGAAATCAACAAGGCTTGGCATCAATTAGATGTCGGGATGAGGGAAAGCAGAGAGCAAAGTGTCTGAGCCCCAGGCTGAGGGATGGGTACAGGGCACCACCCTCTAACCGTGGGGACCTGGGAAGGAGGTGCAGGCTTGGAGGAGAGAGAATGTGCTTGGAATGGCTGTGCTGAGGGGGTTTTTGTTGTTGTTTGTTTGTTTTATTTTATTTTTTTACCACCCAGAAGGGGGAGAGGGGTGGGGGCTAGAGGAGAGGAGAGAACCTGGATGAGAAGCCTGGTGGTGGAGGGAGGTTGGCTGGGCTCACTTTGGGCAGCCTGTGCTGAGTTTGTAGACGTGTTCTGCGAATTCTCCTGGTCATAGGAAATTCCTTTTAGAAAATGGGGGGAAAGCAATCTCAGAACCTTGTGTAGGGTTAAAGAGGGAACTTCAAAATAGGAGATACAGACAGCTAAAAACATGTTTAAAAACCATTCTGTTGTGGCTGGTACCATTTGAATGAGATTTACATAGAAGTTTTTTTTTTTAGAAAAAAGGAGATCATGAGGCCAGATAAAATTTGCATTTTTTTCCCCTGCTTTCTTAACCCATAAGACTGATTTTGAATGCTTCTCCCTCTGCTTCCGACCACAGAACATGGGTTAAGGATCCCGCTCTCTCCCTGTCCCTCAGGGCCTGTGACCTCCTTTCTCCACCTCCAAGTCTCCTGCCCCCTCCCGCCTCCTCCCAGTTTCCCTGATGAGGAAGACACCATACAGCTAAGTTGTCCTTTCATTTTTCTCTGTTTTCTATTCAAGGCCACTCTCTTTTTGTTTTTTCTCCTTTAAGGCTGGAGTTCATTTTGGCCACCTCGTGACATCCTCCACAACTAGAGAAACTATCGCTGCCTTATTCCCAATCAGGTTATAACTGGTGGGAAAACCTTCCAATTTCCATTTTCTCTCCCAAATTGTAGGCTTTATCTGAGTTTCTCTTGGACAAGGCTGGCATCAACCAGACAGCGTGGTGTGGTTTACCCTTTCCCCATCACGGATCGTCACAAACCCTCTCTTCATCAATTCGTTAATTCACTCACTCTTTCGGTCAGTGTTGTGGAGCACCCAGTATCTGCTAGGCCCTGTGCTGGGAACTGGCGATGGAGGAGTAAACGACACAGGCCTGGCCCTGTCCTTTGGGAGTACATCATCCCACAAGGCACAATGGTATCATTGGGGCCAGGCTAAAAACGAAAACGACTCTACCTTCCAGAAAAAGCATCTGTCTCCGTGACATTTTCCATTGGGGTGAGACGGGCCAGGCCTCTGTGGGCTCCTGCGGTGTGCTGTTACTGATGGGTTATCAGGAGAAGGGGGATTGAATAAGCTGGACAGCTCAGAGGGCTTTGGGCTTGCCAGAAAAAAGCAATCGACTCCTAAGGTGGAAGGCGGGTGTTTTTGCCTATCTGCCTTTTGGCTGCATTGGCCTTTGGCTGCCAAGCCTAAGAAAGATGGCCTTTTCTTCAGTCATCACAGATGTGCCAAATGACTCTGAAAGCAGCAGCAGTGAAAGTTTTCAGGCAGTTTTAGCTGTGAAGGTTGAGCATTTTAGCAAAACCAGGGCGAGAATATATAGTACTCCTTATTTGTAATTGAAAGCGTTTGCTTTTGTCGACGCCTCCCCGTGAAGAGCTTGCCTTTGTCACGGTAACTTACCAGCTGCTTTCCTTTGAGATGGAGGTTGATGCAGGTTTCTGGCTCTTAGGTGTTGTCTCAATCTCAGGAGGAAAGGATTGAGTGAACAGTGGCACTGCCATCCGTCTATCTATCTATTTATTTATTTATTGGGAGTAATTTTTTCCCATCTTTATTGAGGTGTAATTGACAAATCAAAATTGTATGTGTTTAAAGTGTACAATGTGATGTTTTGATATACAGGTACCTTGTGAAATGATTACCCAGTCAAGCTAATTAACATATCCATCACTTCACCTAGTTACTTTTTGTGTGTGTGATGAGAACACTTAAGATTTACCCTGAGACAATTTCAAATATACAATACAGTGTTAATTTATAGTCCTCGTGCTGTACATTAGATGTCCAGAATTTATTCATGCTGCATAACTGAAACTTTGTGCCTTTTCATCAAACACAGCTTAAGTATCTATAGACAGAAGAATAGATAAAAGAAGTAGTATATATGTATATACGGTGGAATATTATTCAGTCTTAAAAGAGAAGGAAATCCTGCCAGTTGTGACAACACGGATGAACTTGGAGAACATTATGCTAAGTGAAATAAGCTAGACACAGAAAGCCAGATGTTGCATGAGCTCGCTTAAATGTGGAGTCTAACAAAGTCGAACTTGTAGAAGCAGAGAGTAGAATGGAGGTTGCCGGGTTGGGGTCGGGGGAGTGGGCACTGCCATTGACCTTGCTGCTTCACGTCACCACAGCTGGTTGGAGTAGGAACACTGCATTTAATTTGAGGTGGTTGGTCAAATGCTATTTATCTACGGTACGCCAGTCATGACCCTTCAGTGTCCTAAATTGTGTCCGCTTAAATACATATGTTGAAGTCCCAACCTCCAGTATTTTAGAATGTAACTATATTTGGAGCTAAGGTCTTTAAAGAGGAAATTAAGTTCAAATGAGGTCTTTAGGGTGGGCCCTAATTCCCTATGATTGGTATACTTAAAAGAAGAGGAAATTTGGACACAGGCATGTATGAACACAGAGGAAAGACCATGTGAAGACACAGGGAGGAGATGGCCATCTATAAGTACTTTGTTATACACCCCTTATCCTTACAAGGGAGTAGGACTAGGGGGTTGAAGCCCCTCTGGCTCTGACGTGCCTTGACTGCCTGGATTTTCCCTGAAATCCACGCCTGTCTGGAAGACTCCTGGGGACACATGATGGATCTGTAGTCCCCGGGTGGAAGCTGTCTTGGTTGGTGCCCTGTGTATTGCGTGATGTGGTGACCACAGTCAGGTTGGGGATTCCTGGGGGAGGAATAGAAACCTACTGTATAAGCTGTGAAGTGCCGTGCCAGTGTGGTGCTTCATTTGTGTGCTTCTGAGATGCTAGTGACTGATGAAGGTGAAATACAGGCTTGGGATAAGATTCAACTTCTGCTTTGGAGTCAGACAGACCTTGGTTCCACTTTTGCATCAGTCATTGACTCTCTGTTCTAGTATTTCCCATCTTAAAACCAGCCAACCAACACACCGTCCCTCCCCATTTCTATCTTAACCCCACGTTCCCCTCCGGCTGCCACTTCCTGTCTCTGCTCCTTTTTTACAGGAAATGTCTTGAAAGGGTTGTCTGTGGTCACTCCCCTGCCTCCGCCACGCTGCCTGGATGGCTGCCCGTCGCACCACTAGGGCTGCTGTTGACAAGATCTCCCATCACGTCCTGAGACCACGTCCTGCTGTCCCTTGTTGCTTCTCTATCCTTATCTTTTGTGATGTCTCAGCAGCCTGAGCTCAGCTTACAACTCCCTTTTTACTTGAAATGCGTTCCTCTCTTGGCTTCCCCCACGGACGTCGCCCCTTCTGGGTTTTTATCTTACCCCTTGGTCTGCCTTCTCAGTCTCCTTTTCTGGCTCCAGCTCTTTCTCCCAACTTTAAAATGGCTCAGCGCGCTCAAGACACCCTGGCTTTTTTCTCTTGATCTGCCTTCTTTCTCGCATTGATAACATCAAGTCCATGGCTGAGAAACATCACCCCGAGCAGAGGACCTCTCAGTCAACATCTGCAGCCTGCACTCACCCTCAAGTCCTGGGATCACGCGTCCCACTGCCCACGGCAGGCCTCTTGGATGTCAGATGGCGTCTCAAACTCATTAAAGATAGAATTTTGTTTGGTTTCCTTCCAGCCACAGTGGATAATTCTCTACTCAAACATGCCAAACCTGTTTCCAGTGCTGGGGCCACTGCACCTGTGGTTCCCTTGCTCTGGAAATTTCTTCTCCCTGAGACTCACTCATCAGCCTTCTTATTATTTAGGTCTCAGATCAGTCCCTTTTGAGAGGACTTCTGGTCACGCAGCCTACAGTAGCCTCCCAGACTCTATCACTTACCCTGTTTTAATTCTCTGCACGCTTTATTATTTCTGATATATTTTTTATTTTACTTGATGAGTGTTTTTCTGTCATTGGAAGGCAAGCTCCGAGAGAGTGGTGCTGTGTCTGCCTTGTTCATGGCTACATCCCCAGTGCCTGGAGCAGGCCGAGCCTCCTGGGTGCTCAGTGAGGATTTGGTGAATGACTAGATGAAGCCGCTCAACTTCTTTAGCCCTTAATTCCTGACTCCTAGAGAGTGGGTCAATAGGAAGTTGGAATTTTGTCTATGTTTTAGAATTTAAAAAAATCGTTGAATTGGAGAAAAGTCCTCAATCTGTGCCATTTCAGAAGCAACAAAATCCTTGCCTTTTTTTTTTTAAATGAGGGACTCAAAACTCACAGTTACTGTCTTCTTTTTTTTTTGATCCATTAAAATATCAGTGGACTGAAAAAGTTATGAGCCACAAAAACAGAGAAAATGAGAGAAGGGAAGAACAGATGAGAAAATGTCCACAGAAGTTTGGTTTCTGGAAGACAGAGGGAGAGCGGTGCGGGGGTCAGCGGGGCTCCTGCAGGAAGAGGGCTGGTGGCACTGAACCGACTCGGTCCAGAGTCCCCACAGGCTCGGGACTTGGGGGCAGCAGATACATGAAGGATGGCGCTGAGAATGTGGGATTGGTGGCAAGTTTCTATGTGGAGTGGCTGGACCCTCAGGTCCCTGCTTTCACCTGTTTCTTCCAGGCTACTTCATCCCTTCCTCTAACCAGGAGGAGATGGGGAGTTGCAAGGGCAAGGTTGGGGCTCAGCATATCAGGCTGAGTGGAGAGAGCAGATGGGGGCCAAGTGGGAAACAGGGGGAGCAAGCAAAGGTCTGAACTCTGAACAGTGGGACCTGCAGCCAGGGTTGCCTGTAGGGTGTACAGGCTGGCAACTTTTTTTTTTTTTTTGGTGGTGGTTTTGTCTATAGCAAATTAAGAACTTGAACTACATAAAATCAGCCTATTAGCTCTATTCTGGTGGCCCTGTCTCATGTGATCCTATGATAAAAATATTGTGTTGGCCAATAGGATTCATCTGCTTGCTGGGCCACCCTCCTGGAACCAGGGCCTGGCCACTGGGCCCCAGGATGACTCCATAAATATGAATCCTGGAGTTCCTTGGGGCACTTGGTTAACCCCTTGCATGGAGGAGAGGGTCAGAGAGCACCTTGAAGGGGAGAAGCAGGCACTAGGACTCATGTGGGACCTGGTCTGGGCTTGGGGCATCTTACCTGGACCACACTGCTGCCCCTGCCAGTCCTGGGGGTACTATCTCTGGCCAGTCTTGGGGGAACTTGCAAGGGAAATTTGCAAAAAGACACCTCAAAGCATCGGTTTCCCATGAAGTGTGGGGCTTAGGTTAGGGGTCCTGCTTGCTTGAGTCTAAGGGCTGTTCTACCTGCAGCCTGCATCCCACCACAGACTCCTGGGATGCTGGTGGTCTCATACCACCCAGGTAGGACAGAGAAGACAATGAATAGTCTCAGAGGAAGGACCTCCAGATACTTACATGTGAGGGTCCTCAATGAAATGGCTGATCCTTCATCCAGTCTTCCTAGAGTTAAGCCCATCTCTCAAGGAAACCCTGACTACACACTCTGAGTCTCTGTTTCAGATACATACTTACTTTTTCTCTTTAATGTGAGCAGTCAGGGAACATCAGACATCAGAGGAAAGCCTCCAACACGAATGACAGGCGCCAAATAAAACAAACTTAAAAGAAAACAAAAAAGCAAAGAAGAGAGGAAACAGATCTAAATCAGAATATGGGGGAGAAAAATCTCTAAAATCCTCAGAGACGAGCTATTGCATTCATGACACAATTTCAGGGTGCAACGAAGCAAAAAGAAAACCAAAGAATAAGAAAGAGGGCTTGGGAATTACAAATGTGCTAGCTGAAATAAAAAATTCAGTGGAAGGTTTGGGGGATAAAGTCAGTGAAATCAGCCAGGAAGTAGAACAAAAAGACAAGAGACGGAAAATAAAAGAGAAATGATAAGGCACTTATAGGGTCAAATCAGACAGTCTAGCAGTTGACACATAGGGGTTCTAAAAAGAAAAAAGCAAAATGAGAGGAGAAGAAATTATCACAAAAATTCTAGGCAGCGATGTATTAGACTAGAAGAACCTGACACTCCAATCAAAAGCATCCTGATTGCCTAACACAATCAATGAAAGAAAATCCACATCAAGGCACATCTATTAAAAAGGTTCAGGGACTTCCCTGGTGGTGCAGTGGTTAAGAATCCACCTGCCAATGCAGGGCACATGGGTTCGATCCCTGGTCCAGGAAGATCCCACATGCTGCGGAGCAACTAGGCCCATGCGTCACAACTACTGAGCCTGCGCTCTAGAGCCCATGTGCCACAACTACTGAAGCCTGCATGCCCTAGAGCCCGTGCGCCAAAACTACTGAGCCCACGCGCTGCAACTACTGAAGCCGCGTGCCTAGAACCTGTGCTCTGCCACAAGAGAAGCCACTGTAACGAGAAGCCCGCGCACCGCAATGAAGAGTAGCCCTCACTTGCCACAACTAGAGAAAGCCCGCGCGCAGCAACGAAGACCCAACGCAGCCAAAAAAAAAAAAAAAAAAGGTTCAGAATTCAGTGATAAAGAGAAAAATCAGTGCCTTATGCAGAAGAATGAGAATCCAAGTGCAGTACTGGATGCTGGAAGACAAGATAGTAAAGTCTTGAAACTTCTGCAGGAAAAAATTTTTTTTTTTTTTTGCCTTACACGGGCCTCTCACTGTTGTGGCCTCTCCCGTTGTGGAGCACAGGCTCCAGACGCGCAGGCTCAGCGGCCATGGCTCACGGGCCTAGCCGCTCTGCGGCATGTGGGATCTTCCTGGACCGGGGCACGAACCCGCGTCCCCTGCATTGGCAGGCGGACTCTCAACCACTGCGCCACCAGGGAAGCCCAGGAAAATTATTTTTAATCAGATTCTATGCTTAGCTAGAAGTTACATGTGAAGGTAGCATATAGATATTTTCAGACAAGACTCTATATAGACGTATAGATTATATATAGATCTATCTATAGATATATATAGATAAATACATACATATATATATAAATATATATTCAGACAAGTGTCTCTCTGTGCATCCTTTTCTGAGAGGTGTTGTGAGCTATGTTGCTGCAAAATGAGGACGTGGACAAGAAAGAAAACATGGAACAAAGAAACAGGGGCTTCAACTCATGGGAGGCTGAGAGGCGAGTCCTGAGAGGACAGACGGACAGGAGACCTAGATGGCAGCCAGCTGAGATGGGGAAGGAGAGGTGCATCTGGGGGGCAGGCGTTCCTTGGAAAAGATCACTGCTGTATTGCCTGTTATAAAAAAAAGCACTTGGTTAAACACAGAGAAAGATTTACTGCAGATCTTAGAGAAGTTTGGCAAAAATTCAACACTCTACTTCAAGATAAAGCAACTAGTAACTCAGGAAAGAAAATTATTCGAAAGAAAAAATCATCACACTGCCATGTTTTACTGAATTTCACATGCCATTAATTGTAAAATCTATGATTATTTTAAGAAGAAAGAAAAAAACTGTTGGCTATGAAAAAGGCAAGTAGTAAGTTGTAAGACATACATATTTTAGAGATACTAGAAAGTTAAAAAATGTAATTCTTAGAATTGGTGGAAATAGCACCCTATTTGGCGTTACAGTGAACTATATTTAGTTCTGCACCCATCTTTGATTTAACCACAAATTGTGATGTAAATCTATTGTGAGGGTAAAGGAGAGGAAAAGTATGGGTATGAACCTGTGTGGGAAATATAAGTGCTAAATACTCATGTACCAAAAAAGAAAGGTAGTAGTTAATCTCTAGAATGGAAAAATCAAGAATTAGCAGCATTATTCAGACACGGATGTAACCACACGAAGGAAAACTAAAATAATCGAGGATGGTGACCTCTGGGCAGTAGATGAGGGCGGGGTAGGTTGGGGTGAAGTGGATTGGAGAATAGATGTTTTTTTTACAACAAGCCTTTTGGCATATAATGCATGATTGACATGTGTGTGCATGTTGCTTTGATTAAACAAAGGTAGAGGAAAATACACACACGGCCTTTTTGGAGCTTGAAAGCAGAACAATAATTGGAGATTTGGGGCCCCCAAACCTGCTCTCTCTCTGAAATATCTTCGCTGAAAATAAGGTTAAGATATAATCATATCCTGCTTAACTGGCCTCCAGGAAGACCAGGGGCCCCTCCCCATGCCTCCCCTCCCCTCTTCCCCCAGAATGGAAGTGTGACCAAGGGTGGCCCAAAGTCCTACTATTGCAGAAAGCTTTAGAGTCTACAAATCGTTCACATATTTCAGGCCACTTGATCCTTACCATGGGCTGATTGGGTGTAAGTATCACCGTTTCATGTGCGTAGAGACAGAGCCTGGAGGGGCACCACTGGCCCACCTCTTCCCGTGACAGCTCAGCCCTTCCCTGCCCGTGTCCTGTTACCGTCACCTAACGTCATCCTGTCCCCGTGGTATCTTAGAGGAAAGAGGAAGAGGAGAGGAAGCGAGGAGAAGAGCAGATTCGCCTCCAGGAAGAGCAGAGGGCGAAGGAACTCTACTGGACCCTGAAGCAGGCCCAGCTGCAGAGCCACCCCAGTGAGAAAGAGGAACGCGAGTGGGAAGAACAGCGTGAGTAGAGCTTGTCTCTTGGGGACTGGGGGGCCGGCCTGCCTTCTTCACCCACTCTCCTCCCACCTGTCTATTTGCTCAGTCATCATTCCAGTTCACTCAATCAGCCCAGAAGCCTTTGCCTGGGGTCAACCATGTGTGTGGTCCTGCTAAGGACCCAGGGAGTACGGGCTCCATCCTCAAGGAACTTACTTGCCTGTTGGGGAGGTTTCTTATACTAAAGAATAAAACCCTACATTTACTGAGTTACCAATATTTTTCTGACTCTGTGCTAAGCCCTGGGGATCCAGAGATGAGGGATCACGGTCCTTATCTTGGGGGAAGTCACTGGCCAGACAGGAGATAGACACACAGGCTAAGGGCTTTGAGGGAAAATGCACACGTTCTGTTGGAGCACATGGTGGCTATCCTGGTGCTGTTCCAGTTGAGTTATGAAGTGAGGCTTGATGGCGGTGTAGGGGTAACAGACAAAGAAGCTGAAGAGGGCCCTTGGGAAGGAGTGCCCAGAATATGACAAAGAAATGTGGTGTGCTTAGGAATTTAGAGGTGTATGGGGTGACTCTTAAACTTGGAGAGTGTCAGGGGTGGTAAGAAGTTAGGTGGGAAAGAGAGGGTGGAGCCAGGTTTGCAGGGTGGTGTCTTAATATGTTCTTGAGATTTGCTTTAATCAGGTATGGTTAGACATTCAGACATGGAAATGACTGTCTTGCAGGAAGAAGTTTTTCCTCACAGATTCCTAGACATGGAGAGCATGGCATGCCGAGCAGGGCCACATGGGGAAGCACGAGGGTGAGTCAGGAGACAGAGGGAGCAAGGGGAAAAAGTGGGCAAGAGCCTTCACTGTGGTTTCTTTGGAAAAGGTAAGGTAGGGCAGGGTAAACAGGGTAAACAGGCTTAGGATTGGCTAAGCCAATATGAATAATTTCAGCAGGCTCTGGGGTCCAGGGGCTGCCTCTAGTTCTCTGATACCTGGCCCTGGGGTGATTACGGCAGATGGATAGATTGTGGAGTGTAAGAACTAGATAAAAGAGATGGTTGGAAGGTGGGCTTTGCATTGGTTAGTTTGCATTTGAAAGGCACACTTGCCGGTGAGTCCTCTACTAGAATTGGCTAGCTCTTGGAGGCGCAGTCTCTGAAGGATCGGCAAGGCCCCAGATGTCAAAACTTCGAAAAATACAGAAAATAAAAAGGCATGATTAATATGGGTGGACACTGGAAGCTTCTAAAGGTGAGTGACATGCTTCAGGCTGGGTTTGGGAGTGAGAGGACCTCGGGCCACAGCAGGGAGAGCAGAGATGTGAGGTGCTTTCTGCTGGCCAGCATTCTGGTCCTCAGCACTTCTTAGTCACCTGCCAGATTCATTAAACAGACTTAAGAAAATTGAAATGTCATTCACGTACCATAAAATGCATCCTTTAAAAGTGCTCAATCCAGTGGTTTCTAGTAGACTCACAGAGTTGTGCAACCATCACCACTGTCTAATTCTAGAATATTTTCATCACCAGAGAAGGAAACTCTGCGCACTGGCTGTTACTTCCCCCCGCCCCCCACACCCCTGGAAACCATTAATCTAATTTCTGTCCCTGTGGATTTGCCCGTGATGGACGTTTCATATAAATAGAATCATACATTATGTGACCTTTTGTGTCTGACTTCTTTCATTTAGCACGTTTTCAAGGTCCATCCACATTGTAGCATGGATCAGTCATTCATTCTTTTTTATGACTGAATAGGATTCTAATGTGTGCATACACCACATTTCTGTTTATCCATTTATCAGTTGATGGACATTTGGGTTGTTTCCACTTTTTGGCTATTATAGGTGATGTTGCTCTGAGTATTTGTGTATGTTTTTGTGTGAACATATATTTTCATTTCTCTTGGATATATATCCAGGAGTGGAATTTCTGGGTCATAGGATAACTCTATGTGTAACATTTTGAGAAACTGTCATACTGTTTTCCAAAGTGACTGTACCATTTTACATTTCTGCAAGCAATGTGTGAGTGTTCCAAGTTCTTCATATCCTTGTCAGCACTTGTTTTTCGTGGTGTTTTGCTTTATAGCCATCCTAATGGGTAGGAAGTGCTACCTCATCGTGACTTTGATTTGCAGCTACCTAACGACTGCCACAAAAATACTGAGGATCATAAGAAACTATTATGAACAATTATATTCCAACAAATTAGATAACCTAGAAGAAATGAATAACTTTCTAGAAACATACAACCTACCAAGACCGAATCATGAAGAAATAGAAAATCTGAACCGTCCAGTTACTAATAAGAATATTGAATCATAAAGTTATATACGGGTATTCAACGTCACAGGGGTCGGTGCCGCTGACCCCGCATTATTCATGGGTCAACTGTATTTCTTTTGACATTATAGAGGTAAGCTTTTTTGTAAAGTCTCTTTGCTTCTACTGAGAGTTTTGAGGAAAACTGGAAGGAAAAATTAATATCAGTCCCCAAATAGAAGATACCATGCCTGTTCAAAAGCAGGTTTTTCTACACAGCAGGAACCAGGAGATAACTGTGGGTGGCAGCCTTGGTGTAGAGGTGTCCTGTCTTCATGAATGAAATTACTTGCCAGGTTTAGGTGCTGCAAGGCATCGATTGGCTCCCTGTTTTGGTATGAACTCATGGCATACTGTAGCGTTTGGGAGTTCAGCGGCCTGCCGATCTCTCAAAGGATGACCGTGATGTCTACTATTGGAAAGGTCAAGCAGCATTTTGATTTTGATCTTGAATGTCCAGTCTCATGGGTTGGAATTTGGCCGATTGGAATTAGGCATATACGGTTTTGGTTTTTGCATGGGAATTCTTGTAATGCTTATAAATGAAAATGAAATCATTCAACCATCTTAAGTCAGACAAAAATAATAATAATAAAAGAAACATACTGGCCTTGGAAAAAAACAAAAAAAGAATGTTGAATCAGTCATAAAAAATCTGCCAACAGAGAAAAGTCCAGGAGCAGATGGCTTCACTGATGAATTCTACTGAACATTTAAAAAAGAATTAATACAAGTCTTTCTCAAAATATTCCAAAAAATTGAAGAGGAGGGAACACTTCCAAACTCATTTTAGGAGGCCAGCATCATCTCATACCAAAGCCAGATAGAGACAATACAAGCAAAGAAAATTACAAGCCAGTACCCTTGATAAACATAGATGCAAGAATCCTATAATATTTTGCTACAGAATATTTGTACATTTGGAAAGGCCTCCTGGAGGAAATGGCATTTGGTTTGGGAAATGTGGGGAGGTAAATAAGGCAGGCAAGGGCATCGCAGCCGAGGGAACAGTTCTGAGCAAAAGCAAGGTCATAACGTGCATAGAACACGACACATGCTTTGATGTGGTTGCAGCCTGGGGTTCATGGTGGGTAATGATGGAAATGAGGCCAGAAAGATAAGATGGGCAAGAGCGAACGAAGAATTCATTTGTTTAAATTTGGAATGGATGAAGAGATGGGTGAAAAAAGAAGGCAGGACAAAATTTATACTGAAAAAAATAGTGAACGATCACAGAGTGAAGTCACACGAGGCTACTGTGGTCTGGGGAAGGAGCAATGGGCTGGGAGCCCAGTCCTAGCTCTGCCACTTCCTGGTGTGTGACCTCGAGCAAGTTCTCGCTCTGCTCCGTTTCTCAGTTTCTTCATTTGTGAGCTGAGGGTAATCACGGAGAGCTGAGGGTGAAATGAGAGGGAGGAAGCACAGGTGCTCTCTAAGTTGTGAAGGGCTGTCACTCACGAAGTGTCCCTCTTTTTTGTAGCTACACAATGAGATGGAAAGTTATGGGCTGGGCTGGTGTTTCATTGGTGACGGAGGATGGAAATCATTTGGCCCTAGTGCTGCCTGATTGCTAATTAATGTACTGTGTGGCAACCGAAAATGGAAAAACCTACCCTGAACAGAGAAAAGATGTGATCGTTCAGGCCCATGATTTGGGTTCCTCATTTTATGCTTTCTTAAAGAATGATGAGCTAAACTCTGGAGGCTGTCATTCAAATCCAGCAAAGCCATTCTGCACTCAATTAACTTAATATGAAAGATATAGTGGGCCATTAATCTACTGGGAGCAGCAGTTTTTGATAAAACACCTAAATTAAATTCTCCAAGTTAGAAAAAAAGGGAATTGTTCCCTTTAATATCACTTGAATACAGAGTTAGTTATTCAGTTCAAACAGCAGAGCAGGCTCTGGCTTCTGAGAAGCTCTGAATATATCAGGCAGAAATTCACTTAATAATTTCTCAACTGTGAATTTGGAAGAGTGCGAGTTAGATAATCTTTAGTCATCCAGAGATTTAGAGATGAGCCGGCCTGACTTGGTTAACGGTATCATTTACAAAAATTGGAGCTGTGTGACTGTTCACTCCTCCCCTCCCTCTTTGAGCTGCGTGATCCCGGTTGTGGGCCCCCCCTACCCATAACTAGCACTCTAGTGTCGCACGCCTTGTGGGGTTTTGGTCAGAGCTGAGAAAATATGTGCTCGGGCCCAGTAGGGAGTCCAGTTATGCTGGTTCTGTTCTCTTCGCTCATAAAAGGGCATGTGCTCTGGAGTCTGGGTTTAAAGTCAGTGATTCTAAAATGCTGTGCGCTTGACACAGGCAGAGCTTGAAGGGGCCTGTGGAGATGGGGTGTGGGTCTGCCGACGGGGTGGGCAGAGAAGAGTTTTGGGCTTGAAGGAAAGCTGAAGGATAGCACGGAAGGATTTTTTTTCTCTCTGCTGACGGGATGGGAAATTGTGTAGTTGCTCCTTGGACGTAAGTTTGAACTGATCCCCAAACTCCAGGCGCCATATATTTTTGGCTTTACAGCTCAGAATGATGCCAGCGTGAGTCCCCACATGCCTGATTCATGTCCTGCTCCCCTCTTGAACTACTCAGGAATCCCTGGGCGCTTTATATTGTCCCCAAAATGAAGTCTTTCGGAGCTTCACGCTGGCATGGGGAGCGCTCTGGTCTTAAGGAACCCCTGAAGTTCCTCCTGGTGGCCACAGGGGGTCACTGTTGGCAGCAATCAGGATTGCAAGCAGAACAAGGATGGTTGACAGGTGATCTCAGAAGCCTCGGGGTGCAGGTAGAGACAGCCCCTTACTTTGGCCTTGTTTAGCTGTTGGTGAGCCTCACTGGGTTTCCTCGAGGCTCATCAGATCTCACTGTCTTGGCACCAAACACGTCCTCTCCCCAGGTGACGGCTGCTCCAGCAGGTTGAGTCACCAGAGGCCTGTATGTATATCCTTCAGCATCCGGACCACCTGTTTCCCTTCTCCCAGGGGTCAGGAAACGTACCCTTCTCACGAACTTTCATTTTTCCCATTTCCCTGACAAGAGCTCCTGACTCTACCCAGCCCCCATTCTTACACCACTTCCCCACCTTTTGTGCCTTAATGGGGCTGGACCCATCTTAAAGGTGGTATTCCAGTCCCCTTATCTCACAGTCAACATGATCATAACAACAACAATAGATAATATTTAATGAACCTCCTCCATTTGCCCGGAACTGTCCAAGCCCCATCTATGTACAATCTCATTGATGTCTCAAAGTAACCCTACGAGGCCCTCATTTTACAGATGAGGAAATAAAGTGTAGGTGTAGTAATTCAAGTTGTCCAAGGTTCCCATGAAGCAGAATTTAAACACATCTACACACATACACAATTTAAATCTTTATTGGTGCCTTTTCCTGTATATAGGATTATTCCCTAATTTTCAGAGACATTGTGCTATTCACCTAAGGGGTTACTACAAATTGATGTTGCTTTGAAGCGTTTGGTTTCTCGGCAGGCTGTAACTGGCTCATCTGAATTCTATTCAGCACTGAGTCTTTTCGATCTGGGCAGAGGTAGGGAGAACCATGGGCAAGTGCTCTAGAGACGGGTCTCATGAAGAGCAACAGTTAATGATCTTCCAGAACCTTGTGGCCCCTGGACCTTCCCCCCTGAATCCCATAGGCACCTCTCACTCCACACATCCAAAACTCCATCCTCCTCTTCCCCCACCTGCCTCATCACCTGACTGTCAGAGGCAGAAACTTGGCTGTCATTCCGGTCTCTCTTTTTTGCTCACTACCAATCCCCAAACCACCGAGTTGTAAAGGTTTGACCTCCTCAGTATGCTCTGAATTTACTCCCCTCCTTCCCATTGTCCTGACATTAACCCCATTGCTCTTTGCCTAGGTTTCTCGTTTCCAAGCCTCTATTCTTGTTCCTGTCAGATTCATTTCCAACACCACAGCCAAGTCAGTCTTTGAAAAGTGCAAACGGGCATCCTCCTCTCCTGCTTAAAGCCTTTCAGTGGCGTCCATCACCCTTTGGTAAAGCACTAAAATTAATTAGCCGGTATTTATTGGTCTCCTAAATGGCCTTTTCTGTTTCTGCATCTTCACCTCTTGTCCCCTCCCCACAGGAGCTTCCCCCCAGCCATTCTAAGAGGGATGCTCCAACTCCCTCTTGCCTCTGGGCCTCTGCCCCTGAGCTTCCTCTGCCTAGGATAGCCTCTCCTTGGCCTCTCTTTGTTGAATCCTGTGTGTCCACAGGCATCAGCTTAGATGTCCTTCTCCAGAGGATTTCTCTGCCTGGATGAGGTGCCCCCTCTCCGGGGCCCCGCGGCACCCTGTGCACACCCCACACAGCTCCATTCACCATTTGCTGGCATGTTTCCTCTCCCAGGCAGTAAGCTCTCCAAGGGCGTGGACTGTGCCTTGCTGGTTGCTCTATCCACATCCCCTAGCCAGGCAGCCAGCTGATATGGTGACCTTGTGAAAATTAGAAAAAGGCACTGATTCTATAAGACGCTACACTGCCATCTACCAGGAAGTTGTTACATCTGTACATATCAATGATGGTCGTGGGCGACAGCGCCCCCTGGAGTTGTGCAATGCACAGCTCGGGCCTGCACAGCATGGAGCTGGCACAGGGAGGCACTATACACATGTGCTGAATAAGTGTGTTTTTAGTGCCCGAATGTGTTATTTAAAGTGTTAAAAACCCTGCCTCTTGCAATGACTAGCCTGGCCATATCTCTGGAGCTATGCAACTGCTCCCAGAGATGCTGCCAAGAGGAAACCCAACTCCTGCTGTTTCTCTTCAGCATTGGAGAACTGAGCAGGAGCCTGCGGCACAGGCAAGGACGTGATTCCAGAGCAGCCTGGCCGTTCTGGCAGCCCTTGGACGAAGCGGGGGGTGGTCTCTATTTTCCATGGAGGGAAAACTAAGACCCAGAGAGATGAAAACTTGTCCTGGGCTAGATAGAGAGTTAGGAGCAAAGTCAAGCAGAATGCTCAGCTGTCTCCCCACCCCCGAGCCTGGGACAGCTGAAACTCCCACTCTGGCATGGGTGTGGCTGGACTCCCCAGACTGTGGGACTTGGTTTCTTTTGCGCAGCAGGGCTGCAGGCCAGGCAGTCCTGGAGGGTGGTGTCTTAGCTCTGGGAGGTGGTCCCACGCTGGGCAGATGTGTGTGCATCCTCGTGCTAGGAGAGCAGAGATGGAAGGGATCTTTCCCCCTGATCTGCAGGTGAGAGAACGGAGGGATGGCAGCAGGGACACAGCTGGGG
Organism: Lagenorhynchus albirostris; assembly: GCF_949774975.1. Lineage (NCBI taxonomy): Eukaryota > Metazoa > Chordata > Mammalia > Artiodactyla > Delphinidae > Lagenorhynchus > Lagenorhynchus albirostris. Next base: position 31,286,692 of record NC_083110.1, read on the forward strand.
ACATTTCTAGCTAATGGTGACACCCTGCTGTGCTCTGGCCTCTTCATTCTCAGCCTGGTGTTCCCCAAGCCAGAATGTCCTTTTGTTTTTTTCATTTTAATTGTGGTAGGGGACTTCCCTGGTGGTCCAGTGGTTAAGATTCCGTGCTCCCAATGCAGGGGCGCAGGTTTGATCCCTGGTCAGGGAACTAAGATCCCGCATCCTGTACGGCACGGCCCTCCCCCCACCCCCAAAAAGTAAAAAAAACCAAATGTGGTAAAATATACAACTTAAAATTAACTATTTTTAGGTGTGTAGTTCAGTGGCATTCATAGTGTTGTGCTACCATGACCACCACCCACCTCCAACGTTGGTTATCTTCCCACACTGAAACTCTGTCCCCATTAAACTAAAACTCATTTCACCCTTCCTGTAGCCCCTGGCAGCCGCCACTTTCTACTCTGTGAATTTAACTACTCTAAGTGCAATAAGTGGAGTGTAAGTGAAATCGTACAACGTTTGTCCTTTTGTGGCTGGCTTATTCACTTAGCATAATGTCTTTAAGATTCATCCATGTTGTAGCCTGTGTCAGAATTTCCTCCCTTTTTGAAGGCTGGATACTGTTACTTGTATGTGTATCCTATATTTTCTTTATTTATCCATCGATGGACATTTAGGTTATTTCCACCTTTTGGCTATTGTTAATCATGCTGTTATGAACATGGCTGTACAAATATTTGTTTGAATTCCTGCTTTCAATTCTTTTGGGTATATATCCAGAATTGGCATTGCTGGATCATATGGTAATTGTATGTTTAATTTTTTATGGAATTGCTGTACTATTTTCCACAGCAGCTGCACCATTTCACATTCCCACCAACAATGCATAAGGGTTCCAATTTCTCCATGTCCTTGCCAATACTTGCTATTTTCATCTTTTTTTTATATTTAAAAATTAAAAAAATAATAGCTATCCAAATAGGTGTGAAGAGGAATCTTATTGTGGTTGGTCCATTTTTTCAGTCTCTAAATTCAGCTTTTCTTCTGGTCCTCAGTGTTTTCATGCTGCTCAGCTGTCTTTATGTATTTCTGAGAGATGAGATGGAGAAAGGAGACCCTGGAACCTACCTTAGAAGTGGAGATGGCCATGGCCCCCCTTTGTTCTGCATGCAGTGCAGGCCCTGGGAACTTGGGCCGTGGGAGGAAGCCGGTGACTCGGTTGGGGCCCTCGTCTCTGCAGTGCGTCCTCCGGGGACAAGGACTGTCCGATACTTGCTGCTTCAGGGCACAGATGCTTATGGTTGTTTTCAATGGGATAGAAGAAAAAACTTCAGATTCTGGCTGAGGGTTTCCATGGCAGTCATATGATACAGTTCGAATCTATCCCGGATTCAGAGAAGGAACAGAAGCAACCTTTTAAGATTTCAAAGCTTAATTTAGGGTAAGCTGGGAGTACCTGGCAGTCCAGTGGTTAGGACTCGGCACTTTCACTGCTGTGGCCCCGGGTTCAATCCCTGGTCGGGGAACTAAGATCTCGCACTGCTTGTAAACAGACCCAGATTTCATGTGACCGAGCATCAAGGGTGCCCCCTCCTGGACTGGCCAAGAATTGTTTATGGCTACATTTTGAACATGGCAATGCCAGGGCTAATGAAAATAAAAGTTTTAGCTAACGCTTATCATGGTGCTTAAAAGGTACCTGACACAGGTCTAAGTGGTTTATATTATTAGCTCTCTTAACAACTCATAACAACTTTATGAGGTAGGGACTCTTATTATGTCCATTTTACTTTTGAGGAAACGGAGGCCCAGGGTGATTAAGTAACTTGTCCAGTGTCACACAGCTGGTAAATGAAGTTGAGATCTGAACCCAGGCAGCTAGGTTCCAGAATCAGGCTTTGGGAAATTTGAAGAAAGGATCAAGTTCAGAGGCCTGATTTAGTAAGACATTGCTTTAAAAAAAGTACTTCATAGTTTATAGAATTTTATGTTTCATTGAATCTTCATAGTAACTCAGTGTGGCAGACATTCATGTCATTCTCATTTTGACAGAGGTGTAAAGTGAGGCCTAGAGGCATAGAGCTTTCTTAAGAAAGCTGGCATGGGGTGTTGGTGAGGATGGGAGAAGAGGGCACCCTGTGCACTGTTGGTGGGAATATCAAATGGTGCAGCCGCTATGGCGAACAGTATGGAGGTTCCTCAAAAAATTAAAAATAAAGCTACCATATGACCCAGCAATCCCCCTTCTGGGTATATTTCCAAAGGAAGTGAAATCAGGCTATTAAAGAGATATCTGTACTCCCGTGTTTATTGCAACATTATTCACAATAGCCAAGCTATAGAAACAACATGAACATCTGTCAACGGATGATTGGATGAAGACCACGGGAATGAAGGAAATCCTGCCGTTTGCAACCACAGACATGGACCTTCAGGGCATTATGCTAACTGAAAAAAGTCAGAGAAAAATACTACACGGTATCACCTATACGTGAAACCTAAAAAAGCCGAACTTGTAGAAACAGAGAGTAGAATGGTGGTTACCAGGGGCCGGGGGTGGGGGGGTATGAAGGGGGAGGTGGGGGGGAGTTAGGGAGATGTTGGTCAAAGGGTACAAACTTGCAGTTAGAAGATGAATAAATTCTGGGGATCTAATGCACAGCCTAGGGATTACAGTCAACAATATGTTATATGCTTCAAAGTTGCCGAGACTAGATCTTTTTTTTTTTTTTGCGATACGCGGGCCTCTCACTGTTGTGGCCTCTCCCGTTGCGGAGCACAGGCTCCGGATGCACAGGCTCAGTGGCCATGGCTCACGGGCCCAGCCGCTCTGCGGCATGTGGGATCTTCCCGGACCGGGGCACGAACCCGTGTCCGCTGCATCGGCAGGCGGACTCTCAACCACTGCGCCACCAGAGAAGCCCCGAGACTAGACCTTAAATGTTCTCACCACACAAAATTAACTACGGAACCTGACGGAGGTGTTAGCTAATGCTATGGTGGTAATCATTTTGTAATATTTTAAGTGTATCACATCAGCACATAGTACACCTTAAGCTTACATATGTCAATTATGTCTCAAAAAAAGAACACGAGAAAAGAAAAGGACCCAAGAGAGCCCTCTCGGAGCTGCCGTTAACCTGTCTGACTCCACATCGGCCCCTGGGCGGCAGGGCTGGCTTCCTGTTGCAGCCTCAGCTGCATCCTCACCTCCAAGTGCCCTCCAGGCCTCTGCCTGGGCATCACGGTTGGTCCGAGTCGGTGGACACAGTTGCACAGGGGAGAGTCCGCAGAATGGTGGGGAGCTCGGTGGCGCCTGGACACAGAGTGTGGGCAGGAGCTCAGAGGCCCACTGGGCTGGGAAAGAAAGTGGGGCGGGCAGGATGCTCCTTAGGGGCCACGGGGTTTGCCCTTTGTCCTGTGTGCGTTGGGAGCCACTGAAGGCTTCTGAGGCAGACAGTGGCAAAACTAGAGCTGGGTTTTAGGAGGCTGGGTTTAGTCCCTCTGTGACCCACAGCTTGTGCACTCTCCTAGCCAAGTTCCCAAAATCTGTCTTCGTAGTTTGCACGTGACTTCCTTCTGTCACTGAGTGTGACTGTCTCTCAGGGGCTGTCAACACTCAAAGGTCACTGGCCCTTAGCGGGCACAAGCTTCTATGTTTAGTTTGTAGTCTAGTGACCGCAAAGCCTGTGCTGGGAAACCTGGCCTTGTTTGAGCCTGTGGTAGCAGGCACTATGGTGTTCTTAGTACCTAGAGTGGAAATATAGGGTTTTTTTTCCCCTGGGGTGGACTCCTCCTTCTTTTTCTGGAAGAACTCCTATTGACCTTTCCAGACCCAGTGGAATGCTCCATCTCCTTTGGTGGCTCCTGGCTTCCTCATAGAATGTGAGTGCTACCGCCCCTAAACTCTGACAGTACTTGATCAGTCCCTGTTCTCCTTGTGCTAGAGATATTTATTTGTCTGATTTTCCCAGCTAGGCTCTGAGTGCCTTGAGGGAAGCGTCTGGTCTTTGCTGTCTCTATATCCAGTTCAGGGCCTGGCAGAGTTAAGTACTTAATTGGGCACAGCCATCCAAGCATATTATCACCTGCTGACTGATACATATGTATTCTAGGCACTAGAATGCATCAGTGAATAGACCAAAGAAAATTCCCCTCCTGCCCTGGAGCTCTCAGTTTATTAGCTCCTCTGCATGTGACTTCCACATCCATAAATACCTTCTGAGGGACAGACTTCCTGCTGCCTTCCTCAGATCTGGGGGATGTTATGTTTCGAGGGTGGACTTTGACAACTTGAGAAGGAGAAGCGCTTTCTTTCAGCATGAGGGCCATGTGCCTTGTATCCTCCAAATGCTAACAGAACACAGTTCTCTGACTGGTAGGTTGTAGGTGCTCGCTGCACAGGTATTGGATGGAGATTGGAGTAGAATTAGACTGTGGGTAAGATTTTACTCCCGGGGGGAGGGGGACCTGCTTGGGCCAGGGCAATCCCAGGTCTTGCATAACGAGAAGGACACGGCCAGCTCCACGAGTTCTCTACAAAAGGACTGGATTTTAGAGGCAAACAGGGGCCTGACACGATGCAATCAGACTACAAAATAATTGGTTTTAATTCTAGACCGTACCTGCAGCGGGTTTTGTCCCCTCTCTCGGCACTTTCCCAGCCCCAGGACTCCCTTTTGAGTTTTAGAAGCAGCAACTTGCAGATGTCCACCCTGCCTTGAGGAACATGAAAAGACAGAGGCTAGAGAGAGGGGCCTTGTGGCATTCTGGAACCTGTGGCGTGACACACCTGTCAAAGGATCCCCTCCCTTCCCTCCAACACACTCACCCACCAGCTGTCAAGGCCACAGGAAACCAAAGAGAAAGGGCACTGTAACTGGGACTCCAGAGTTTCCAACAACTCATCCTGTGGTAGCAGACAGGGTGGTTCCCGGCCAGGCTTGGCCACTGACCCAGCTGGGCAAGTCAGCGTCCTTCCTTGGAAAGCAGTTTCCACGTGAATAACATGAGGAGGTTGGATGGGATGGTCTTAAATGCTCTTGTGGCTTTTTGTAGGAAAGAGCAGGGGCTCTGGTGTCAGATACACCTCATTTTAAAATGAAAGGAAGCTTGAGAGGTGGGGTGGAGTGGCGTAGAGAGCTGCGTGGGTTTCAGAGCCAGACACACCTGGGTTCTGACCCTGGCTCTGCCCCTTATTAGCTATTTAACTTCAGACAAGTTGCTTAACCTCCCGGAGGCTGGGTTTCTGTGCAAACATAGTGATGTGCCCTCCTCCCTTGGTGGCTGGAGGAAGCGTCTATAATGCGATATTGCAGGGAGGGCCCGGAGCTCAGGGCTTGGCACAGAGAAAGCTGTAATCAGCATGGGTGGTGGCAGTGGTATTTGAGATGCTAACCACTTCAAGGTGGACAGGTGTCCTTGAGGCAGGGCACAGGGTTTGAGAAGCTGCTCTGAGCAGGGCACTCCAGGAAGAACTACACATGGAGGTGTAAATTTCCATCCAAAAGTTGCTTGCTCATTCTGGAACAGGGCCACAGGAACAGCTGGACCACCCCAAACTGTCATGAGTGTCTTTATCCCCACAGGGACAGGCTAACCCAGGGCTGCTGGCTCAGGTCGGGCCTGCCATTGCCGGGTGCCAAGCCTCCACGCAGCACACGTGGGTGCATCCGGATGAATCCTGGGATTCTGGGTGAGTCCCAGGGCTCCTGGCCATGTACTGGCTTGCTCAGTGCATGGCCTGGGCTGCAGGTCTGGGTGAACACGCTCTCTATTCCTTTCCAGTGCGTCGGTCCAAGGCGGCTGATGAGGAGAGAAGGCGCCGAGCCCAGCGCGCCCGGGAAGAGTACCGGCGCCACTCCCTCCGCGCCATCCAGAAGGGCACGGTCGCTGGCCTCAGCTCCAGGTTCCGAGAGCTCGGCCAGAGCCATGAGCAGGAGGCGAGACTCTACCACCACCTCCTGGGCCCGGGGCCGCCTTCACCCCTGGCCGTGCCTGGCAGGTGAGTCGCGGACCTCGCATCCCGCATCCGCATGCGCGGTGTGTCTGGGGGAGGGCCTCCGGCTGGGGCGTAGGGCACCAGGGATCCGGTCCGGCTCTGCCTCCGACTTGCTGTTTAATTTGGGGCTAGTCATCTCCCCTCTGTTGGCCTCAGTGCCCTAGTCTGTGTAATGGGGCAGGAGTTGGGGAGAGGAGTCGGGGTTGGAGATTTCTACCAACTCTGGAGTTCTGGGAGGCTTCACCTCTTTGGGGTCTAGGATTCCTTTGAGAATCTAAAGAAAGCTGTGTACCCTCTTCTCTGCGAAATGCACATATGTAAATACCCCAAAACGTCTGCATATAATTTCAAGCTCTAAAAGATCCGTAGACCCCAGGTTAAGAACTTGTAATGTAAGACCTCAAATGGGTTAAATGTGGCCCAGCAGCCTGGAACCAGAACTCGCTGCTGCTTTTTGTAACCACAGGTGATGCTGGTGCATCCCGGGTTCTGATAGCCGGTTGCAGATGAACGCAGTTGAGTGCAGGAGGGTCCTTACACGCTGGGCTGATGAGTGGTTTGGCAAGGGCGCTCAGGTGACTGACTGCCCATGATTGCTGGGACGGAGGATCAAGAGGTTGCCTGGAGCCTCTCGACCTGCCGCCTGTGCCCACCTCAGGCCAGCCCTAAGGTTGGTTCCCCTCCTCATTATTGCTGATTGTCTGCTGCCCGAGGGAGGGCTCAGAGGCTGGATGGTGAGTGCCTGCCGCTCCCTGAACCACAATAAACCTGCAGAAGAGTCCATTCAGCCCCAGATGACAGAGGGTTGTCTGGGTTTTGCTTTGATTGGGATCTAGGATTATTCATAAAACCCCCTCCCTCTCCCTGCAGCCTTGGGAGAACTGACATCTGCATTCCTTCCTTCCTTCCCTCCCTTCCTTTCCTCCTTCCTTGTCATTTATATGATTCACAAACCAGAAAGTTTAAAAAGATACATGGAGGAAAGGCTGACTCCCATCCTTGCCGTCCATCTACTCAGTTCCCTCTTCCCCGCACAGGGAACCACTGTTCTTAGTTTATGTGTCCTCCCAGTTCCTTTTTGCAACTGCCAAGGTGAAAAGTTGTATCTCCTTCTTTTTTTTTTTTTTTTGCATAAAAGTTTGCCTATCATACACATGGTTCTGCATCTTGATTTTTTTTTCCATTTAACTATAAATTTTGGAGGTCTTTACATATCGATTCTTACCTGATTATTTTTATTTAGTTTTCTTTTTACAGCTGCATAGTATTCCACTGCCTGGCTGTGCTCTAATTTATTTTTCAAAACCTCTATTAAAGGGCATTGGTGTTGTTTGAAATCTTTGGTTATTACCAACAGTGCCCTTAATGAGTAACCTTGTAGACACGCAACTATTATCTACAAGAGAGATTCCCAAAAGTGGGGCCACTGGGTTAGGGGCTACATGCACTTATAGTATTGATAGTTCTCATCAACTTGCCCTCCACAGGGGTGGTACCAATGAACACTCTCATCCTTTAGCCTTGCCAGCAGTGCGTTGTCAGATTTTTGTTTTGTATGAGACATAATATCTCAGTGAAAATTTAAATTTGCATTTCTGTTTATGTGTGAGATGAAGTATTTTGTATATGTTTAAGGGCCTTTGGTATTTCTCTATCTGTCTGTTCATTTCCCTTCCTGCCTCTTCATTGTGTTATTGGTCTTTTCGCCATCTGTTTCTAGGAACTCCTTAAATATTAGGGAAAATATTAGGGATGCTTTTCTTTGTGATAAACATTTTTTCCCCTCAATTTGTCGTTTGTCTTTTATGATGATGTTTTCTGTCATGTGGGAGTTCTTTATTTTTATGAGGTCAGATTTTCTTTTATGTTTCCTGGATTTGGAGACATAGTTAGAAAAGCCTTCTTCCTCTTGTGCTTTTTTTTTTAAAGGAGACATATAATTTGTCCTTCAGGCCCAGAAGACAGAGCTGCATGAACTGTGTTGCAGTCTGGCTCCAGGCTCGCTGTGTGTGGCTGTCAGTAGAGGAGAAGAAGTGACAGCCACAGTGTGCTGCCTTGGGTGGAGCAGGGGGATCAGGGACCATGCAGATGGAGCGGCAGACCCAGGCACCAGAAGCCATGCCTCAGCCTCCTTCCTGTGGCTGCCGCATGGAACAGGTCCCCGTGGCCTCACTGCCCTCAGCACTGCCCTCAGCTTGCCTCAGCACCGGGCAAGCGTGGCACCGGCGGCCAGCCCACGCTTGCCCGGTTATTCCGGGGGCAGACACATTGTTGATGGGAGAGAGTTCCAGGTGCAGGAGTGAGGCTTCTGGCCAGGTGGCCTCTTGGAGCACTTGGTCCTAGCATTTATATTCTGGGGAATCAGATTCTCTGCTTAGAAACAGAGGGACAAGAGTGAACGAATTTTCCTTGCTGTTATTTATAACCTCCTCTTGCCTTCTAAGGAGAGTGAGTCCTAGAAACCAGAGGATATTTCTTCCCCCTGAGCACAGTTATTTATTGGGGAATGCAAGTGTGAAGGAAGAGGCTGGGGCAGGGCTGCAGTGTGCCGCTTCATAAAGAGGAAGAGCACCTGAGGTTCCTGAGAAGAGGGAAATCCTCAAGGGCGGACACAGAGGAGCAAAGCTGGTTGGAGGGGGTGTTAAAAAAAAGCCTGCAGAGGTGGCAGCGGGAAGCAAGGGGTTTGGAGAACAGACTCCACTGATGATGGCTTCAGGCTGTTCAATGGAACCTCACCCTCTGTCTTATTGCATCTTTTCTAAAATCTACAGTGTTCACTACTGTGTGTGTGTGTGTGGATTCATCTTAGGGCAGGTAAAAATAGGGGCTCCTTCTGGGGTTTGCCAGGAAGTGCTGGGCTCAGCATCGAAGTGTTGGTTGGTGCGGGGGAAATGCAAAGACTTGGGGACATCGTGCTGGTGTTTATTTCATAAGAGACGACGACAGTGGTGGTGAATTCTAAATGCCAGTGCTGTGAGGTGGACAGACAGCAGTGACAGTGTGAGCCTGTGCCAGGTTGCTGTCGCTCAGGGGGGAAGGGTGAGAAAGCTGTGGTTGTTCACGCTGGGCCCAAAGTCTGCTGAAGCTCTGTTTTCATCCCATACAGCAGTGCAGTGTGATCTTGCTGCATATCACCTCTACACACAGGGGTGTGTGTTGTTACGGGGAATGTGCTGTCAAACCCTTGCTGGGCTTCATATCAGTGGGGCTCACGTGGCCCCGTCGCTGTATGCGTTCAGGAACCACAGTATAACAAGTAAAATCTGGGCTTACTTATGAGAAAATAGCAGAAAGCATCTGATTTATGACTCAGACCTTCTTCAGGTGCCCCTCTTCATCTCCCTCCCAGGATCTTCAATTCCACACCTGCTTCTCCATCCAAAGTCAGCCCGTGCAGCGACTCTTTCCTCCCCTCTCCCTTTCCTCTGTCCTTTTCCCTCTTACTTCTTGGTGGTGAAGCTCAGCCGTTTCCAGAGCAGATTGAGGCTGTTCACTGTCCTGGTTCTGCCTCATAAAACATGGAAGGCTAGCTGGCCAAGCCAGGTGTCCCCGTAGACGGCAGTGGTGGGTGAGACGGGGAGGGGCAAAATGAGAGTTCTCTTCAGTGCGGGTTTGGGGAGGGCGGAGGACACGCACGTGTGAATAATTTTGCTCCGATTACATTACGATCCTTCTTCATAGACGCTGCTGTTTACGCCCTGGCCATTCTAGAGGGCAAATATGCCTTTTCTCTCCCTCTGACATGCCCTCCTATCCTACTTCGCACTCGCACCTGCGTGGCTTTTTTTCAAACTAAGTGACAACAGTTTTCTTTTGGGGAAAACAATAACAGCTGGTACATTATGACCTGCAAAGCGCCTTCAAGTACCTGGACTCATTTAATCCTGTCCACAGGCGTGAGTGTGGGCGTCGGGACTGTTCACTCTCACAGTGGTCTCCCCCACTCCCTCCCCCTCCTTCCTTCCCGTCTCGCGGCCCCCTGCTCTCTCCCTGACTCTGCCACGCTCGGTCTCTGTCTCAGCAGGACTTGGGAGCGGCCCCTGTGTCCCGTCTCCAGAGAAGTCATAGTGCGCTGGTTTAAGGAGGAGCAGCTGCCTCGCCGCGCGGGCTTTGAGAGGAGCACCAAAGCCATCGCCCCCTGGTTCCACGGTAGGGTGGCTTTCCGGATCCCTGGGGCAGGGGCAGATCACTTCCACATCTCAGCCTCCCTCTGGGGTTGGTGCGGGGTCCTGCAGGGCCACCACAATCAGAGGAGTCGAGGACTTTAGACTCCGCTAATTCCGCTCCGGCCCCACGAAGACTGGCCGGTCTCCCAGGGCTAAGGCTCAGCGCTCCTGGCTCACCTGCCTGGGGTGGAGTAGAGAGAGGGCCCACGTCTGTCCTTTCTTTGCTCACTGAGTGTGTTGAGCTCAAGGCACAAGCTTTGATCTCCCCAGGGCGCGTGCTGAAACACTCAGTGACCTTGATGGAGATGGTCAGAGACCAAGCACAACATCTGTGAGCGCGAGTCCAGGGGACTGCGGGCCCCAGGGCTCTGGACGTGCACTGCCCTCTCTGCTGGGAAGGGATGAACACGGCTCTTGCCTACTGCCCTCACCTCACAGCCTCCTTGGCCGTCCAGGGCTCCTCAGAGGCATCTTCTGTCTCTGCATGGGGCCTGGTAGGTGTGTGAGTCCCCTCAGGGCCTGATGAGTGAGGTTCATCTGGGAGCAATGAGAAAACCCAGCCACATGAGAGGTGAGGCTAGCCTTTCCGGTTAGCCATGGGCTCCAAGGGGCCGGGGCCCTGTGTCTTAGGCATCTCTGTACTCAGCCCTCACCTCCGCTTCTTACCTGCTCAGGGATCAGGTAGAGAAACGCATCCGAGACAAATGAACCCTCTTTCTCTGTTGCCACTGATGTTGAGTTCTTCACCTCAATAGCATCCCCATCGCGTCAGTCAGGTTATGCTTAGTGATGCTACAGTGAGAAATGATCGCAAAGTCTCAGTGACGTCTGCCAGCCAAGACTCATTTCTTACCCATGTGACATGCCCCGTGGGAGTTGGTCGTGAACTTTAATCTGGGCCTCAGACAGAAGGAGTTGCTTCTATTGGAAACGCCAGTGATCTCATGACAGAGGGAAAAAGAGGGGCATGGCCAGCGACACACTGGCTCCCGGAGCTTCTGGCTGGAACTGACGTGTGCCATGGTTGCTCACATTCCTCTGGCCAGAGCCAGCCTGGCATCTGTGGTACGGATAGTTTGGAATGGTAATAGAATCTGTTGGGACCACCATCCACTTTCAGACCCCTTCCTTCTCCTGGGCCTCCACAAATGTAACAGAAGGATGGGGTAGCTCTTTATGGCTCAGAAAGTCGACAGTCGACGTTCACGTGTGGCCTAGCTCTGTGTCCCGGGAGCTGGTCCCGGGGATTCCCTGCCTCTAACTTCTGTTCCTGTTATGTGTCCCTGTAGCCTCTGTGAGAGGTTCCATTTGCATCACTGCTTTCCTGTTCATTTGTATATTATCATAATCATGGAAACACAAAACTAGCATCTTGGGCACCTGCGTAGTGCAACTTAAAAGTTCTGTCGCGATTGGGGTTTGTCAGAACCACTGGCTGCTCTGCTGCACTTGTGGCAGCCAACGGAGAAGGCACAGCAGAGGTGCTTACATTTATCTTTAGCTTTATTTTCTATCCTGATGAAAAAGACATGTACTTTTTATATTGTCACAGAAGAAACAGAACCATGATTTTTTTTTTTTTTTTTTTTTTTTGCGGTACGCAGGCCTCTCACTGTTGTGGCCTCTCCCGCTGCGGAGCACAGGCTCCGGACGCGCAGGCTCAGCGGCCATGGCTCACGGGTCCAGCCGCTCCGCGGCATGTGGGATCTTCCCAGACCGGGGCACAAACCCGTGTCCCCTGCATCGGCAGGCGGACTCTCAACCACTGCGCCACCAGGGAAGCCCCAGAACCATGATTTAAGTCTCGAAATTTACGTAACTGATTTCGTGTTCTTCTCACAGTTCCGCCATAAAGCGTGCAGGAACGTTGCTAGTCCACGGACGAGAGCTATGTGTCGAAGTTTTCGTTGATCTGTGACAAGATGAAAGGGAAAGGCTCACATATGGAGGGTGGCCAACTACCTTTGCTTGAAAAGGACTGTGTTGTACTCGAAGATGATATCCTCTCCTCAGTTTTAGTGTTAAAATGTCCTATGTCTTATGAATTGATGGTGATAGTAAGCAGTATTTTTTTTTTATATATTGCCTTTGCTCAGAAGAGCAAAAAGGGAGCAGCCCCATGTTGGTTTCCACCCTTTTTACTTATACCTAAAACCCCAAAGTCTGGAACTTCTGGTAGGTCCAACTTCTCTTCTGACGTAGCAATTCCCTACAGCATCCTTGGTGGGACTCCCCCATGTTAATCTGTCCAGGAGAAGAAACCCCACAGTCTAATTGGTAGGGAGTCTGCTGCAAGTTGGCTGGGGCTCTGCTCTCAGCTGGTCTTGGCTGGACATCTTCACTGGGGCGGCTCTGCCCCGTGTAGCTCTCAGGCTCCTCCTGGGACTGGCAGGCTAGCCCAGGCATGCGCTTCTCAGGAACCAGAGAGCACGTGGCAGCATGCTAGGCTCCAGAAGTCTAGCCTCCGAACCAGCATCCTGTCCCTTTCACCTCGTGCCATTGGCCACAATACGTCACAGAATTGAGGCGCTGGGAAATATCTTCTGCTCCTTTCGTGTGAGGAACTGCAAAGCCATGCGTCAAAGGGTATGGAGACAGGGAGGGGAGGAGAATTTGAGCCGATAATGCCATCGATCGCAATCCCAATATAAATCTTTTCTCTCCTGGGGAAAGCATTCCTAGTTAATTTAGATGGATTTTAGTTGCAGGTTAAAAAGGACTGCTGTGACTTCTATTTTCTTCCCTTCTATCAAACGTTATTTGGATGTGTCGAGGTGTAATCCAAAGCGCAATGTGGGCAAGGAGTCTGAAGATCTGGGGCCCCTCTAGAACCTCGCAGCTCTGTGGCCTTGGGTATGTCCTTTAAATTCCCCATCTGTGATGATAACATTGACTCCACAGGATACGTATGAAGATCAAGCCAACAAATGCGCTCTGTCCGCCATAACGAGCCGTTGGCGTGAGTGCTGACGCACTGAGGTGGGCCACTAGAGACCCCACCTCCCCGGGAAACAGTTTGGGGACGTGGGCTCAGAGCACAGAGCGGGAGGGAAGGAGGAACTGGCTCCCCGCTGGGACCACGGGGCTCTTGATAAAGTCCCCTCTGTTAAAGAGAGAGAGAAAATGTTAAAGTCCTTCCTCGTTTCTCCTCGGTTCATTGTTACGTTCCAGTGGTTCTCAGAGAGACTTCTGGTATACAAAAATACTCCTGAGAAAAGCTAGTGCATATAAGCTTGACGTTGGGGGAAAAAAGTATCTATTTTTGGACTTCACCATGTATCTAAAACTATTAAGAATATCCTCTGTCTGAACACTGGCTCAGTCAGAACCCATTTCTTTTCCTGAGAAAAGAAAACAGTCTAGAAAACAGTCACACTTGGTCCGTGGTTCATTGTCCTGGCAGCAACCCACTGGCTGTCTGCGACTGGCCCTTAGTTAGGGCTTGGCGGGGAGTGGATGGGGCAGATTCCTGGCTGCGCAGTGGATGGTGGAGCTGGGGCTCCGGAGTGGATCTCCTGATGGCCTGTCCTGCATTCGGGTGGGGTGTTCCCATCATGCCTTTTCTGACAAGCACCATGTGGATGGTGCAGCCTGCGGGGGTCCAGCAGCCAGGGGTGGCTTTCCGTGCAAAGCAGAGCTCCTAAGTGGAATGGGCACTGCTTCCTACCTGCCCATGCTGCGACTTCAGGGCACACGTGGAGGAGAGGAGTGTTGAAGGTCCCAGGGCTGCAGGGTTCTAGGCTGGGTCCCTCCCTTCAGGTTCCTTGTCCACCTTGCTCTTGACCACAGCGCAGCCGAATGTCTTTGAAGGGGGGAGGGGGGAGAATGTAGAAGTCATAGCATTGTTAGTGATTATTTGGGGAAATGTTTGTGTTGCAGAAGGGGGGAACAGAGCCACTACTCCCCAATCTCTGGAGTCCTGTCTGGAGAAAGGGAGATTATTAAAGGGGCTCGGGGGCTGGGAGTTCTAAAGAGACACATTTCACTTCAATAGAAGAAAGGTGGTTGCAGCTACTATTGGGCAGCAGGATGGCTACTGGACTCCTCAGATGGGTGGCCCGAGGGCCCTTGAGAGCTTTCTCTCCTTAGCATCTGGGATGCAGTGTGATTCTGCTGGCATTGCCCCAGGACCTCCAAAGTTTTCTCAGGCGGTCAGGAGAATGGGGAAGGCTGGCCAGGGCGTGAGGCTGGCCGCAGAGCAGGTGCCCGGGCGGGAGTCTGCGGGCTGTGGAGCGAGGTGTTCTTCTCCCAGTGACTGTTGTGCTTCTTCTCCTTATTTGTGTCCCTATTACTGATGTTGTTTGCGGTCCAGGAACTGAGGCACAGCAGTGGGCACCCCGTCTGGATGACCCTTCCAGGAGTCCTGCAGGGCGGCAGCCCCTAGGAGGTGGGAAGGATTGTGCCTGGGGAGGCCGGGGCTGAGTGGGAATGGGGTCTTGCTCGCTGCCCCCGGCCCCGGTCCCCCACAACTGCATGCACTGGGACAGCACATCCTCTCTGAGCTGCACAGAGCAGGAAAGGCTTGAACTGGCTGATCAGTGTTCATCACTGGCTGCTGCCGTGAAGTCTTGTGTGTTTGCCTGGCTGTGTAGACGTGCAGAGTGGTTTGACGGGCACCATCTCACAGGTGCTCTCAACTTCTCCTCGAGCTGGTCATGGTTAGCCCTTTACAGATGAAGATGCTGATGACCAGAGAGCTTGAGAAGTCACCCTTATTCACCCAGCAGTAAGCATGGGAGCTGGGACAAGATGTAGGGCCTCTGGACCCCAGGTTTTCTTCCTCCACTCTGGTGGCCCCTTGAATATGCTGCTAGCCAGGCAGGGAGCTTGGGGCGAAAAAGCGCCTCCTCTGGATCCACAATCCCTTACTGTATATTCACTTGAACTTCTGTTACGCACGGCCTGAGTTCTTTCTCTTAAATCTCACCCCTCCTCAATCCGTGGGCCTTCCAGAGCAGAGCTGCCACTGGTCTCCTGGCCCAGCTTGAGGGGAAATCTGGGAGTGCCCTGTTTGGTCTTTGGGGTCATTCTCAGGGGCTAGAGTGTCTGGGGCTGAGATGGAGAGAGTGAGCCAGCTAGGCTCTTGTCCTCGGCTTTCAGGATCAGTGGAAGGATAGGAAACTACGTGAGGCTTTGGAACCTGTTGAGAGGTGGCAGCCGGAATGGGGGACCCGGGTGGTGTGGACCCAGGCACCACATCCATGTGAAGCAAGGACTAGCTGAAGAAACCAGGGGTAGAGAAAGTAGTGGTGGTGTTATAAGGATTACATGTATGGTATTTATAAAGTGTTCAGAACTTGCACTAAATGCTTCCACTTGTTACATGGAATAAATCAACACGGTAGCCCTTGGAGACGCATATCGGGGTTTGAAGCATGTAAATGTGGCTGCATACCCTGAGAGTATGCCGCTGCTCTCACTTGGAAGTAAAGAGACTGATGACATCAAACGACTGTTCACAAAAGGAAGATGGTACATATTTAGCCTTCCCCACAAAAAGTAAAAGTCTGAATTTTTTTTCATTCTAAATATGATACCCATCTTGAAATTTTTTTAAAAGCTGTGAGGGGTAACACGTGGGTCATTTGGAAGGATGATTAGCATGTCATGATCCATCTCGTCAAGTCAGATTGCTCATTTTCCTTTCCTGAGCAGAATTTGGAATGGAAAATTTCCACCAACTCTGATCCCAAATGCAAACATTTCTAAAGAAGAAAAGAAGTAGGTCAGTTGACCTACTTTTCTCTTAAGTTCTTGCTTAAGCTGTTTCAACTAAGAAATAAAGGAATCTTTTTCCTTCTTTTTAAAAGAACTGTGCACTGGCTATAGGGTATCAAAAAAAAGATTACAAAGAGAGCGAAATTATTTTTTGCTTTAGGAAAGCATCGACTGTAATGGTGTTCCCAAGATTGTAACTCTTTCCTTTCTGCTCTCTATAATTCCGTGTTTCTGATTTCAGACCCTTGGTGTCTCGTCTACCTAACACTTTTAGTTTGGATGTTTTGCTGAGATTGTTCTCTGATGCACAGCTGTGGGTAACTAAAATGTGTGGGAAGGGACAGGGGTTGGGGGACCTAGATGGCTTGGATTTGATAGAACTGATTTTTTATTTTCTATCGGGATTAAATAGAAGCACAGAGTGACAATAAACTTGATTTCTGTTGATGTAATTGATTTAATATACTTCTGACAGTCTCATCGTATTTCTGGTGGTTACAAGAGATTCCTCCTACCTTGCTAACTCCGGGAAGTTTCTATCATAGGTTAGACCCAGGAAACTGCCGTTAGGTTTTTTTGGCTCTGGGACCTGTAGTCTAGTTTCCCACCAGTCCCCAGCCCCAAGCTCATCCCAGCCCTGGCACCCAGGGCTCCAGCTCATGCCAGAGCCCTTGGCCTCACATTTCTGTGACAACAGGCATGGGGTTGAGGTGGAAAACTTGGGGTGGGTGGCACAGCTGCTGTGTCTTCAAACCACTAATGTCCTCAAGGTCAGCGGCCTCAAGCAATGGAACACTGGGTGAAAATCACAAGGTGCTGGCTTTGGTTCAGTCTGATCATCTTTTTAGCAGTTAGCTGTCCTGAGATGGGATAAACTACCTCCAGGAGCTGGGAGCACCCACTGCTGGGATGTGTAAACAGAGGCCAGATGGCTCTTCAGTCAAGACAGTGAAAGCGTGCGTTGTCCAGTATGATGGGGATTAGATCAGATGACACGACTTTTCTCTCCCACCCCTTCCTACTGTGAGCTCTGCTTTCTCTGTTTATCTGAGAAACAAATATGGCGGCTTTGACACTTGCTAGAGAATAAAGTATGGTCAGTACAGTAGTTGAGAAGCTTTCTGGAAATGACTTATGTAATACTTATGCTTAATTATTAAAAGTTTATTAGACCCGGGTCTTCCCTGGTGGCGCAGTGGTTGAGAGTCCGCCTGCCGATGCAGCGGACACGGGTTCGTGCCCCAGTCCGGGAAGATCCCACATGCCGCGGAGCGGCTGGGCCCGTGAGCCATGGCTGCTGAGCCTGCGCGTCCGGAGCCTGTGCTCCGCAACGCGAGAGGCCACAACAGTGAGAGGCCCGCGTACCGTAAAAAAAAAAAAAAAAAAAAAAGTTTATTAGACCCAAATTACCTTCTGTTTAGTACTTAAGTTCTTTATACATTCACGTGTCAGCGTCATTTGCTTACAGCTTTCGTTTAAAATAGTGATGCTGCTTTTGGGTGTTGTGATTCACACTCCCCCTCATCAGCCCCCCGGGAGTGCACGGGGCAGGAGGGTGTCCCCTGCTTTAGGATTCAACCTCCTGGAAACACTTCCTGCAGGGGATCAACATGGCTTGCAATTAACGTGTGTTTTCTCCTGTAATCGTCACAAATATGCTGTCCGCCCCCTGCAGACAGTAAGGCATTACCAACATTTGTGTAGCCACATTTCAAGTTTAGTTAAGTGCACAAAGAAAATGCACTTTTATTTTTCTATAATTTCTCTGATCTCATGAAGTTATCACCAACCCCTTCTTCCCTGCTTCCAGGCCCTGTCCCCTGCATGGGGCTGTGGAGGTGCCCAGAGGCACCACTTGGACTGGTGGCATCCCTGGGCAGGGGGTACCTGACCTGGTACCACTCCTCCGTCAGGTGTGCACTGGTCTATATCCACAAAGTGTGGTTGGTTGGCCTCGTGTGGGCTCACACTGGCTTTTATGTTTTACCTGGTAATTCAGTGACCATTTCCTTTGTGCTAGCTTTGTGTCCAGTAAATATCGAACATCCAGTATGTCATTTACCCTTTGCACAACTTTCTGGAAGAGGTAATAATACTAGCAGTTAGGTCCATGGTGCTTACAGTATGTGGGGCCCTCTTCTAAGCACATCACATACTTTAACTTCTTTGATGCTCATACTAACACTGTGTGCTTGCTACTAGCATTAGCCCCGTTTCACAGATGAGGAAACTGAGGCACAGAGAAGTGATGCCACTTGCCTGCGGTTCACTGTTAGTAAGTGGGGGTGGTGGGATTCAAACCCTGGTGGTCTGGCTCCACAGTCCACGCTCCTATCTGTGACGCACTGTGGCATTGCTGCCATCTCAAGGTAAGGAACTAGAGGCTCCAAAGGTTAAGAAACTGCCCTGGGGCACGCAGTGCCCAGGAGAGTCAGTTCCTTTCCAGTCCAGGATGTCTCCTTGAGGATGAAGAGATGGCTGTTCCTTTAGGAGACATCCAGCCATCTCTGGGCCGTGGGGACAGCTGTTTCAGCTGCCATGCCTTATTCTTGGCTGGGGCAAGTGTCTGCTCCTCGTGCATCTGGGGCCGCCTCCCATAGACTTCCTGAGGGATGCTATCCCAGTCTCCACAATAAATGCAATAAATGGAGTCCTCATGGAGTAAATGCAGTAAAACAGGGAGTTGTCAGAGTTTGGGGTTGTTGAATTCCCTGGGCAGGGGCACCAGGGAGCAGGCTCCCTGTGTAAGGCAGTTAAATCATTTGTTGATTATTAATATTAAGCTTCTGTTGTCTGTGAGACACTGTACTAAGTACAGGGCATGTGGTGGTGAACAAAACTGACAACTTCCCTCCCCGAATGGCTTACATTCACTTGCAATTAACAGAAAAATAATCGTACTGGTATCCTCAAAAGAGAATTTATTGGCTTATGTGACTGGAAAAACCCAAACATCAGGCCAGCTTCAGGCTTTGCTTGATCCAGGGAGCTTAAGTTTTTAGCAACTGGCCTCTCTCCATCGCTCAGCTCTGTTGCTCTCCATGTTGTTTTTATTCTCAAGCAATGCATCAGCCTGTGGTTGCATGTGTGCGTTCATTCTCCTAGGTTCGAATCCAACAGAAGATAGGGCATACTTTTCTCTCAAATAATTTCTGGTATTAGTCCCATTATTCTGCCTTGTTGGCTCTGGTTTGGTCACATGCCCACTCCTGAACCAATCACCATGGCCAGAGGGATGAGCTCTCTGATTGGCTAGGCTTGAGTCACATGACCATCCCTAGAGCAGGGAAGAGTCTATCCCATTGCAACTGTATAGACCGAGTGGGATGGTGTGGCCTCACAAAGGAAGCTCACCATTCCCTTGCCAGAAGAAGGGCAAATGGTCCTGAGTGGGCAAGACCAATTATGTCCACCATATTGAGGAAAATAACTGGCCTAGTGGAACTCACAGTAAGTGAGACTGGCGTGAATCAAATAATGAATTTATGCTTCCAGTTGAGGTTAGTGCTACACAGGATCCTTGTGTAGCCAGTTTCAGAAGTCGTTTTGCTGGGTGGTTGCAACAATGTCATGAACAGCGGCATCAGTGATTTGAACCTGGCATGTCAGCTTGGAGCAGGCAGTCATGGGCGTGGGATGGTGCCTCTTGTGCATAATATATCTGGAACCAAGATGCTTGTCCAGAGAAACACTCGTCTCAGCAGTTAACTGTGGCTAAATTTCATTTAGAGTTATAAAAAATGAAGGCATTTGAACTCATTCATCACAATCTGTGTGGCTTTAGGATGCTCTGAGAAACTGTTGAGAATGAAGCGATTAATAATTCCAGCCCCCTTAATGATACCATCTGGAAAGTACGGCAATAAGAAAGGGGAAGGAAAGTCACAGAAATGAATGAGAAAGGTAATGGAGGAGTTGTTGGCCGGTGAGGTGTAGCTTTGGTGAAAGCTTTAAGAAATACGCATGTCAGATAAATTGAGACCATAAAAAGTAAAACGTCCTGTCTGGCCTGCCTGCCTTTCTTTTCAGGGAGAAGCTCTAACAGAAATAAAAGGAGCTCATTTGGTTACTGAGGTTCAATTCCAAGCTAACGATTTCAGGGACGGAGGTACGGAGGTGGCAGAGGGGTTGGGAACTGAATCCCGGGTCTGCTTTAGGATTTGCTAACATGTGGATTTATGGGTCCATTAGAGCAGAGGGTCTTTTGCAAGTATGCTTAAAGCGCCTTTCCTTTCCTGGGGCTGCCACCGGATAGCACTGATGGAGCAAATATTGAGTATTTTGATAGTGAACGTGGAGTAGTTGGTGTTTGAGAGCATGTGTGTGGAATCCAGGGAGATGATTAGGCGAGGTGGCAGGAAGAATGCTCGGGAATTGTGCTCGAGGTGCAGTAACAGACAGAAGTCAGGAGCACCGGCTCCACTTCACAGGTGTGCTGGCTGCAAACTCCTGCCTGTGGTGTTAATGTGGGGGTGATGGGAGCCTGGGCTTCTTTGCTGTGCGGGCGTACATGCTGCCATCTGCCTGCCCCACCTTTTCACCCTCGCCTGATGCAACCGTGGGGAAGGGGGCTGCTGCCCTGAAGGGCCTCTGTCCCCTGACCTTGGCCCTGTCTTTTTGGGCAGTGTCCCCATAGAGGGCGCTGCAGTTAGTCGGATTGCCTCTGACCTCCCGAGAAGCCTTGGACACATCAGGGACCTGTGGGCCCGCTCAGGTCCAGTGCCCTGTTCCCCTTAGTCCCCATCAAGGGCCTCCATCTGTATGCTGGGATTCTGCCTCAGTTTCCAGGTTACACCTCTGTTTGCTTCTGCCGCTGACCCTGGTGAAAAGCAGGGCAGAATGAAAACTTAAGGAGTGGAAACATCACCAATCCTTGGAAGCCCGTGTGCTTCTCACCAGGCAGCCCTCTTCCTTCCACCAGATACGATCCCTGTCCTCAGTATTTTGTCCATCATTTCTTTGCTTCATGTATTGTTTATATATTGATCTCCAAACACTAGACTGTTTAGCTTTGTGAGTTTTTCAATTTAATATAAACGGAACTATAGTGTATTTATTTTTCAGTTATTGGCTTGTTTCACACTTCATTGAAAAAAAAAATTTTTTTTTCTCATTGCATTTTCCCACTTCTGTTGTTGGAGAACAACAGAACAACAATGCCTATCTTTTAGTGGTTAATTCAGGTGATTTAACATGCATACTTAATATATTATAAAGTTAATATATATCTTTACCCTCTTCCTAAACAAACAGATTTTTTAAACTCCAAGCACCCTTCTCTCAACTGATAAGATGTCCAGTATTATAGTTCTATCTTATTCAAACCCTCAAATTACCCATTATTATTATTTTGTAAGTCAATATATATTTTTATTTATTTTTTCACAAGGACACGATTTTAATAGTTACTTATATTAAGATGCAATGTCTGCTAAATTATAAAAATTGCTTTAAAAATATATTGACTTAATTGCACTCATTTCCTTTTCTGTATGTATTGACATTTTTCAAATACTGCATATTGAAATCAATTCAAAACATGATCATTACAACATGTGGTAAATAACTTCATATCTACCTAACATTGTTCTCATTCAAATTTTAAACTAATGCTTAGCGTATTAAACTTTATTGATGAAAATACTACATTCACATATTTCATAAAACCAGAGCAAGAAGGGCCTTAGAAAATAATCACACTTGCGTGAAATGCTGACAAATAATTTACATATAGTTTCTATACAGCATTCTGTTCACACCATGTATAATCTTGACTTTACCAATTATAATTATAGATACACTAATGTTGAACTTACAATTTTAATGTAAGTCAATATATATTTTTAAATTGACCTACAGTAGCCATGCTCATCATTCCTTCTAGCATCTCAGATTCTCTGTGTAGGATTATATTTCTTCTAATTGAAGTATATCCTCTAGAATTTTCTTAGTAGTCAAACCTCAAATTTTTTTTTTTCTGAAGACGTCTTTATTTTCCCCTTCACCTTGAAAGAGTTTCATTAAACACCATTATTTTTTTCTCTGCACTCTGAAAATATTATCTCATTGTCCTCTGGCTTCTATTGTTGCAGTGGAGAAGTCAACCATCAGTTTAATTTTTTATTCTTTGCAGGTAATCTGCCTTTTCTCTCCGGTTGACAAAATGAGACATTGAGTAGCTTTGTGCCATTTCACAGTTATGTGTCTTTGACTAATATTCCCTCCTCTTCATTCTCCTCTCTCTTTTTTGGGATTCAGCTTATACATGTGTTAGACCTTTCATTCCATTCTCCATGTCTCTTAAGCTCCTGAGATGTAGATTAAACTTATGTCACATTTATATAAATATCCCATGGTTGTGTCATTCTTGGTCTTCACTGTGACGCTTCACTCACTTACCCCTTCTTCTCTCCTCTCACCTCATCGTCACTCCTTTCTGCTCACCTAGCATCTACCCAGCCTTCAAGGTGCACTTCCCATCCCCCTTCATTGCCTCTATAAATCCTGCCCTGACTTCTACAGGCCTCATTAATTTCCTCCTTCTTGTGTCTTTCACAGCACTTGCTGTCCTCTGCATGAGATAACTTGGTGTAGAGCAAAGAGCACTGGACTTGGAGTCCGAGGACTTGAGTTCAAATTCTGGCTCCACCACTTAATAGCTCTGTGACCTTGGGTAAGTCACTACTCTTGCTGACCTTCAGTGTCCTCAGTTATGAACTGATGACGGTAGGGTTGTTAGGAAGGCTAAATGAGATGAGGGCCACTGAGTCCCCAGATACTGCCCAGTGCTGGCTTTGATAGAAGGCCTCTCATGTGACCCTTGGTGTATCCTTTTGCCTTTCTGCTTCAAAACAGAAACCGTTTCTGGTAGCCTAGTGGCTTGGGAGCTGGATACCAATGTCACAACTGTGGAAATGGAGCTGTGAAGCAACACTTAGGTGAAAAAGCCCCCAGTGAGTTGAAATCCCTGGCTTGTATGACTCCAATCCATACCTTTCAATCCATTTTCCACCCTTGAACATTCTCACATTCTTCTGTTTAGGGAAGATCAGTAGCTCCCCATTGCCCTCAGAATTAAGTCCATAATCCTTTTTAATGGTATGGAGAGCACTTTGGGGCCTGACCCTTGCCAGCCTCTACACGTCTTGCCACTGCCCAGCTCCTACTTTTTAAAACAGTTCATTAATTTTTGGCTGCGCTGCGCAGCTTGCGGGATCTTAGTTCCCCAACCAGGGATTGAACCGGAGCCCTCAGCAGTGAAAGTGCAGAGACCTGACCACTGGACCGCCAGGGAATTCCCCCCAGCTCCTACTTTAGCCTTCCCTCCAGCCACAAAGAATCGCCTGCTCGTTCCTTTTGCAAACTGCCCTCCTTTCCTTGCCTCTCTGTTTTAACCTTTCTGTTTTCAGTCTAACTGGAGCTTCCATCCCTGGGCTCCAGGGCTGGGTGGGTCGCCTCCCTGAGCCCACACCCTATAGCCTTTATCGCCACTAGTTACAGCGAGCACCACCCCTCCCCCGCCCGCTCTTAAAAAAATTTTGCTAATCTTGATTTCAGTCCAGAGTCAGAGATTCTGGAAGGCAGGAATTATTTCTCATTTAATACTGACTCCCAGGTGCCCAGCATGGGACCTGGTTCCTAGAGAGTTCTTGATGAATGTTTATTGAAGGGAGGAAGGAAAAAGGAAAAAAGGAAGGAAGGAAGGAGAGAAAGTGTTTCTGGAAAAACTACATTTCCTATTGTCTGGGGGTGAGAATTGGCTCAGAAGGAACGTGTAGCTGCATACTCCAATAATCACTCCAGAGCAACTTACCCTGGAACATCGTCTGGTAAGGCCATCTCCCTCAGCAGAAGATCCTAGTCATTAGCAGAGTTAGAAAGTTTCCATGATCCCAGCGGTAAGCTCACTCCCCAGCCAGAAGTGGTGAGGTGAGGCCCTCCCCTCTTTCCCTGGCCAGGAGGTTGTAGAGTATTTCAGAGAGGAGGTGGGATGGGATGGGATATGATTAATGCTAATTCCTAGTACACTTGGCTTCGAGGTGATCCAGAAGAGAGAGAGCGATGGAGAGCAGAGTGAACGGGGCAGGAAAACCTAACAGCCTCTCCTCACCATCATCCTACACGGCCCTCAGCCACCAATTCATTCTCTTAGGAGTCAGGTTTTCTGTGAAATTCTTTGCCATCCTGAACTATGAGGCTGTATCACCTTTGGTCTTGGGCCAAATTACAATTCTGATCCCCAGGTAGGTATCAAAGAGGGGGCAGAGTTCACAGATGCTTACTATTTGAGATACCTGGAGAGTCTCCCAGGAATATCCCAGGCTGGGGCCCAGGGACCCAAGTGGTCCCCTTCAGAGGAAGTCACCTTCAGCAGCCTCTGTTTGAGAGGACTGTGCGTGCGGGTAGTGAGCAGCACAGCTTGGCAGTACTATGACCATTGCTGCTACCAGCTCAAGGTAACATCCAACACTAGCATGTGTGTAGTGTACTCAGTGTATCCAGTGCAAATGAGTTACATTGTATCGGGTAGTCATTATGTTCTCAGGCACATTCACATGTGTGATAAGCACATTTATGCCTTAACGTAATGAATTCTCAAACAACCGTATGATGTAGGTGTTATAATCAGTACCACTTAATAGATGAGGTCACTGAACTGGGTTTCAGAGGGGCTTAAGTGACCTTCCCAAAGCCACCTATTGATCAAGTCCTTGAGCTGTGATTTTAGTCCATGTGCACGATCACTGCTCCAAACAAGCCCCCAACATTCCAGGCACTTGGAATACAAAGATAAGATTTCTGTGTCTGTTCAGGTCTTCCAGAAGCAGAAGTCCAAGAGCTTTATTGGAGGAAATGTCTGTGAAGGATAAAGGGGAGACAGAGCAGGACAGATGGGGAGAGTCTTCTGAACATGGTACAGGTCTGACACCTGTGAAGGAGCAGAGGGAAGGAAGGACAGATTATTGGGAGGAAGAACCTGATATGGGAGTGCAGCTCAGAGAACATCTTGGTCAGGTTGATGGGAAGCTCTTGAGGAAAGACTGCTTGCTAGAGGAGTCCCACATTGGGTAAGCATGGCAGCTCTGGTACCCCTTGGGCTCCGTCATAGTACCCCTTGTCCGAGTCAGGCACATAGTACCCCCTGTGCACAGTGGATCCTGAAGGACTAGCAGCTGGAGGCTGTCAGCTCACCAGCATTGCTGCTCCTTGAAGCAGGGTCTCTCTGTAAGGGAGGCTGAACAGAACACTCCCACGGCCATCACAGGCTCTGTCCTTGAGCTATTCCCAGCCACTTTACTAATATACCGTAGAGTTTGGACAGAAGGTTATAAAAGTCCAGAGGTGGGACGTTCTAGGAGCCTCCTGGGATAAAAATGATTTCCTGACGGGGTTAAGCAAGTTGTACACTGAATAAAGGGAAGCCAAGGGGGCTAGTTTGGGGGAGAATGGATTGAAATACAGAAAAGTGAGCTTAGCCATTTTGGCCCAGGGAGGCACCTTTTTCTAGTTCAATCACCCAGAGGGACATCTTTTTCTAACCCACACAAAGGTAGAGTGTAGGTGACCAGCAGCCTGTGATTCCTGGGAGAAAAGAGGAATCCTTCAATGAGGATTCAGGGTCAGCTGGGACAAATCGGGCATTCAGAGCCTGGTGTCCGTTGTTCCTGAGCCAGGCTCTGCCAGACGGAGGTCAGTGGGAAGCCCTTCAAGGGTTTTAGATGGCAGAGATGCATGGCATTGTCATTTTGGGGTTACTGGTCACTTTTGCGTATTAAAAAGGTCATATTTAAGTTTGTTCAGTCCTCCGCCCATTGTAACACTCCCCTCCTCTCCAACTCCCAAGTCTAGGCTGGGCTTCAGCTTGAGGTACTTGGAGTTGGGACAGAGGTGACATCTTCTGGTCCTTCTTCCTCGCAGCCCTTGGCTCCATCTCTGTTTCCCCTTACTTACCTCCTTGCCCTAGACACCTTTAGGGTCTAGGTCCTCTGGTATTGGGCCAGGGAGGAGGGTGGGGGACAGTGCTGAGTCTTCTGATGAACCCTGGGCGTGCCCTTTCGGCTGGTCCTCTTTTGGCTGTCCCTGCCTCTCTGGCTGAACCCACCGAGGCCATCCAAGGAGCATCCTCCCTCCTGCATGGCATGTATGTGTGATTCTTCGGGCAGCCCGCGGTGGGAGTGCTTCCCACCCTCTTCTCTCCTTCTCTCTCCCTGGTTTTCTGCTTATACAGCCTGGTTGGGGAGCGGGTGGCTGGCTTGATTGCCTCTTGGTAAGTCCTGGGCAAGGAGGAAAGAGGTGGCCCCCATTTGTGTTGGCTGTCTTAAAAGGGGGACATGTGACAGTGTGGTTGCTTCTGTGTCCTCTGCTTTGGGCACACGGAAGTCCTGCCACACCTCCTGTTAAGTAGGAAGGATATGGGAAGGGAGTGTCCCTACAGTGAAGCATGGCAATGGCACCAGGGGTGCAGTGCGGGGGAGTCACAGCGTGCAGTGCCTTCAGGGTCATGATGATGAGCAGCCCATCTACCTTCTACCCTCTGCTATGTGACTGGCGATAAATAATCCCGCTGAATGAATGCAGATGGCAAACAAGTAGGTGTGTAAGAGGACATTGTGTTGCAATTTACCTTTCCCCCAAATAACAGCTGAGAGCAGGAGCCCACATTTCTATAGCTCTTCTGTTTATGAAATTAGTTTCAATTCTTGGTCTCACTTGAAAGTCGTGATGCGCCCTTGAAGTAGGTAGATTAAGATTGCCACGTAAACGTCAAAGGACACTGGGGAAGTTGAGGGCTTGGCTGAAGGTCCCATGCGCAGGTGAGGGCAGAGGTGGGCAGGTCATCTAGGTCTCCTGACACCCCTCCTCTTCCCACCGCCGCCCCCTCTAGAGCCTGACCTACCAGACACATGGCCTCTCGTTCACTCCCTAGAGGAGAGCAGCTCCTGAAGAGCCTTTTGGGGGATTGACCCTGATGTACAAACACCTCCAAGGTCAGACCTGACTCTCCTAACTGTGGTGAAATCACATTGTGTAGGACTGCAGAACCTGAGGACGTTTTGTTCTTTGAGCCGAAGTGGAGCTTAATTATGTGCCCCTATTAAGAAACTGTTTGCCTGGTGTCCACAGGTAGACAGAGGAAGTCTTTTTACTTCTTAAGAGGAAATAACTGTTTTCAGGTGCTCACTCATGGGTACCAGAGAGATAACCGAGGCAGTAATCGTAAGTCATTCCGGTCTGGTCATTAAAGCAGTACTCTTAAGACTCTCCACAGGGCAATTCTTGTTGACTTGTATTTGTAATCGATAGGTGCTATAATTCCAGCTCATTACTAATTCTTTGCTTACCCAGTTTTACCCAATTAATCCAAATTAGTGTGGCTTAATTTGGGGGAAAGCTTGCTAAATTGGGGTCCGAGTAGCAACTCTGTCCCCAGGCTCACTGCTAGTTGCTCCGGGCCAAGGTGTCTCCTCAGTAGAATAAGTGAAGTGCTGGACAGCTCCTGAGGCCCCTCCCTTCTCTAGACCTTTGACCAAGGCTGAGGGGCAGGAATGATCTGGGGAGGGTAGCTGGCTGGGGAAGGGGTTGCAGAATCTGCTGACTTGTTTCTTTTTAAAAAAAAAAACAGGAATTATCAGCCGAGAAGATGCTGAAGATCTCCTTGAGAATATGACTGAGGGCGCATTTCTGGTCCGGGTCAGTGAGAAAATCTGGGGTTACACCCTCTCCTACCGCCTGCAGAAAGGGTTCAAGCATTTTCTCGTGGATGCCTCTGGGGATTTTTACAGCTTCTTGGGAGTGGACCCCAATCGCCATGCAACGCTCACGGATCTCATTGATTTCCACAAGGTATCTCTCTTAGGGGTGCTGATGGGGGTGGGCAGGGAGAGGCAGGCTGTGGGCATTCTAAGAGATGGGGATGGAGAGTGAGCAAGCAGCCCCAGAAGGTCCTTAGGGTCACAGGGATCTAGACCATGCTGGCAGAAGAGACAAGAGGTGGTCTAGACCAGGCTCTGGGGCCGCTGCTCTTCTCTGGCTGACCCTCTACTCATGCGGGCACCTCAAACGCCCGTCTCCAAGCCGCTTCTCACCTTGAGTACCTGAGTGCTGCCTGCTGTCAACACTTAGGGGCTGGTTGACCTGCCTTCTGTCCCAGCCCATGTCTCAGCCCCAGCTTTTTCCAGGGTGTCCCTCTTGAGGACATTCTAGGCAGGCCTTCAACAGCTTCGTCAAGTTAGCTGGGCAGGCAACCCTGTGGTTAGAGAAGCTTTTCAGTTACAATGCCTCTTGTTCCAACGATAGCTTTGCCACTTAGTGTGTGTGTGACCTCAGGCAGCTTCCTTAGTCTCACTGAGCTTTAGTTTGCTAACCGGGCAAATGGATGTAAATAATAGTTAACTCAGATCCTGTGAGTGTTAAATGGGGGGATGTACATAACGGCGCCAACTGTGAAGTGGTATGTATGCGTGTTCTTGTTTCCCACAACTCTTTTTCTTATTTGGTCCCCTGTCGTGGACCTCTCATTGTGAAAGATGTTTTCTTCCAAACGATGTATATAAAAAGAAACAACTTTTGTGTTAACGTGGCTGTTGGCATTAGTAGTAACTGGGAGAAAGCCAGAGGTGAAGCTCAGTGACCCGGAAGCGGGGGGCGGCTCAGGATTTCCGGGAGACAGAGCTGTGGCAGCTCAGGGGTCCCCCATCTCCCTGAGCTTTGCAGGCGTAGAAATGTTCACAGCATTACTTGACCGCCTCACTGGGCTTTTGCTATAACAGAGACTCTTGGATTTGTATTACTTTTTCTTCATGGATGTCCCCAGGGCCCTAGGGCAGCTCTTAACTTGAACTTATAAGTAAAGCACATAGAAAACCCCCAATTACAAATACCTAGATGCTGGGAGGAGAGGACTGCTCAGAAAACTAGGCTAACCAGGATGAAAGCAGATTTCTACTTGCATCAGGAAGAGCCTTCTAACAACTATAGGAAAGAGGAAGGAGGGGTGCGTGGATATTGGTACCCTCTCTGTGTCGATCGTTCTGCCTGTTGCTCTCATCCGTGTTCTCATTTAATCTTCACCATGGCTCTGGGAGGGAGGCATATTAGTCCCATTTCATAGATCAGGAAACCAAGGTCAGGGAGTTTGAGTAACTTGTGTAAGTTTTCATGGCTGGTACCAGCTAGATCCAGGAGATAAGCCCCAGGCTGTCTGCGTCTAAAGCTTATGCTTGTTCCTCTAAGCTGCGTTGTGTGCTCTCTCTGTCCAATACAAGCTGCTTAGCAGTGATGATCTCCTTGTCCCTGGAAGGGTGAATGTCCGTCTCTCAGAGATGCTATGGACAGGTTCCTGCATAGGAAGGCTAGACCAGATGTCTTTGGAGGTCTTTACCCTCTCCCAAATGTAGGGTCTGAGGCTGGCAACTGAGTTTCTAACACTGAAGAGAGATCTTGTCTATGCCCCTGTGTAGATCTGGTGGTCAGCTTTTATAAATTAACATTTTAATTACACAATTAATTTATGATCACATTCTAAGAAAAATCAAATACAGTACAAAGCGGAAGTCTTGTTCATTTCAAGCCCCCATTTTTATCCTCCATCTTGAATTACCAGTCTGCTGTTTCCCTATCCAGGTATTTCCTGGGCATTAATGTAGAAATTTATGTACATGAATTTTTTTGTTATGCATATAACAAAATGTATGTCCATAGTTTTGTTATTTTTCACACAAATTGGATAATCCTTTACCAAGAGCTTAGCAATTGGATTTTTTAAAACTTGCTTAATATTTCATAGAATGTATTTTTTGAAAGCATGGTCCCCGAGATCGGGCTGCCAAGTTTTAAATCCCAACTTCATTACTGTGTGTGACTTTGGGCAACTATTCAAATTTGGGACCTTAGTCTCCTCCTCAGTAAGGTAGGTTTAAGAATAGGACTCACCTCTCAGGGTCACTGGGAGGTTTCAATAAGATATCACTGTGTAAAGCACTAAAACAACACACCTGGCATTTGTAAGCTGTCAGGACGTGCTGGCTGTCATGACGTACACCTGTGGGATCTTTTCATGTCCGTGCATGCACCGCATCCTTGGTGTGGATGTATCTTACAGTTTCGTGCTCCATCCTCCTCTTGCTTGTCACTTATGTAGCTTCCAGGTTTTCGTGATCGCAAACAGTGCTGCAGAGACTTGCTTGCATGTGTCACTTTGGGCACATGTGCAAGTCTTTCTCTGGGATGGATCCCTCAAACTGGAATTGCTGGATAGAAGACTAAGCACATTTTATTTTGAAAAGATCTGCCAGATTGCCCTCCAGAAATGTAGCGCCAATTCATGCTTCTTCCCAAACTCTATGAGGCTGTTTCCCCACACTGCTGCCAATACTGGGGATTATCAGTCATTTTAATGTTTTCCCATAAGATGGGCAGTGTATCTCACTGTTGTTTAGCTTGTATTCCTCTGATTACCACTGATGCTGAGGATTTTTTCATGTGTTCAATGGCCACTTGGATTTCTTCTGTGAACTGTGTTAATGTCTTTTGTCCATTTTTCTCCTTAGATGTCTCTTTCTTATTGATGTGTCAATTCTTCTGGCGACTAAATTGCTCTTTAGTTACGTCCATTCTGCTCTCCAGGTCGTCCACTGAAAAAAATTTTTTTAACTTAAATGGGCATCCCTTTCATTTCCAGGTTTTTTAACTGGTTCTTCTATTTTATAATAGTCCATTCTTGTTTCATGGACGATTTATCTTCTTATTCCAGTGAGGAGATTAATACGCATCTCTTAAAGACTCTTTCTGTTTGCTTTATAAACCTGATATTTCCTTGGGAGTCATTTCGATTGTTGAGTTTGGCATCTTTCTTTTATGGTTATGATCTTCCTTAAATGTTTATAAATTTGGGGCTTTGAGGGGATCTTTGAACTTTGAAATTCCTGTTTATTCATCCGTGGATATAGTCCCTGTTTCCCAAATCCAATCTGTTCATGAAGTGAGGGACGGAATTGACGGTGAGTAGTTCATCCTTGGGCGTGGAGATGTCTGAACTAGTTGGATCTCTTTGGTTTCCCAAGGAACTGCGTGCCTCTCCTCACTTCCTGACCTGCCTGAGGCAGAGCCCTCTGCCACCTGGAGTTCCCCAGCCTGTCCCACTGACACTTGTTCTTGCCCCTGCCCCACATTCACTCCTCTGACAATCTCATCCTGTATTGCCTTTGGTTTTCAAGTGTTCGCCAACATTTTTGTTCTGTTGGTGGTCCTCCTTCTTATTTTCCCATGCTTTTATGGATTTATTTCTTTTTAAAAGCAAATTTTCCCTGCCATTTCTATAAATTTGAATGCAGAGGAGGCAGATACATATTCTTAGTCTTTCTATCTCGAACTGGTCTCTCTCTGGTGGACCTTTATTTCCTTTTTTTGATTATAAGTGAATTTTCCATTTTTTTTTCCTTTTAGGAGGAAATTATCACTGTTTCAGGGGGAGAGTTGCTGCAGGAACCCTGTGGACAGAGGGACAGCCCGCCAGACTACCATCTGTTGTTTGAATGATATTTTTCCCCCTTCTCAGTTGGACTCCGTGGGGCATCCTATTTTTGAACTCAAGAACTTCCCAGCTCAAATTCTTATGGCCTTCTGGAAGATCCACCACCATCCACAGGGACAAGTAGATTAGCATATTTCAAGGAATATGAAATATATGGTGTACGTGCTGCTGGTTCCTGACCCAGTGCCCAGGACAGAAATTGCTAACAGCTGGTGCAACTCTTTCCTGAAAAATTTAGATACAACCTCAGAAGATGAAGCCTTTTTGTCATGGCTGCCCTAAACTGAATTCCTAGAATACAAGGATCATGTTTTAATTATACAAATAATTCCAGTGCCGAACTCTGAGTTTAACATATGCTAGACATTCAATAAATGTTTGTTGAATGACTGCACTTCTTCTGAAAGTTTTCCAACACTCATCAGCAACGATTTCTAGTAAGTTGTTTTCTATTTGTCACTGTTTATAAAGTCATGGGGATTAGAGAAGAAATATTGTAAAGGATTTATATGGAAGGCATAGATACTGTGTTTTAAATGATACTCATTGTCACTCTCATTGATATTATCAGTGGAATTACCTAAGGCGTCTGAGCCCCAGCTTCCAGAAGAGATGACTGATACTGCCCTGCCTTCGTATTTCCCTCTTCTGCCATTCCTCTTCTGTCTTGGAATCATATCTTGGCCCTGGTTTTGCAATATTGAGGCAGTGGTTTCATGTATTCCTACAGATATGCCTAAGCCCCAGGGGGAATTATAAATTCAAGAATGGCTTGTAGACATCTGATAAGGCCTTTGCTTTCTAGGATGTGGTCCTGTTTATGCAGGTTACTCAAATGATTACCTCTGCCTTCCTACTTCTTTTTTTTTTTTGCTGTACACGGGCCTCTCACTGTTGTGGCCTCTCCCGTTGCGGAGCACAGGCTCCGGACGCGCAGGCTCAGCGGCCATGGCTCACGGGCCTAGCCGCTCCGCGGCATGTGGGATCTTCCCAGACCGGGGCACGAACCCGTGTCCCCTGCATCGGCAGGCGGACTCTCAACCACTGCGCCACCAGGGAAGCCCCTTCCTACTTCTTTTGATTTTGATTCTACTGTCCATTTATACTGAGTGTGTTCTTCATATTAACAAGAAGACTCTCCCAGTAACTCAGTAACTTTCAGCGATGGTGTCTATTTGTGCATACTCGTATTTTATATTTATGGATTATATATATATATATATATAAAATATATATTTGTATATGGCATGTTATCATGGGATTATTTTAGGCTCTAGAATCAAGAAGACTTGGGTTCAAATCTCACCCTGAAACTGACTAGTATAATAATGCTGGCAGCATTGTATTTGGTGGGAGTAAAAGGATGAATGGACTCTGTGGCCATCAATGAACTGGTTACCTTACTTGATGGTTGTATCAGGCATCTCTTATGTTCTACTCCACTCCTTGCCTCACCTGTTTCTCAGATCACCTTGGCCACTTGTTTCACTCCAGTTGCCACCGCTGAAACCAGATCTGCACGGCTCTCCCACCGTGTTGATCGGCCAATGGTGCCTTGCCTCGTGTGGTGCTATGGGCCTCTCTTCTGTTACTGCAGAGGAATTAAGACGCCATGCAGCCAAGGAGAGCCTGGAGGTTAACTCCCCATGAGGGGAACCTTTGATCAATGGGAGACAGAGGATGGTGATCAATTCTTCTCCCTTCCTCTTCCCTTCTGGAGGGACTGTTCTGAGAGGCAGTTCTTCACATGCAAGACGTATCAAGACAGTCCTGCAAGACTGAGCAACTAGTCACGATGAAACCAAGCAGTGGCCGGATCAGTACCACCCCCTCCTGTGTGTTCTTCCTCCCTCTCTGCTTCACTCCCCTTTCTCTCTCTCCCGCTCCCCTGGGACTATGCTCCTGAGTGAAGCAGCAGCACATAAGCACCTGCTGCAGGCTCAGCCTTTTGGGGAAGCCAGGGTAAGGACCCATCATACAAACGTGCTCAATACTATCAAATTTGCATGCTGACTCCACGTCCTCTCTCCTATCTACCTGCCTTACAGGGCCCCTGGATGAATGCAATAAAGTGATGGAGGGAACCTGCTTTCTGAACTGTAAAGTGCTTTAAAACCTGATTATTATTATTATTATTATTAAAATTACCTTCTTTCCATTAGACTCAGAGGAATCAAATTAGAGCTTTGGCTGCTACTTACCAACCATGTGACTTTGTTCATGTTACTTAACCTCACTAAAGTTCAGTATAACTGAGGAGAGAATTTTCTATATGGCCAACTCTAGGCCTTTTGGCAGGTCAGTTAAATGATAAATACGAAAGCTCTGTCAAATGGAGGGTATCGTTGATGACGACCTCTTTAACAACAGCAACAGTTTCATGCTTAGCGGGGACGTGTCAGGGGGATGTGATGTGATGATTTTCAAGGTGTTAGAAGAAACTAACAAGAAGAAAGTTCTCACTCCAAAGCAGCTTTGAAAGTAGACCGAGATGGGTTGAGAACCTGATTCCCCAAGCTGGTGTTCCTGTCACCCCTAATTAACATGTGAGAGACAACAGCTGAGCTTTTCCACGCCTAATACATTTATTTCCTTTTATTTGGGGCCTGCACTTTCTGCACGTCTCACAGATTTTAGGTTTTACCTGGCTTTAAAATAAATTCCTTGTAAGTTGTCCTGCAAATGAAATTACTGTCTGGAAAACTGCAATCTCATCTTGAGAGTTTTATTATGCTAATAAATGTCAGGCTACTCAAATAAAGGAATTGTCTTTTTTTTTTTTTTTTCCCTGGGCCCTACAAATATAATGAAGAACAGTCAGCCAGCTACAAGATTCAGCAGCGGGAAAACTTACAATCTATAACCAGAAGGAGGAGATGCAAAAAACACTGTGCAACTTAATGGCAGATAAATTTCAAGGGCTGAAACGGTATCTTGGGGTATAGATTCGGGGAGGTCCCTGTGTGGTAGAGTTGGACCTGCACACTTGTGGAGTGGGGGGGATATCTAAGAAGCACGGGCTGAAAAGGGCTACTGAGAGGGGATCCTTACAAGGGACACAGGGGCAGGAAGACCTGAGTGCCTGGGGAGTATGCCCCCTCCTGTACCCTCAGCATAAATTTGGAGGGAGAAAGACTCTTGTTTTGTGACGCTAAGCAAGTGTCTCCAGGAGACTGTGTAAAGTGGAGGATGGTGAGGTTGCAGAGCCAGACTCAAAAATGGCTGTGCCAGGTACTCTTCTGAAGGGAAATTTGTTATCCTGGGGGCACCAGTGTCAGAGGCCCAGCAATCAAAGGGACCCCCAGAGGGGAGCTGAAGGAGAAAAGGCCTCAAGGGCACCCATGGTCTGTAGAAGGAGGAGGTGGCCAAGCTGGTCTACGGTCGACCCTTAACCCACTCACCAAGGGGCTTCTCCCCTCTGTGGACACCCCCTCTTTCATCCCCCACCCAGGCAGGGCGTGGCAGCAGAGTGTAGAGGGAAGGGGGACTCATTGGGGATCAGCAATAATGGTAGAAGAACAGAAGAGGCTTCCAGGGAGAGGAAAAACTCGCACAAGCCAAGGTGCGCGCGCGCGTGCGTGCGTGCGTGCGTGCGTGCGTGCGTGCGTGTGTGTGTGTGTGTGTGTTCTAGGGAAAAAGCCTTAAAAGCCCCTATGATCCACAGGGTCCTTCAGAACCAAACTCGGGGCTGTGTGTGTAAGGCGGGGGGGGGGCTCTTTAGCATACGGTAATCTACCCCTCCCTTATCACACACACTGAACATTTGCACAACCAAATTCATCATAAGGGACACATTCTGCCCTGATTCTCAGTCATCCGCCAAGCGTCTTGGACACTCCTGCGAGCCTATGGGGCAAGAGCAATCTGTACCGATAACTTGGGTGTTGCCCAAAAATTCTGCCTGGACTTTCCATAACTTGTTTTGTTCCTCATCTATCTTTTCTTGACTCTTTTCAGCGATATTACACCTTGCTGTTTGTGCTGGCATGACTCTGGTTAATTTCTTTTTTATTCTCACATCTTCATGGATTTTTGGTGGGTTTCTCCATTTGGCTTGTTCTGATTGGCTATAATTACTGCCTTTCATTTTGCCGTCCTTTAGTGATTCTTTTCCCTCTGAGCAGCTGCTGGGCAATTTAATAAGGTGGGGGGCCCACCCCTTTATATGTGGCATGTGTATTGTTTCCAGCCTCGTATTTCTACTGGTAGTTGGGTGTTGAACAGAACTACGGAAAGTTCTTTGAGCTAATGGAACCGCTCTCCTCATTTCCAGTTTCTAAGGACTCTTGAAAAGTAAAGACCATTTATGGCTTACAGGCAAACAAAAACAAACAGAACAACCAAAATAGTACGCTGAATACAAAAATTAGTATTCGAACAAATAACTAAAATCCATAAAAACGTCTGTGATTTAGTAGCCCGGAGCCTGACTCTAACACATTATTTTAGGAATAAATCAAGACACTTCCCCAAGTCAGCCTAACAAAATATCATTTTCCATTAATCGCTTAGCAATTTGTTCAAGAAGCATGGACTCCCTGAACATGTGCACCATTGGAAAACTAGTTAACGATGCTCTGCATTAGAAACATTCTTAACCTTAGAAAGCAGACGCTAACTCACAGCTGAAACAGAAATGCAAAAATCATTTTAGGAACAACTTAACTGTTATTACTTAGTAATACCAAGGGAGGAATACTTTGTGTTAAAAGCACTTACCTGACACGTCTATAAAACAATGGAGCCCAGGCTGGTAGGTGTAGCACACAGCGCCCTTAAGAGAAACGATCAGTATTCACAATGAGATTTATGTTCTCAATTAAGCAATTCAATTATTGGTTTAAGGGAGGTACCATTTCTCCCAGCAATTTAAAAAGCCTCTTAACACTAATTTTTAATCAATTGTACTCAAAAGTACAATGGTAACTTAAAAGGGAGAAAAAGTTAGAGACACATTTCATAGGTTCTTACAAGCTTTTCGTCTTGTCTTTTTCTTCTTCAGATGGAATCATTTTTTTTTGGTTCCATTGCATATGTAATTTGTCTTTTGCCACAGACACTTGAGAATGGCCAAGAAAAGATTGAGGGGCTGTCGGTGTCTATATTAGCTGGGGCCCCAACAGGAAGAAGAGGGGGCCTCAACAAAGGGCCATTTGATGAGGTTTCATTCACAAAAGTGGGGGGCGCAGGGGACCCACAGTGGAAAGTGCAGTGACTTGTGTGTGGCTTGGTGGCGTCCCAGCTGTTACCCCACAGCCCCTCAGGATGGTGGGGTGTGTGGGAGAGCAGTTACGGCATGAGGAGGGAGACACGCATACAGATGGCCGTTTTGAGCAGGTCAGGACTGTGTCCAGGGACAGAGCCAGCCTCAGGTGGCCTTGCAGGGAGGCAGCTGGGGCAAGAAAAAAATACCTTCACCCTCCTCCCTCCTTCTAATCTCTGCTGGGCACCCCAGTGGCTGAACCAGCCTACATCCAGAGGGTCTGAAACGCTTGGTGAAATCTACATAAGTCAGTCCCCCAAGGTGGAAGGGCCAAGAGTGTACTGGGTTGGGGGCAAAGTTAGTCCGAGAGTGTCCCAGCTCTTCTTGCCAGCCATGGGTCCTCTCACATATTCAGAGATAGTGTCTCTGCCTGCTCTCCTGTTCCATCCACCACTGGCACCTTTCTAGATCCATTTGCAAAGTCTGTTAATGGACCTCTTTATCTTGCTTTGAAGACAGAAGCCATATCTCATTACCCAACCTCCAGCTTTTAAACTTGGCTGTAGTGTTTCAGTGCCTCCACCACGAGGTGACCCTCACATTTCCCTCCGTGCCCGAGGAGGCAGACAGCCTGGTGGTGGTCACTGGACCCCAGGATGGAGGACCTCGGCATCCTCTACGTCCTGACATTCCTTGGTTATGCTGCTTCTGATGGACTTTCCAGCATCTCAGTTTCATTTTTAGCAATGAGCCCATTCTTGGTACATTTCTGTCTGTGATCATTTGAAGTCTCTAGTTAAAGGTTTATTTCACTTCTTCTAACTTTCTTCACTTTTCCCACAGTGTAGAGTTTCTCATTTTTTGGGTCTCCAAAGACAAAGTAACAGTAGGTGACATGGGAGATTCATCAGAAAAGCACACACTTGGAGTCAGTACACTCTGAGCATCCCTAGGGGTTCTTCACCTGGACCTGTGGCTCAGCATTCCTGCACGGGTCCTTCTGGGGCTGGAAGCCAGGGGTCTGCTGCTGGGACACTGTGGAGACTTTGGGTCCCACCCACCAGGCAGCTCTGTCCAGTTTCTCTGTGTAGTTATTTTATGGTTTTGGCAGAACGAGGGGATGGCCGTTCAAAATGACTGCTGTCATTTCCTCACTGGTTAATCTGAGCATGGGATGAAATTTCTAGTGTAATTTCTGGCAGATTAGAAGGAAGAAGTGAAGCCCAACTACAGTTTGGACTTGAGGCAGAGTCTAATTTGACTGTATTTGAAACTTTGCAACAACAAAAAGGAAACAAACTAGCAAAGAGAGGAAAGGACCTCAATTGTCTTCTTATGTCTGCCCAGCCAGTAAATTGTCTATGCACAGAATTACATGGTGGGAATGAATAGGAAGATCTAAAGCAGTTTCCAGGGATCTTAAAAACAAACAAACAAATAGACAATAATATTTCTATTCTAGAGATGCTGACACCTGGGTCTGGGCTGGGGCCTCTGCATTAGTCTATTTTAAGGAAATGGAGTCTACGTTGCTGAGGTTAAGTGTCCCCACCCCCCCCACCCCCTGTGGGGCACAGGACAGTGTGGACGTGCTGTCTTTGTGATGATGGATGACACTTACAACCTTCATAATTCAGGTAGCTGTGCAAGAAATGCCACTTTAATTTTCTGTAATTGAACCTAATTTATATCAAGTTCCCATTTTCTGAATAAAATGTGGTTATTTCAGGTTAAAGTCAGTCAATTCACAGTCCCTTTTCTTCCCAGGATGGATTTACAGCACTGGGGGATTTGTGACTTACCCTGGTGTGTGATGGGGCTGCTGGGGGTCTACCATTCAGGAGATGTTCCATCCTAGTCAATACCCACTGGTGTATCTAGACCTACCTTACCTCTGAGGTCTGTCCTGTCTTCCTGCTGGACCCTGGCAGAAATTTCCATTGAGTTCCCAGCCATAAGGTTCACACTGTACCTGCTGAGAGTCTTGCCCTGGCTTCAGAGCCCCTCTAGGTAAGCCACACAGGAAGACGTTTGCCTGCTTTCTGAACTCTCTCTATCCAGGTCTGTGGACACTCTGTGACACTGCCTGACCCCATCCTTCTGGGCACTTCCATGTAGCCTTTATACTTATATATGTGAATCTGCAAGGTGGGCCATCAGGCTGGAGACCCAGGGAAGAACTGATGTTGCAGTTCGAGTCCAAAGACCGTCTGCTGCAGAATTCCCTCTTGCTCAGGGGAAGTCAGGCTTTAATTCCATCCAGGCCTTCAACTCATTGGATGAGGCCCCTCCACATCATGGACAAGCAGTTTTATTCAAGGTCCACCAATTTAAATGTTAATCTCATCCAAACACACCCTGACAAAAAGGTCCAGAATAATCTTTGGCCACATATCTGGGCACTGTGGCCCAGCCAAGTTGACATAAAATTAACCACCCCGGTGGCCCTTAGCTCCAGAGGCCAATGGTGGTGTTAAGCACTGGCCTGCTGATGACACGACCTGGGCCATGGTGACCCTAAGCAGGGCCTTACTTGGTGGTCCCTTCTCTCGGTGCCCTGCCACATTCCCGGGGCTACCATCTATGCCTCAGACTGGAAGGACCCAGATCTCTCTAGCATCACAAATCAAGCCTTTGCTAAATCACTCCACCCTCTTCTTATCCTAAAATGGGAGAGGGAGACTGCCCCTTCCCCCCGCCCCACTGGCTCTGCCCTCTTTCTCTGAGGTTGGCCAATTCAAAGGCATAGGATTAAAAATAGCCCTCTCTCCAGAGTCAGCCTGGATGAATCCTTCTGGGGACTCTACTGTGAAAGCGCATTCGTCAGGGGCTTACAGGCCTGTCCAGTCCTGCCTTCCCCCTGCTAGTAGGCGACAAGAAGTGAGCTGCTATGGCAAATCGCCCATGTCCTCTGGGTATCACACATGACTTCAGAAGCCATCTGTGTCAGCTCCAGCTTCTAGCCTCTTCCCAAGGGGATGGGTAGCTGTGGGCCACAGTGTCTGAGAACTCCAAATGCTTGTTCCCCTTCTAGAGACAAGTGCTCACCCGACATTGAATCCTTTCTGACGACCAAAGCCCTCTGACCTTGCGAACTCCATGAATTCTTTCTCTCCTTTGTCTGAGACCGTGTGGCCAGGAGTTGCAAGATAACGAAGGGATTATAAATCCCAGATTGGAATTCCCGGACCCTTGCCTGCTTGCCTCCCGTCAGGGTCTGCACTCATCCCTTTGCTTCATTTTGCAGCCCGAAAGCAAGATGCCCCTTCTAGCCAGCATTTATTCACTTTTCGAACACTTCCTCGGTGCCTCCTAAGCTCCTGCCTGTGTGGGGTGCTGGGAACGTAGGGACAAATCAGCCACAGGCAGCGCCGTCGAGGGGGCTCCCAGTCTAGTGGGGTCACTGGAGCAGACGGCGTCAGAGCTCCGTCCCATCCCCTCAGACCCCATTTTACTGTCGCTGCTGTCAACATCGTGCTTTCAATAGCTCGCACCTGCCGCTCTTCTTGGAGGGCTGTGCTAGGGCAACTGAAGCCACTTTGCAGGATGTGCCTTGGATTTATATTGATACCTTCCTTCTTCAACCCTGGCTGCCTTTAACTCATGCCTGTTGGGCATCAAGTGTGGGAACCCAGCCCCTTGCCTTGGTTTGAGGCAATTCTGAGGTGTAGTTTGTGCTCTTGAGGTCCCCTGTGGGGGTCAGCTTGAAGGCACCTCTGCTTCACTTTCACCCAAGATCTCCCCCTTGCTTGGCTTTCTCTTCCTCCTGTCCTGTTTCCCCACTCCCTCACATATCTTCCCTGGAGAGCTTCCTTCATAAATTACTTGTATGTGATTTCCCCTCCCAAGGTCTGCTTTTTTGGGGAGTCTGTCCTAAGGCAGTCACAGAAACCTAGTTAGAAAAATATAAAACCACACAATCAAGTTTAAGGGGTGCTGGGAGCACAGCTCGGGGACACAGAGAAAAGTGTGTCGGGGAAGTTTCGGCACCACTGTGATGCCAGACTTGTAGCCTTGTATCTGTCATCCATCTGGCTGCCTGGCTTCTGAGCCCTTTACCTGAGTGTGTCTGGCTGGAATACAGGATTCCACCACAGAAGTTGAAAAGCCCAATACCCCCATTTCCTGCCCTCCTGGTAAGAAGGGCAAAGTCCCCCAACTGGACAGATCTGTCTGGGACTTGCACTGCAGCTGCTGAGTTTCATTTCCTGGGTCGGTGATGGTGGCAGTGCAGGGCAGGGCCAGCCT
The DNA here is from genome assembly GCF_949774975.1 of Lagenorhynchus albirostris. Taxonomy (NCBI): domain Eukaryota; kingdom Metazoa; phylum Chordata; class Mammalia; order Artiodactyla; family Delphinidae; genus Lagenorhynchus; species Lagenorhynchus albirostris. Next base: position 31,327,539 of record NC_083110.1, read on the forward strand.
CCAGGGTGGTGGCGTGGGTGATGCACACACCTACGGCTTCCAGTGCTTGCTGGTGGCAGCAGAGGGGTCGTCCCTTGGCTGTTTTGCTCTGAAGTCTTGGCTGTGGTTCTGACTGTGATTTCCTCAATTTCCCCCCACCTGCCCAGCTGTTCTCTCCCGCCTTCTAGCTGGTTCTGTCAGCTCCCTGATAGCCTCTGATATGTGATTTCACTGCTTACGTCACCTGGGAAAGATTCTGTTGAAACCAAGATCCTTGACTGGTTCTTGAGTCAGAAGTTTGGGGAGGATTGAGGCAAAGGACAAGGGAGGGGCATGTGAAAAGGTGCAGAGGTGTAAAAGGGCACCAGGATCTGGGAGTCTGGAGTTCCTGGGGATGGAGTCAGGGACGGGATGGAGAGGCCAGGGCAGAAGGCTTTCACAGGCTCTGCTACGGAGATGGGGTTACATTGGTTCAATCACTCTTTGCTTCAAAATGTAACCCAGATGGGGGGAATGGGCTTTTGACGCTTCATGACCTAAACTCTTTGATGTAAAATAAACCATAGTACATTTTAATTACAAACAAATATTTCTGTAACATCTGCTGCTTCTAAATTCCTGGGTCCTTGGGTCCAGAACTAACTGTGGAGAAAGGGTCCCAATTTATCTTGAATTCTAACTCCCCTCACGTAAGGGGAACCAAGGTAAGGGGGATGATCCTTTTCAAAGCAGTTCACATTCTGCGTTTAATCTGGATGCATTATTTTCGTCACCTCATTTTACAGATGAAGAAACTAAGGCTCCTATAACTTAGAGGGTTTTTTGAGGCGGCTCAGTGACAGAACACTGATGCTAGTATGTGAATCAAGACCCTCCAGCTCGCAGCACTAAGTCCCTTCCTACGCACTTCTCTTAAGATTTTATCTGCAGGTCACGTCCCAGTGTCTGCCTAGAGCACATGTGAAATACGGCTCACCTCCAGTATCGCGATGAGGCATCAATCTTACTTCTTCTGTATCTTTCTAGTTTGGATGTGAGAGATGTACATTCATCAGGGACGGCTGAGACGACTGTTAAGGATTCAGCTCTAACTGACCAAAAGCCTCAGGGTTTACAATTATAAGTAGATCTAACCTTGGCAGTGAGGGTCTAATAAATGAAACTGTGATGTCCATAAGTTTGAGATGCTATGGTTTACATGTTTGAGTAAATCAAAGCCTTTTAGCAGTATCCACGAGCAGTAAGCTGCTGAGGACGTGAACCTATTGGGAGAAAACCCACATTATGGTAATAGACACTATTTACTGAGCATCCATGACGTACTGCATACCATCCTAGGTAGGTGTATATGGCACTTATACAATCCACGCAAGACCCAGTGAGGCAGGCGTGGGCACGCCCATTTTACAGACATAGAATTCAAGGTTCAAGATGACTTAACCACATTTGTCTGAGATCATACAGCTGGTAAGTGGAAAACCTGGGGTTCAGACCATTCTGTCTGACTCCAAAGTCCAAGCACTTCCATCTACAATCTTGCTACTCAAAGTGTGGTCCTTGGACCAGCAGCACTGGCATGACCTGGGATCTTGTTAGTAATGCAGCATCCCAGGCTCCATCCTAGACCCGGCTAATCAGAATTTGCATTTGAACAAGATTCCCAGGTGATGCCTGTTCACATTAAATTTCAAGGCACTGCTCTGGGCTTCACTACCTGGGCTTCATATTTTCAGGATCTTGTGGGTGCAGTTCTGATTGCCATAGTCTCAACTGAGCATGAACAGGACAAAGTCTCATGGAGCATCTTCCTTCCCCTCTATGTAGAGAATTGCTCTACTTCAGCCCCATATCCATGAACAGGTTTTAAACCGCTGGAGACAGCGCCAGAAATCTGTAAAAGGGAGGGCGGACTGGCCTGTGATATTCGGTTTGGCCAGCAGGGGGCACCTGCAGTATCTGCCTAGGCAGCGTCCCCGGCAGCAGGAAAAACGGGTGGGAAGCTCAGACCATGGCAATAGGAAGGGTGTAATGTAGGCATACTACGGCGAAAAAGCCTTACTCTCCGCTTGCTTAGCCTGGAGGACCTAGCTCTGTGGTCCAGAGGTGGAGGCAGCTTTTCTCAACGTGTGCGTTTCGGGGTAAGTGATGGCACTAACCCCTTGGAAAAGCCCACGCACCTCTCCGCAGCCTGTAAACATGCGCATGGATGCAGGAGCATGTGGACAGGGCTTGGGGGTCGGGGGTGGGGGTCTGGGTTCTAATTTTGCCTTTGCCACGAACTCCCAGTGTGATTTTCGGCCTGGATTCCTTTTCTCAGCCTCAGTTCCCTCAGCTATCTGAGGAATAAGGTGCATAAGATCACCTCGGGTCAATTCAAGCTGCAACATTCTGTTAAGTCATAATTAAAACGCCCCACGAGAACACTCTCTATTTAAAAGAATTATTTTGTTAAATCAAACTGTGCAAAGCTAATTATCACTCCTTAATTCATCTATTTTATAACTTTCACTTTTATTCTGCCTAAGATTTTTTTTTTCTGGTACAAAAGTGAATATTTAAAATATGAAAAGAAATCACGACAAAACACAAATTTGAATAAGTTGCCAAATACCACAAACAGCCTCAAATTCAGAAAGACGGTATAATATTTTCACTAAATAACTCTCTAACACATCTCTATAGTGCTTTCAAATTCCTACATTTTTTGGCTTCATACTCTTTGATCATACCTCTGTAAAATTGTCATTTGATAATATTTTGCAAGCAAAGAATTAAAAAGATAAGCTATTGTTTCCTCTAACAGAGTTGGTCAAAATTTATGTTTTAATCTTGATATTTGGGATGTGTAAACCATACGTCTTCAGACACAGACATACTGTAGTCTCGCTACAGGATTGTGCTATACAAACAGGAAAACAGAAGAAACTGTATTTCACCCAATACCCGTCAACCCAGAGAAAATATATGGTGCATTTATAACTTATATGCTATATTCTTGAGTCTATTCTTGAGAGGAGAGAACTTGCATTTTGACTAAACGTCAGTGAGAATTCTGGCCTCCACCATCAATTGTATACCTTTGATGACTTGAAGACTTCTTCACGGGTTGACTTCTGGCTCAGTACATCTTAAACCTTGCATCTCCTCCGTTCTCCATTTACTTCTGGTGCCAGGTGCAGTAGGACATGTTCCTGGGGTGACAGACCTGGGGGTCTTATACTTTCATGACAGGTTGCCTAACGAGTCAGCATGCAGAGTATTCCTGGAAGCCGTTCCTGCACTCCTGCTTTATCCAAAGCTCTGGAGGAAACTGGGGCTGAGATTCCATTGGGGGTGAGATCCCATCCCTGCTGTTGAAGGATTTTAACATGCCAGGGGGTGGGAGTGATGCAGGCCACGGGCTATGGCTGGGCAAGGCTTTGCTCCCATCTGCCCTGGAAATGTGTCCGTGGAGGATGGGGCGACTAGAAAAACTTCTTTCACTGCTGTTAATTTTTCTTCACCTCTTCTGAGCTGGTTCAAACCTCAGTGCCATTTTCCTCCTATCTGATGCATCCTTTCTTTCTATTCACTGTTTTTCTCACCACGTTCCGAAAGTCTGGAATTATGAGTAGGCTTCAATAGCTGAATCCTACTTTTCCTTCTCACTTCAAACCACAAATTGAGACATAAACCTAAATGGAAGCTAATGGCTTGGTTATTCCTGTTTTTTCTAGAGAGTATTCCTTAGGTAGGCTTCCCTGCCTCTTGCCTGTGCTGGTAATTCTCCGCCTAAGTTTTTGTTTGTCTGTGTTTTTAAATTAAACCTCAAATGAGGATGTAGAGAGCCAAATTCAGAATGAGGGAAACTCTATAGGACAAATGACCTGACTTCTTTGAAAAAGAAAAGGCATGAACAAAATAATAGGGGTGGGAAAGAAACTTCTGGATGAAAAGAAACTTAAGAGACATATCAACCACATGCCATGTGTGGACACTCTTTGGATCTCCATTTGAACCAATCACCTATAAAAAGAACATTTGTGAAACATGTAGGGACGTTTGAACGTGGTCTGGAAATCAGCTGATACTAAGGAATTTTTGTAAATTGGTTGGGTGCGAGCGAGCGATAGTTTGGATTATGGTTCAGCACATGGTCCTCTCCTACGACCCATGTCCCCAACCATGAGGGATCTACGGGGAAGGACGAGGCAGGTGCAAAAATCCAAAGACGAAATGGCAGTGGCCTGAGTCCATGGGGTGGTGGTAGGTTAGCGGGAAGGGATGAACCACAGAACCATTTTTCTCCGCCCAGTTTCTCCCATCATCTCCTCCCATTGTTACACCTTTTCTTGTCCTCGGGCTTTACTTCGTTGCCTCTTCTTAGGAAGCCCTCCTTTTGGCCTTACCCTTCTCTATACTCTACCCTACCTTTGACCTGCCTGCTCCCGGAAGCTGTCTCCACCACAGCACCCACTGTTGTTCCTTCTCTGAAAGTCCACTGTACACCTTGAATTTACAGGCATTAGTGTACAGGTCACCATTGGTCACCTGCTTATCTCCCCCGTTGGCCAGACTTGGGCCTCATGTGTGCTGCACCCATCTTATTCTACATGCTCAGAAAAGGTTTGCTACTGAAAAGCATACCAGGCAAAGATATTTTATCCTGGAAAGTATATCTGCATAGAGATGGGGTGCCCCCATTAGTGCCTTAACAACTGGAGGTGAGTTTGGAGGCAGTGAGAGTACCAGATGGGAACCTGCAGGACCCCTGGAGGATGAGGGATGTGGCTTTATTTCATCATGTCCCATCCCCGATCACAGCACTTCAGAGATGCTCTCTTGGATGATGAGGCGGGAGTCCTGGCAGGCAAGACATTGGTCTGCTCCACCGCAGGGGTTCTCACCCCGGGGCACACTGTAGAATCCCCTGGGGTGCTGAAAAGTTGATCCTCATGTACAGCCCTGCTCATCCCTTGAAGACTCATTAAAACAAAATCTGTGGGGATGGGGTGTGGACCCAGGCACCTTATTTTCAAAAATCCATCGAGGTGATTCCAGTTGCAGCCGAGGCTGAGAGGCACTGGGCTGTGGAAATCTTTGGCCCACTACAGAGCTGGGATTTAACGGAGTCATTTACAAAGCTGCCAGCTGTTCCTCGTTGGCTGTGCCAACAGAGAGAACAAGCTTACCGTTTTTTATTTCTATGAAATACAGTAAATAATCTCAACAGTATGCAAGGGAAGGTTCTTAAAGCCACATGCGTCAGGAGAAAGTCAAAGGGGTGGAAGAGAGGGCTTTTTGCACACGGGAAAGGGGCTGGGCAATCATTTCAGATGCTTTCACCTTCCTTGTTTGGGGTAGGAGGCTGGAGCATGGGGTGGGGGTGGGACAGCAGGCAAGTGAGCAGGAGAATGGGAGCCTAAGGAAGAGCATCATGCTTGAGATTCATAGGTACAAGGCGAACACAGTCTGAGAAGGACTTGGCTGCCTGGAGCCTAAGGTCCCCAACCTACCACCTCCCTCTACCTTGGAGTTAAAGTGCCCAGAAGACATGACCCAGTGAGGCGTGGCTGGGAGCCGAGTGGGGCAGGTGTGGGTGGCTGAGGGGTGCTGGTAAAAGGAGAGAAGCACCAACCAGCTTGGTGACCCTCTGCCACCACAAGCAGGGGTCTGTCTCGCTCTTAGCGCTTGCTACCCTGCGTGACCACTGAGTGGGCTAAAGGGAGGAATTACTTACGTGATACTTGAGGTACAAAAAGTGACACATTTCCTAGTTTTTCTAAACAATATAAAATCCAGCTCTGAGCTTCTGCTCACCCAGCCATTCCTGCGTTCTCCTCAGACAAGCGCCCTGATGCTTCCATGAACCACGGCGGCTGCCCGTTTCCTTTTCTCTGCTCCTTCTGTTAATGGCTGTCACTGCTTCCCTGGGAAGGACCCTGTGATGATGGTCTGGTTCCCACTAGGAACAGAAACCCAGACTGTCCCCTTCTGCAGCCCATCCTGAGGGGCTGAAACGAGACTCCTTTCAATCCCCAACGTTCAAGGCAGAAAACGCCTCACCTAAGACTAGCTGCTCTCATTGGATGCCTCTGGGGAACTGTAAAAACTGATGCCTGGCTCTCACCTCCAGATTCTCTGACTTAATTGGTCTGGATAAAATCTGGGCATAGTGATTTTTAAAAGTTCCAGGTGACTCTGACTTGCAGCCAAGATCGAGAAGTACTGCCAGCCCAATTCTCTTTACTGCGTGTAGAGAAGATGCACAGACCCAGCTGCCTGCAGAGGCTGAGTGGTTAACATCAACACAGGATTATCTGGGGTCTCCCACCTGCCCAGATCCAGTGTCTTTAAAAGCCCTGTGCAGGCTGCAAACAGTGGCTGCAGGGTGGCCCTCAGTGGCCAGTGAGGGACCATTCACCCAGAATTTTTAAAACAAAAGCTTATTCATGTACATAGCCAGCCACAGGTAAAGGAAGCCCAAAACTTCAGGAATGAAAGCCCTGGCTATCTCTTCAGGGGGATAAGACGCAGTTATTTCTAAACGAGGTTACAGTGTATTTCTAACAAATCATCCTGCTACACTCGTTTACTTGTCCATCTACCTTCAATGCCAGTTCCACAGGACCAGGGACCACGGCTGTGAGTTTCCTGCTATACTGATACTTTACAGGCCAGAGGCTGGCACTCAGCCAAGCACTGTTGCAAGAGCAGATGAATGCCTAGATGGATGGATGGATGGGTGCGTGGATACACGATGAGTACATGGACGGATGAACCGGAATCGCTGCCTCCTGAGAGGCTCTGGAATACCAGCCTCTCACTCAAGGTTTATGGTTCTTTGCGCAAGCTAGAATTGGCAAGGGACATCTGGAAGCAGAGCAGCCTATAAATTCAACTTTTAAAAAGGCCAGAACCTCAGAGCCCCGGAAGGCTTTATTTTAGCTATTCACATGGCTGCAGCTTAAGATTTTAGAAGAGTAGCCACCTTGTCAGCCTCTCTACCTTGTGACCTGCAGACCCCACGACTGAGTGGGAAGAAAGTGCATTCTTTTTTTTAACATCTTTATTGGAGTATAATTGCTTTACAGCTTTTTTTTTTATAGTTTCTGCTGTATAACAAAGTGAATCAGCTATACGTATACATATATCCCCATATCTCCTCCCTCTCGCCTCTCCCTCCCACCCTCCCTATCCCACCCCTCTAGGTGGTCACAAAGCAGCGAGCTGACCTCCCTGTGCTACGCGGCTGCTAAGAAAGCGCATTGTGATGAAAGCCATCAACCTCGAAGAGTGATCCTTCCCATACAAGGATTTATAAGAAAAAAAATGCCACAGTGAAAAGAGTAAGATCTGTCTTTCATTCTTCTCCAGCTCCTTTTATTCCTGGAGGGAGTACCTTTGAGCTGCCTTTTCTTTCACTATTGTGTTGGTCTTTCCTCTGCAACCTGTACAGAAGGGAATCCCCCAGGACAGAGACACCTCGAGCTGGGGGGGGAACATGGATGTGAGGTGGCTGTATGCCAACTCCTGGCCTGAGCTGGTTTCACCCCGGCTGTGCCTAAGCAGCCCGCACACCTGCAGGCTTCTCACCTCTCTTCTAGTCAGTGAGGAGAAAGCAGTTCATGTTCCTGCAGGGCAGGCCCCCTCCAGCCAGGGATGGTGGCTATGGGCCTGTCTGTAGGACCATGCCTTGGGTGGCTGGCGGGTTCTCTTGTTTGCTCTATGGAAGCCTTCGGAACCTGATTTTGGTCAGGCCTATAGGACAGAGGGGTGAAGAGTTCAGTAGGAACGCGTGGGTAGGCAGTCTGTTCCGCGCCCTTACCCCTGGCCCTCGCCCAGGCAGGGACTGAGGCTACTGAACCCTGTTTTTAGACGTTGTCATGAACCGTAAGCCCGTGCCTGATGGGGTGTAAGTGCTCTGCCCCTGTCTGAGGTAGTGAGTGCACCAGATGATGGCTGAGGTGTGCCCAACGTGGAACCTTTCTAAGGAAGGGGGCAGTCAACCGTCCTTCCTCAACACACGCTGTGCTGGATGCTAGGACCATAAAGGACCCAGTGAACCCATAAGGGGCAACTTATGTTTTTATTTTTTTGCGGTACGCAGGCCTCTCACTGTTGTGGCCTCTCCCGTTGCGGAGCACAGGCTACGGACGCGCAGGCTCAGCGGCCATGGCTCACGGGCCCAGCTGTTCCGCGGCATGTGGGATCTTCCCAGACCGGGGCACGAACCCGCGTCCCCTGCATCGGCAGGCGGACTCCCAACCACTGCGCCACCAGGGAAGCCCGGGGCATCTTATTTTGAGGATGTGAACTTTCTCTGTCGGAGTCCGGCTCTGTGCTAGGCTCGGTGCTTTACACATTTTATTTTCTTTAATCCTCACAACAAGCCCTGCAAATGAGCACGATCACCCCATCTTAGAGAAGAGGAAATAGAGGCCCAGAGTCATACAGCTAGTAAGTGAAGGAGCCGTGCTTAAGATCTTGGCGTGTCTGATGCAAAGCCCAGTGGTTGACACCCAAAGGCTCTGAAGAAATTCCTGAGGCTCTTCAGGGCACATGTGTACATAAGAGATGGGAGGAGGGGTGCGCAGGCAGGACGCCGACCTTGCCAGGCAGTGTCAGGAGGAACAAAGCTGCTGAGAGTCTGAGACTCATAATGAATAAGGACAGGTGGGCTCAAGGGCTTATTCATTTTTTCTGCAGTTAGTTGAACAAGGACAGCATCTGAAATGTGAAGTTTGGGGCAAGGCTAATAGATGGAGATGAAAGAACACTGTTTACCTTCCCATTCTCTATGGGGGGCATCCATTCATGTATCGATGCAATTTGGATGAAAGAACAAATACAGTGGGGCATTAAATAGACTCCCAGAGACAAACTGTATCATTTGGATAAAATAAAATGAGTTTTAACCGGAATAACTCCTGAGTTCACCACTAGGACCGTAATATCAGGTAGACAAGTACAAGTCAGAGGGGCAGAGCTTTAGGACCCGCCTCAGAAAGGCTGGAGGGTTTTAGTCTTAGGGCTCATGACAGCATGGTTTCTACTCGGAGAAACAGCAGAACCAGAGAAAAGATGGGTGTTTTTGCTCTGTGGAGATCTCATCTGCATGGTTGAGATGATGTTTGGTCAATTGGAATATGCATACAGAAGCATTCATTCATTCATTCATTCGTTCAGAAATATTAGTGTGCACCTGCCAGGGTCAGGCATTCATGGATTTCCTAATGTAGAGACGGATAATAAACAAATGCAGAAATGACAAGACTGATTCAGATGCTGGCCTAAGTGTGTGACCAAATTGAAACAGGGGCTATGCCAGAAAGTAACTGGTGGGTGGAGGCTACTTTTGACTGGGTGGCCAGGAAAGCCCTCTTTGAGAAGGTGACATTTGAGCTGACATCTGAATGGCAAGAAGGAGCCAGGCGCGGAGGTCCAGGCAAAGGGAGCAGCAGTGGAGAGCCTGAGGCAGGAATCAACCTAGTGTGTTTGAAGAACAGAAATAAGGAACTGAGCTTTAGTCCTATTAGTGTGACATATGGCAGGGATGGCTAACTACTCACCAAGCTGTTTGCTTCTTCCGGGTGCCCAAGTCTTGTATATTTTCTAGCCACACACATTAGTCACACATTAGGTGTGACTGTCTGATTACATTTCAGCCAACAGAATGTGAGTGCAAGCAACAGACGCCCCGCCCAGTCCTGGCCTCTGAAAATCCCCCATGCCTGCTCCATGTCCTTGTCCCTTCTGCTGGTTTGATGGAAATGAGCAAGGTGGGTGACATTAGGAGCCATGTTTTGAAGGTTTAAAAAATATCCTTAGTTTACTTTTTAGAAGGGCAGATCGAGATTCCTTTTGGATACATTAGGTTTGAGAGGCCATTTAGACTTCCACAAGAATCTGCCCACTGTGAAGTTAGAAGGCACAGTCTATAAGACCACCTTCACCCTGACACCAATTGCAAGCTCAGCGACTTTAAAAACTGCCTTGTTTGGTGGGGGGCTTCCCTGGTGGCGCAGTGGTTGAGAGTCCGCCTGCCGATGCAGGGGACACGGGTTCGTGCCCCGGTCCGGGAGGATCCCACATGCCGCGGAGCGGCTGGGCCCGTGAGCCATGGCCGCTGAGCCTGCGCGTCCGGAGCCTGTGCTCCGCAATGGGAGAGGCCACAACAGTGAGAGGCCCGCGTACCGCAAAAAAAACCCACAAGAAACAAAAACTGCCTTGTTTGATAATTCACTAAAAGGACTCACAGAATTCACTGAAAGCTGTTATACTCATATTTATGGTTTGTTACAAGGAAAGGATACAGATTAAGATCAGCCAAGAGAAGCAGCTCCTAGCAGAGCCCAGAACTACCAGACATGGAACTTTCATTGTCCTCTCCTCACGCAGTCAGGAGAGCATTACTCTCCCGGTATTAATGTGTAACGATATGCACCGAGTTTCGCCAACCAGGGAAGCTCATCTGAGCCTCAGTGTTTGGAGTCTCTACTGGCATCAATTGTGTAGGCATGATCGATTGCTCATGTGGCCGATCTTAACTTCCAGTCTCTGGGGTTCACTGATACCATGGAACTCAAATCCCCTGCCCTAAATCACATGCTTAGACTATTCTGCATGATCCAAGACTCTCAGGCAAATAAAGACACTCGTGTCAGGCGTGACATTTCAAAGGCTTAGAGATAACCTCCCAGAAGCAAAGGGCAGAGACTAGACCTCTTTCTGGGCAAGGTTAAATTCTTTACTTCACAACATCCAAAGAGAAATGTGAAGTAAACAGTTGGATGTACAAATCTGGAACTCAACAGAAATATCTGAGCTAGAGCTGAAATGGTTGGGAGGTGGTCTTCAGCACAGGGATGCTATTAAAAGCCAGGGGTAGATATGGGAAATTTGAGGGCCTTGAACAGAGCCTGGGCACCCACCATTTGGAAGTATCCAAAGAGCCTGAATTAACAAAGGACACCAATTGGTATCAGCCAGTGAGGTAGGAGAAAACTAGACACTTTCAGAGAGCCTCTGGTATAGCTATCTCTCTATTATCTATCTATCTATCTACCTACTTACCTACCTAGCAAAACGGTTAAAGGTGTCAGAATCATAGATACAAGAGAGTTTAAAGGAAGAATAAATTACTAGTATTTAATGGAATGCTTAATATGCATTAAGACTTATGCTAGCACTGTGCACAAAACTCTTTATCTTCTTTAAATTCTCCATTTTATGAAAATTGCTAACATTTAGTAAGCGCTTAATGTGAGTTAAGACTGGTGTTCAGTTATGCACAAGACTCTATGAGGTATCTTCTCTATTAATTCTCCATTTTACAGAAGAGGCATTAAGTCTTACGAATGTAAAATGACTGGACCAGCGTCAAGCTCGATTCTCTCCACATCTGTCTGACTTCAGAGCCCTTGCAGTTAAGCACAAGGTAACACAGCTTCAGTCTGGGCACTGGGGACTGAGGAAGGAATGAGGGGTCCTTAGTGAGGACAAGAGGTGCTTTCTTGCAGGGCCACCATTTGAAAGTAGATGTAAAACTGCTCTATGTAGCAGCAGAGGGAAGAGCTAGGGTCCACCTGGGTTTACTGAGAAGATTTCATTTGACACAGAGAAGACTTCCCGGCGGCTAGGGATCTCTGAGTCAGGCTCAGGTGGTGTGGGACATGTGCTTGCTGGTGAGCCATGCTCACAGAGCGTGGACGTGTGTCCTTTCTCCAGTTCACCCTGCTGCTCCTCATATGTGGGGTCCAAGCTTTGTTTCCTTCTATGCTTTCTGAATCATTAAGTGTAACCCAAATACCACCATCCCTCACTCCTCTAAAGTTTTTCTTCTGATGTCTTCACTGCAGTTGGGTGCGTGCCATGAGGTTGTTGCCACATAGAGCTATACTGAGCACTAATTATGTGCCAGGTGCTGTGTTAGAAGTATCTCAACAATCCAATGAGGTAGACATTATCATTCCCATTTAAAGGTGGGAGGAGAAAAAACAGCGACAGCAGCTACTGTGTTTCTCTTTGAGAAACAGCCTATAAAATTTGATTATCCCCAGCTCCAAACGAAGCATGGCAACTGGACTAGTACCTAATTCTTAGACTTGCCCATGCATGGAGTAAAATGGGATATTGAATGCTTAGAAGAAGTTATTGTCGCGTTAATGCAGAAGCTCAGAGTGCTCACACTGTGAAATTTACCTGGCAGCTCAACAGTGAAATTGCAGCTAATTAATTTTGCCTGACTTGATGGAATCCTCTTCTTTTTTTTTTTTTTTTTTTTTTTTTGCGGTATGCGGGCCTCTCACTGTTGTGGCCTCTCCTGTTGCGGAGCACAGGCTCCAGATGCGCAGGCTCAGCGGCCATGGCTCACGGGCCCAGCCGCTCCGCGGCATGTGGGATCCTCCCGGACCGGGGCACGAACCCGTGTCCCCTGCATCGGCAGGCGGACTCTCAACCACTGTGCCACCAGGGAAGCCCTCCTCCTCATTCTTAACCTTCTCTCTGCATTTTGCCAAAAGATGAATGGGGGGATATGGATGGAAATGTAGTCTGTAACCTGCAAAGTAGCTTCTGTGTGTGACCACCTGGCTTTTCCTGTGTAGCCCACCCTGGGTATTCAAGCACAGACATCCTCTTCTCATGGGGGTCTGGGTGGTAAGAAAGCTGGAGGCTCTTAGGGGGTTTTATTTATCTGCAGCAGGGCTATGGAGGAATTGAAGATAAGGAGTCTGGAGAAGGAAGGACAAGAGGATTTAAGAGTCCAGCTGTGCAGATTTGGTGGAGAAATTCAGAGAATATTTTTAGAGCTGGAAATGTTCTTAGAAGTCATCAATTCTACTCCAGCCTTCCCTTATAACATTGTGGCAATCTTTGAGTTAGTTTGGACTGAGCCCTGGGAACTTGACCTGGAAGGGGCAAGCTTGGGCAAGGACCCCTGAGGCTACTGTCCAGTGCTTGGTAAGACCCAAGGGTTGAGGGTGACATCTGAAAATGATCTGTGGCTGCAATGATGAGGAATCCAGGCAGGCCATTTAGATCTGACCGAACCATGACTGACCATATCTAGATGGTTTGGTTGGTGGGGGCACCCCCATTAGGCCAATGTTGGGGTTCCAGCCAGGGCTGCTGCACCTCCTTAGGTCTCAAGATTAGGGAGCAGGGAAGCAGGGGTCCCTCCAGCGGTGACAAGTCCCCAAGGCATGCCAAAGCTACTTTTGGGGAACCTTGTAGAATGTTTGCTGTTGTGCTGATCAAAACCAGGGCCCTCCCAAGCTCAAGCCGTTTCTCAGAATTCTCTTTTCTGCCTCTGCTGGGCCCTGTCTTGTTTAATGTTCCATCGTATTCCACAGCCTGATAAGAAGCAGGCTTCCCGTCTCTCTCCATTCTTGCTGGTTTGGTCACTGGTCTCTGCCCCCCTGGGAATGCCAGTTCACAAAGGGCTGCGTTTCCCAAGATAAGGAATTTGGGTTTAGAAGTGATGGAGAACCACTGAGGTTTTTTCTCCTCTATTAGCTTCTTCATAATTCAATAACTTTTAATTTTATAATAGTTTTTAGATTTACAGAAAAATTGACAAGATAGAACAGAGGATTCATTGGGTGAACCCCACACCCAATTTCCCCTATCATTAACATCATACAATAGTATGGTACATTTGTCACAGTGAATGAACCAATACTGATATATCATTATTAACTAAAAGTCCATACTTTATTCAGACTGCTTGAGTTTTTATCTCATGTCCCCGATCTGTTTCAGGATCCCATTAGGGATATCATACTACATTTAGTTGCCATGTCTCCATTGGCTGCCCTTGGCTGTGACAGTTTCTCAGACCCACCAAAGGCTTTTAAATAGGGGTGTTATCTGGTCAGAATTTTTTTTTTTTGGATTGTGAAATTTATTTAGAGTGCTGAATAAAATATTAAGGACAGGGTGTTCACACGTTATTATCTGCCCTAAAAATTATTTTAAAATCTGGTCAGATTTGGCTTTTGGAAAACTCTGGCTCTAGAGTGATGGAAGGTGGGTGCCCTCTTAGAGATGGGTCTCAGGGTATCTGCTGGTATCTGGCCTCAGATCATTAGTCTGTGGGGCAGGGGTTTGGGGAGGGGGACTATGCTGCTCACTGGGTCAGGACCATGCTCTGCCCCTGCCAGAAGCATTGGTAAGAAATCTACTCCTTTTATCTAGGTTTTTAGACTTTTTAGTGTATAGTTGTTCAATTTATTATCATTTCATTTATATTGAGTCTGTTGGTAGTTCCTATTTCATTCTGTTGTTTATTTTAATTTTCCCCCTTTTATCTTGATCAGTCTTGCCAAAGGTCTATGTTGTTAATTTATTCAAAGAACTAGCTTTTGGCTTTGTTAAATGTCTGTTTTTTAAATTATTAATTTCATTTATTTTTGCCTTTATCATTTTCTGCTTTCTTATTTCTTTTATTTGCTCTGTTATATTTTTTGCAACTTCTTGAATTGAATATTTGCTTTCACTTTTTAAATTTTTCTTGATGAATTTATGAATATCTGAAAAGTTCTGCTTCCGCTGTTCCCACAAATTTTGAAATGGAGTGTCTTAATTGTTACTGAGTTAACTTCAGTTACGATTTTTCAGCCCCCAATTTATTAGTAATATGTAATCCTGTTTGCTGATACATAAGGTTTTGAACTTACATTTTTGTGGGTAATTTCTAATGTTGTTGTATTATGAGTAGAGAACATTCCTTGGTGATAGTGAGTCCTTAGAATTTACTGACACTTCCATGGCCTAATACATGCTCATTTCTTGGTGTATGTTAAATGTTCAACTGAAAAGGAGTGCATACTCTGTATTTACTGGGTATGAAGTCCTTTATATTCAATAATCGCGTTATTCGGATATTCTGCTGGGTTGGCCAAAAGGTTCCTTCGGGCATTTCCTGAATGAACGCGCAACCCAATAACAACCCAACATGCTTTCGCTCCAGTTCTACTGCTTTATTTATCAATTTCTGGGAGGGGGTATTAAGTTCTCATCTGCAACTGTTGATTTATATATTTCTCCCCACAGTTCTGTCAGTTATTTCTTTGTATATTTTGAAGTTTTGTAAAGTGCATGGATATTCCTAATTGTATTCTCTTATTTTGCTATTGCCTTTGATCAATATATAACGTTGTTACTCTTCTTGTTTTGAATTCCATTCTGTCAGGTATGAAGATTGCTCTCCCAGCTTTCTCTGACTTCAATATTTGCTTGGTGTGTCTTTCCCCCATTAGAATGTTTTTAAGGTTTTCTCTACTCTTTGGTTTGAAAGGTGTCTAAGACAAGATATTGATGCATATTGTTTAATGAATCCAATGTGGGAGTCTCATTTTAAATTGGTACATTTGACCCATTTGGATTTTTTATTATCATTAGATTATCTTCTTTATTTTGATTTAAAATTTTGTCTGGGAAGCTGGTCTTTGAATTAGTCAGATTTGAGTTTGAATTCTAGTTTTGTCATTTATTAGCATAAAACTAGGAATATCTTCTATTTTTAACCTAATTTCTCTTTTCTTTTTCTTTTTTTTTTACAAATGGCTAATGACACACATTTTGCATGGCTGTTGTGAGATTAAATGTTTATAAAGTGCTTAACAAAACGGTTGTCATATGGTAGCTGCTTGATGCATTTTTCTGATCATTTTCCTTTGTCGAGGAATCATATCCTACTCTTTAGAATAACATTCAAAAATATTTCCCATAAAAGTTATTATATTTTGGCTTACCCCATGATTTCTGCCCCATACAATAGCTTTTCTTGATCTTTTCTTTTTCCTGCTAGTTTCAGGGTACCTTGTGCCATTTGCCAATACTTAGGTTGGGAGTCTTAGGTGTATGAGTTTAGAATTTATTCTGCAGTTTTCTCAAGTTTACTTGAGGTTAAGAATCATCTGGAGTGCTTGTTTCAGAAATGGATTCAACTCCTGATATGGAGTTTCTGCGGGGGAGTCCTGATATTCCAGTGATTTTTATCATCAGGGAAGTTTGACAATCTTTGCAGAGGCAACTGGGAGTCATTGAAAGTTTGAAAGCAGAGTCATGACATAAATAGTCATGCTTCTGGGAGATTAATTAGGTGGCTCTGTAGAAGCCAGACTGTCAGTATCGAGCTGCAGAGAGCTCCGATAAGGGAGACCTGGGATGGTACCTCTAAGATCTGAGTGGAGGGACAAGAAGCACAGGCCCTGCGGCCAAGTCTTCCTCTCATGATCCCACCTTCCTGGCCACTGTTGAGAGGAACAGCGTGTGCACATGACATTGGTGGAGACAACTGGGATCCTCCCTCACAGGGATTCAGAATGACAACTGAATGACCCTCTACCTCATCTCCCTGGTCCAGTCCTCCTCAGGTCAAAGCCCACCCCTATACAGATGTCCTGAGCCAGGTGACACTTACCCTCCATTGAGTACTTATGTCACCTGTCCTTGGCCTCTCTTCTGACCCTAATTACAATACTTCCTTCCATCCTACATCAAGGATGTATGTGTCCACTTCACCACCAGACTATAAACTCTATTAGGAATGAGGACTCTACTTCATGCATCTTTGTTCCTATCCAACATTCCTTACACATATACATCAGCCCGGGCATCAAAAAGTATTTCGCTAACTACTTGTTCCATGGAAACGGTGATTCCTCTCAAGTTCCTTCTAGCCAGTTCTTGAAGCAGCCAGAAGGTTTCCCACATGAGTGTTGAGAATGAGACCTCTGAGCTACCATAACATATCTGCACTTTACCTCTTGTCCTCCAGCACCTTTTATGGGGATTTCTCCTTCCTTCACCCACTCAAAAAGTGAGGGCCACGACCCAGTGCCCATCTAAGCCCAGTTGCTGCTCATTAGGCATCAAAGCTCAATGCCAAGGGCACTAAAAGTCAATGTTGCTGCCATCCTAGATTCCAAATCTATCTGTGCCTTGTCTTTTCTGCATCCCACAGAGACACACTTAACACATTTATTCATTCAAAATATACTACTGTGGGTCTGCTTGGTACCAGGGCCACTGCTAGGTTGTAGAAGATCATTAAGATACAGCCCATTCAGATTCACTTACTTTAAGGCTCAGACATCTGTCACAAGCGTCTGGGGTGAAGGATAGTCTTCCTGGGAATCTCACCTCACCTCTCCCATAGTGGCCCCTTGGCCTGCAGCCAGGCATGTGCACCACAATTCTGTCTCCCCCCTGGGGGACTTCATGTCAAGAGTGTTCCCAATGTCTTCCTCTGAATTAACGCAGGGTCAAATCCCACCTCCATACAGTCCTGCGGACCATGCTAACTCCTAGAGTCGATATAGCTGAAACTCACACTAACAATTATCTGTTGAATATTGAATGACTGTCTTTCACATACAAATCCTATATAGACAAACACATGCCCTCCGCTCTCCATTTGACCCTTCACACACATCCTTCTACATCACAATAACTAAGAGGGCTTCGTGGCTCTTAAAGGACTTTCAGCCATATAAGTGGAGGGCCTCATAGCATTTGTGAGAAGTCACTGGAGAGGACAATTATACTAATCCTCTCTTACAGATGAGGCAGGTGAGCCTCAGACACTAAGAGCTTTTCAGAGCTGGAAGGATGGGCCATGGCATTTGGATCCAGGTTCTCTGCTCCTAGTTGCTGTCCTTCCAATCCAGCTTCTCTAGGAGGGACAAAATGTCACCTGTATTAAGCATCTACTATGTTGCAGGTATCTTACATGCTTTACTTCATCTAATCCTTTCAGTGGCCCCATGAGGCAGATGTCATTGCCCCCATTTTATAAGTGAGGTGACTGAGATACAGGGAGGTCAGGGTCACCCAGCAAGTAAATGATGGGGGCAGGATTCCAACTCAGGTCACTTGGATCTAAAACCCATGCATTTGGCCCTCACCACATAGAAAATTCTATATCCTGTCATCGTCTCATTAGAAAACCAGCCATCATGCTACTGCAGCTAAAGCAATCCTCATAAATAAATTACCTCCCTAATCAATCAAATAAAGAGCAGTAAAGGGTGTTTTAATTCCCAGACTTCCAACCAGCCGAGTAGAGCGCTATGTGTAATTGGTCTGTGCTGCCCCTGTGTAATGTCACAACACATTCCCAGCTGAATAACCACAAAACTGAAAAAGTCAACAAGGGCATTAGCCCAAACAAGGACATCTTGTTGCAGGACCAGATGCCCTCCCATATCATAAAAGCACCTAAAAAATGCCAGAATTCTAGGATCTCGGTTGTAGCGTGAAATCCTATCTATAGAACCTTTATTAAAACACAGATTATACGCACTACAAACTAGGGCTTTAGCTCATTTTTCAGATAGGCAATGATACAGACTTCCTTAGATCTTCCTTCCGCAGTGTTCCTTTCCCCACCAATGTAGTGGCTTTCCCATGGGAAGAGAATCGGGGCAGGGGAGGGTGGCAGGCGAGCCTGACTGGAGGTCAGTGTGGGGTGCAGAGAGGCTGGGCTGTGGGGCAGGAGAAGGCACGACCTCACCTGGGGACCACAGGGCTCCTCCTGGGTGGTTCCTACCAGGCACCGCCTTGCCTTTATCCTCATGTTTCCACCTCTCATTCTTCCCACCCTGGGACAAATACCCCCATCATTGTCCTGTGGGCCCAGTGGGACAGCAAGAAGGCATTGAGGACCCTACTCGGCTGCTCTTATGGAGAAATCACTCGTTCTGCCCCCAGAGTCAGCCTCCTCTGGGGTTGAACGCTGGCCGGAGGGCCTCCACCGTTTCACAGCCATCTCCTGCATGACCTCTGGCTGTGGTTTCCTCCTTCCCTCTGTCCCCGCATGCTCTCCGTACTGCAGAGATTCAGCAGGCTTTGTCCACGGAGAATTCACTTACTTTTCCTGTAAGGAGTTCCCTGAGGATCTGAGCAACCAAAACTCCTGGTGCACTGAGTCTGCCTTCTTCAACTCCTGTGCCATTTCCCCAGCACTGCTCTCACTCCAGGCTTTCTTCTAGTGCATGAAATACTTTCCCTAAATCGCCACATGTTTGAAACCGAGCTGCCATGACATGCCAACAACAGAGGCAGGTAAGCAACAGCTGGTTTCAAGAGGCACCCTATAAAAATCAAGACAAGATTTAAGTGGTGAGGAGAAGGTTTCTGAAAAGGCAGTATCACCTCAACAGGTCCCCAATTGAGCTCATTGTCTCCCCACCCCCATCCTCTCTTTGTAGATGCTCTGTCCTGATGACTGGCCTTCTCATCCGTTCAGTCACTCACCCCAGAAAGTGGGAGTCAGCCCTGAAGTCCTATATCCAATCCGTAGCCAAGCACTGTCACTTTTGTCTCCTTGATCTGACTCAAACATGCCCCCTTCTCTCCATCCCTAGATGATGTTACCAGATTCCTGGAGAATGCAATAAAGTGGACTGCAGAAAGAGAGGATGGATGATATTCTGGGAGAGGTGGAAAGAGAGAGAGTTTTCCAGTTTTCACAAGACACCCTGTGTTCTTACAATAAACACCTGTATTTTGCCTAAAAATGCATGAGCTTCTACATTGTGCAACCGAGGGATCCTGGCTAATATAGAAGGATATTAAGAGGTATACAGACTGGTGAAAACACCTGCAGCTGCTCTGACCCTACCTCCAAAAGGAGGCTCAGCTCCACTACCCTCTCCTCTTTCCTCCCTCTTCTCGCTCTGAGCCTCAGGGAAAGGAAGGTAGAGTTTATCAGATGGCAGGATACACTTGATCTAGTTCAAACTCATCTCTGTTGCTTGAATTCCTTCTAAAGCACACTCGGTAAGTCCTCTGGTGTCTCCCTGGAGACGTCTCTGCTTGGACACCTGAAATGATGGGGAACTCACTACTTTACATGATAATCTTCATATTTTAAAGAGTTCCAGTGGTTAAAATTCACTTTTATCTTTCTCCAAAGAGAAAGCTTGGCTTCCAGCTTGGCTCTCCAAAATGACCAGAACAATTCTGTTTTCTTTTTCACATTATTTTTCAGCTATTTGAGGTCAGATACATGTTTATTGTATTAAATTATTATTAATTTAATAATTATTAAATTAATAATTTACATTATTATTATTATTTTGAGTTAGCTTGGCTTCTCGGTTGCTTTTCTTTGGGAATGCTCCAGTTTGTCAATTTTCCTCTTAAAGTGAACACAACCCTCCACATGGGGTCAGGTTAGGAAACATGATCATGTCCCTTACTCTGGCAGCAAAATTTTGTTAAGCTAAATGTACACACGTGTGTGCATGTGTGTGTGTGTGTGTATAGTATATATATAACATATATATGTCGCATTAGGTAGTGTATTAATACTTTGATTCTACATTTGTTGGTTACTTTATAGCAGGTTTATCATAGTGTTGACTCATAGACCCTTCCAGGCAACCCAAAGCCCTGACCCTTTGCACAAATGCTGCTGACAAGCCAGGTCTCCCAGCTAACATTCTCCACTTTTCCAGGCATCCTCAGGTCTTTAGAAGAACATCAGGGTGTTGAGTTTTCTCTCACAGGAGTAAAGTCTGGAATTAGCATAGCACTGGTTTTGAAGTCCAGCTCCCAGGTCTGGTCCCAGCTCTGCCATTGACTCACACTGTGACCTTGGACTCTACTTTCCCTCGTTGGGCCTCAGTATTTTCTCTTCCATAAGAATAGAAGGCCAGGATCATAATACTGGCTTCCAACCAACAACTGGTTTTGGCAAGGTTCTATGGAAAGGGCAGAGGTGTGCTTAGAAAAATGTATCCATATCCCCAATTCCCATTCCTATTGGGGAAGGGAGGCTCAGGGAGAGGTCAGAAACATAGGATGCTACGAAGAGCCCATGTGCTGCGCATCACGTGGGACCCATACTTCAGGTGTCAACGGAGCACAGTTCTGTGGCACTGGTGAGGCTAGTTGGTTTAAGGCTGTAGTTTCTGGATGGATAAATAGAGCTACATGTGGAGTCTCTATAACTAAAGGCAGGGGCTTCTAGGTTCCCCAGCTTCATGGCATAGGGCACTTGAGTGTATAGGCAACTAAGAGGTGCTGAAGATGTCAGCAGATCCATTAGATAATGTGAGGCGGGGGGCTGGGGAAGGAGCTTCAGGAATGCAGGGAAGAGGCCGGCCACTGTGCTTCCCATCCCGTCCTTCCCAGTTCCTGCTCCCCAGCCCCTGCCCAGGACCGATGGTCTGTGGAATTTGCTGTGTGTGCTGTTATCCTGGTGAAGGCACAGATGGAGGGGTAGTGAAGCAGCACCGTTTGTTTTGGGGAAGCAACAAAACAGAAAACTTTGTGTTATTTTAACAAAGAAGAAATGAAACAGCAGGCAATTAGGCAGGAGTGTAGCAATTAGTGAGCCAGAAAAATGCTTTACAATATTTTGATGATTCAACACTGTCAAACAAAAACAAAAATTTCAAAAACAAACACCAGAAAACCCATAGAAATTGTTAAATAATCAGTTCATTTAAATGCATTTAGAATACACGGAAACGGAAAAAACGGACAGATCCATTTGGTAGGGAATAGAGCTAATATAACGTGACTGAGTCTCTCATTTGTTAAAGGAATACACTTGCACCAATTCCCCTCTCCTGTGCCCCTTTCAACATGGTCCCCCTCTGGCCAACAAACTTCTGTGACCTTCCACCTACACCACAGCCTGGAAAATGTGGCTTAGTGTCTGCACGTGGCAGCTAGGCACAGAGAAGGCACCTCGCACACATTCCCTCTCGGGGCCTCACACCGCATGTCCCTCCTCAGCCAGGTCGAGAATTGTGTGGAGTAAGTCTGTGCAAGTCGGTACTTATAAGGGACAACAGTGCGTTTTGTCATGACCTGGCCTTTGGGTTGAATCCCAACTTTGACACTCACTAGCTATGTGAACTAAAGGAAGATAAATTAGCTTTGAGAGGTCCAGTTTCTTCATTTGTAAATCAGGGTCATGGTTCCTGCTTCACAAGGTCATTGTCAGGATTAAATGAGAAAATACATAAAAATTGGTGACGTAGAGTAGGTCCTAAACACATGCTAATTCTCTTCTCCCCTCAGAGCTTCAGTCTTGAAGATAACCAGCATTTTCCATCCTGACTTGCCTTATGCGTAAAAGAAAGGGTCATTTGGCCATATGGCCACATGCACCTTTGCTGGGTACCAGGTCCTGGAAGATTTCCTGGAAGATTTGTAGAAAGTTACTTTCTACAGGGACTGCTTCCCTCATTTCCCCACAATAGTTTTGCCTCTAGAGGAAGCTTAGACAAGGAATCCGATGTCTTTTTCACTGTCATTTCCCTCTTCTCTCTGAGTGGAGTGTGCATGTCAGTTTCCATCTGCTTTGTATCTCTTCGTTGCCATAATTCCTTCAATTCTGGTGCATAGGAAAGACATTCAATGCACAGGGAGTTAGTATATGATTTCATTCATTCATTCACTCATTCGGTCCCTCTACATGTAGATGCATGTCCTGTTCACCAGATAGGGTGCTAATATGGTCTGTTTGTGGGGATGAAATATGGGATGGGGGTGGAGGAGGTCAAAGCGGGCGCTGGGAGTACGAAGAGGAGGTTGCAGAGATAAAGATGGGTCCTGCTGGGATGACTGTCAGTATCTGCACTAAAGAATGTGGTTCAGTGACTCCAGAGGTGCCTTCTTGTGGCCGGGCCCTGAGCCTGGGAGCAGGTGGGCAGAGTTTCCTTGGGCTGAGCTAAGGAAGTGCTGAGGCCGCCTGTTGTAGTTTGAGCACCATTCTGAGAGGCATGCTGGGGCTGGTCTGGTCCAGTTCTGTGTGACACTCAGGTCATTATGATCATGAAAAGTGCATTTATTCTCACGCCCAGTACCCACAGTGCATACATCCCCATAAAGCCATATGCTTTGAACCCCACACCCCAGAGCCGGACAGCCACTAGAGATCACTTACACAGCACCACCATGACACAAATGGGGAAAGTGAGTCCCAGAGTGGAGAGTTCACGGGTCCAAGATGACTCACAGGCCTGGAGGCAGGACCCAGAGGCCCCTGCTTCCCCTTCTCCTGTTCCACTCAGTGCGGCTCCCTAAAAACAACCTGCCTCAATTCTTTAGCTATTTTTCCTAGTATTTATTTTTCTGAATTACAAGATTAGACTGCTGTCTCTCGACCTCTCAGTGTTAGGCAATTATCTATGTAGATAATTGATGCAGAGTCAGCTGTCCTGTCTCCTGCCCCCAGTCCTCTTCTCAACCACCCAAGTCTTCTCAGTTTAATGAAAAATACTGCTCACTAAAGGTCAAGTTGGTCCTATGATTACATCCTCCTTCTTGTACAGCTTTTCATTTTCCCGGAATTAAAAACCGTATGCTACTTTTCTATGTGCATAATTTGTGGTGAACCTGTCATCATTTTTTCTCTACCAGATACGTCATAAACTTGACAAACGGATTTTGCCAGATGCTAGTTGCATTTTCAGCCGTGTCTTGGATCAGCCCAGTTCCTCACTAGTCTGGCTGGGAGCACAAACGGGGTTACACTAACCTGAGCCATCTGATTCCAGGGTACCTGCCCTACCTGCTCACCCAGGGCCTGGGCCCTCCCTCCTCGATCTAGGTGCTCCTGGAGCTCCAGGGTGCTCCCCAACGGTTGGCTCTGCTCCTGGCCATTTTCTGCTGCGCAGCTGCTTCTGCCAGACCTTTCTGCTTCTCTGCTCCCTCCGGCTCTCACCAGGAGCCGGCATCTCCCACTGGGGGCTGTCCACTTCTGCCAGATACCACGCATAGGGCTCTGAAGGCCTCATGACGCCGGCCAGCGCTGCAGTACCTTGTGACAAGATGGGATGGGTGCTTCCCTGTCCTTTTGGCTACCAGGCATTAGACAATATTGTCACACCAGGACTGTGCCCCCCGTTGCCCTGGACCATAGGAATATTCCATGATGGTCATGCCGAGGTTTGTTCTTCGCACTCCCACCAGCTTTGCCCAAGGCCCACAGCAGCTGTTCACAGGGGTTTACAGGAGTCCAGGGCTGCTGTCCAAGGACGGGCTGGTGAGGGAGTCGCCTTGGAGGACAGCTTGTGCCGGGGCCCTTTCAGTTGTGGCTCCTGGGGCTTTTGCTTTTGCTGGTCTTTCTTTTCCTTCCCATGTTGCTTCCTCCCCACATTTCTCCTCTGTCCTTGTCTCCATCAGCCTCTCCCTTCCTTCTCCAGCCTTAGTCTTAAGTGAAATTCAGGGAGCAAAATCAAAGCTCCTGGTTTGGGAAAAACACATTGGAGACTTGCTGTCTTTTACCAGGATCGGTGTCTGTCTCTTGGAGTCTTTGTTTTATCTTGCGGTGCTCCCAGGGTAACTGGGGGAAAGGAAGGAAGTACACAGAAAACAAATCCATGAATGCTTGGAGTCTAACCTGCCTCGGGACCAATGCAGGTGCTGCCCACGCCTGGGTCTTCAGCATTTTTAAGGGAAAGGCTGCTTTTTGATTTGATTTTTGTTCCCTTTAGGAGCCAGCAAGTTTCTGGGACTGGCCTGTGGGCGGATTCTGCAACATCTGTGTGGTCACTCCTCCCACATCCCTGGACCATTCTCTCTGATCCTGGGTCAAGCCTGTCCTGGTCCATTTCCCCGTCGCTGAGCGGGAAGCCCCCAGTCCTTGTTCACCAGCTTCTTTTGAACCAGATCCGGATCCAGCTTAGGCTCAAGCTGAGACCTGACACTCTTGATTTAATTGATAAAAGTTTTTAAATGATATCTGTATGCTTTCTCGACATACCATGTTCAATATAAAATGTTTTGAATGTGTAATTAACTGTTACTGATTTTATAAATGTTTGTAAAACTTATCATACAAATGAATTCACAAATCAGAGACAATTTTTAACATTTTTATTTTTTTTTACTATATTCTGATCAAATATACAGTTGCTTTGCCTGTAGAGGGACGTCCACAGTACCACCCCAGCCTTGGCCTGACTTGTCATTACCTTCCCAGCCCAACCCCATTCCAGCTGCCCAAGCCTCTGTTCTCTTTGCCTCCGGGGAAGTCACCATCAAGCAGATGGATGGGTACTTTTCAGTTTTAGAGGAAATTTAGTTCAGCAACCTGAGAGCAGTTGGAGACACAAATGTTTCTGTTGTAAACACCTCACACAGCCATAAAATTCAGCCTCTCTTTAAAGCCCCGCAGAGGGGTGACCCTGCCCTGCTGTGACCCCCAAAGTGGGGCACTGTGGTTTATGAGTCGTTTCCTCTGCACGGGGAATCGGAGACTCTCTAGTAACGACAGAGAGAAGCAGAAATCCAGGCAGGCATCCTCCAGGGCCCTTGGGCCGGTCCTGCCAGGCTGCCCAGTGTCCTCAGGCCCTGCCTGGCTGTAAGTGCGAGTCCATCCCAGCCCGAGTCCTGCCTCCTGGCTGATCTCCACATGGATGGAAGTCCTATCTCCTGGAACAGCTGCTGTCTTTATTGTACTAAGGTGGTGTCTTAGTCTGTTAGGGCTGCCATAGCAAAACACCACAGCCTGGGTGGCTTAATCAACAGAAATCTGTTGTCTTGCAGTTCTGGAGGTGAAGAAGTCCAAAATCAAGGTGTCAGCAGGTTTGCTTTCTCCTGAGGTCTCTCTCCTTGGCTTGCAGATGGCTGCCTTCTTGCTGTGTCCTTACACTGTCTTTTCTCCGTGCATGCACTCCTGGTGTCTCTCTTTTTTTGTCCTCTTTTTGTTTATTATGGAAATAGTTATAGTTGTATATAATAATATTCACCCATTTCAAAAATACACTTTAATGAATTCTGTTAAGTATACACAATCCTGTTACTTCCGTCCTAATCAATATTAACAATAGTCCCTTTACATCCAAAATAAGGGGCCTGAGGCTGGACTGAGGAACGGGGAGAAGGCCACTGTGGCTGGAGCTGAGTGAAAGAGGGTATGAAAAGCGTGCTGAGAGCTCAGAGAGGAGAGGCAAGGCTCTCCCTGTACCTAACACTGCCTGCTCATGATAGAATATTCAGCTTCCGCTCTCCTCGATTCTGTTTTCTTAGTAATGTTACATTGAAGGCTACTATATACTGGAGGATGTTTCTATTCTAAAAGTGTTCTAAATAAGTAGATTTTAAGGAATCAGAACAAGGTGCCATGTGGCGTTCTTTGTACACCCGTGATTCCAGTTACAATTAAATTTTACATATTCTCCCTTTTTTATAAAAAAAGCTAATTTTATTATTTTATTTTAAAGCTTATTTTTAAGCTTATTTTGTCTTTAGGAAATACATTCAAAAGTTTCTAATATGAAAGATTTTTAAAGGGTATATATAAAAATATATCATCTCCTCCAGCCCTCCTTCCCATAGGTAGTCCCTGTTTATTAATTTCTTTGTACCCTTTGGAGGCATGTTATACATATAATGGAATAGATTTTTTTATTCACTTTCCCCTTGTTTAAAATCTCAAGATTAAAAATATTAATTTAAAAATCCTTCAGGCAGGTGTTTAGGACAGAGGTTGTTTAAGGGTACGAACTTGCAATAAGTAGTAAATAAGACCTAGAGATCAAATGCACAGTGTAGTGAATATAGACAACAATATTGTATTATAATCATCAAACTTACTAAGAGATGAGAATTTAATGATTCCAACCAATAAAAAGAAAGGATAATTATGTAATGTGTTGGAGGTGCTAATTATCACTACAGTGGCAATCGTATCACAATGTATAGATGTATCAAATTAACATGTGGTACACCTTAAATTTATACAAGGTTATACATTAAATATATTTCAATTTAAAATACATGTAATAAAGATGTTTATAAAAGAGGTAAAATAATAAATAAATAAAAATACAAAAAAAAAAACCCCGTCCCTTTACCCTAAAAATGTTCCTTGTGCCCATTTTTTCTTGATCCCCTTCCTCTACCCCAGCCCCAGGCAGCCATTGATCTGCTTTCTGTCACTATAGTGTTGCCTCTTCTAGAATTTCACACATGGAATCATTCAGTACATAGTCTTTTCTGCTTGACTTCTTTTATTTAGCATAATGTTTTTGAGTTTCATTTATGTTGTTGCATGTCTTAATATTTTGTTTCTTTTCAATGCTCTGTAGTATTCCATGGTAAGTCTATATTACTTAACGTTGTTTACAGTTTGGGGCCTTTATGAATAATGCTATAATTATTCACATACATGTTTTCATGGGGACATATATTTTTATTTTTGTAAGGTGAATACCTAGGGATAGAACTGCTGGACAGTGTGGTAAATGAGTTTTTAACATTATAAAATACTGTCGTATCGTTTTGCAAAATGGCCGTAACTTTTTGCATTCCTACCAGCCATGCAGGAGAGAGTTCCCACATCCTCACCTTCCTCACCAACACTTGTTATTGATGTCTTCAGTCATTCTAGCGAGTGTGTAGTAGTATCACATTCTGGGTTTTTTTGTTTTTGTTTTTTTCCTTTATTGCGGTACGCGGGCCTCACTGTTTGTGGACTCTCCCGTTGTGGAGCATAGGCTCCGGACGTGCAGGCTCAGCAGCCATGGCTCACGGGCCCAACCGCTCCGTGGCATGTGGGATCTTCCCGGACCGGGGCACGAACCCACGTCCCCTGCATCGGCAGGTGGACTCTCAACCACTGCGCCACCAGGGAAGCCCCACATTCTGGTTTTAAGTAGCACTTCTCTGGGGACTAGTGATGTTGAGCATCTTTTCATGTGCTATTGGCCACCTGTATATCTTCTTTTGGGAAATGTCTGTCCCAAACTTTTGTCCATTTTTTATTAGTTTTTTTTCTTTTTTAAAAAACTAAGCTGTAAGAGTCCTTTAATTTAAATACAAGCTCTTTGTTTTGAAAAATTGTTTTCAGTCTGTGGCTTCCCTTTGTGTTTTCATATTCTCTCTTCTTATGAGGACGCCAGTCAGATTGAACTAGGACCCACCCTAATTTTAACATAGGGCCTTTACAGAGGTAATTATCTCTAAATACAGTCACATTCTAATATAGTGGGGGTTAGGGCTTCAACATATGATTTTTGGCGGGGGGAGTGGAAGGGGGAGACACAGTTCAGCCCTTAACAGATGGAAAATACTAAGCTTATAGGGAACAAGGAGCAAACTAGTAAAGGAAGAAAAATAACGTTTATTAAGTGAAATAGTAGAACTTAGTGTTGCAGTTATAACCTCTATGGTCCCAGTGTTACTAGTAATTTATTACCTTGCTGGGGCTACAATTTGAGACTTGCACCCTGCAAGCCCATAGGTAGTTAATGAACAGTCCAGAACACTTATCTCAAAAGGGTTCTGTTCTTCTGTAGATATTTTACAGAGGAAATGGTATCGTCCAGTAATATTGAGAACCTGAGAATATCTACCCACATACGTTTCCCATATGTCACCGGCCAGCCATGACGTATGTTCAGCACATGGCTTCATTTAGGCCGATGTGTGACAATCACTGGTCCCCTGTCCAACCTTGCTGAGTGCCTGGAACAGATGCACTATCTTGTTCATAACAGTCCTGCATCGTAATAAATGAGGAAACTGAGGTTGAAAGAGTTTAAGGAGTTAGAGTTCCTCACCACGGAGTGACAGTGAGGATGGTCTGGGAGGATGGTCAGAGCCCTGAGAAGCAGAAAGAAGAAAGCGGGGCAGATAAAGAAATGCACAGTGTGCTGATTGATCCGGTGGAAGATCCAGAGGTGGACACCTGTGTTCCTGGCACGAGCTTTCTGTTGAAGGCTTCTCTCTGGCCAGGGTCAGGGGTGGAGGAGGTAGGCAGGGACCAGGGCAAGGGGCCACGGGAAGCAGGGCTCACTGATGCTGTGGCCAGAGAGAAGACTTTCCATTTCTCCAGCAGGTGGCGCCATCTAGCCAGTTATCTGAAGAGAGCTGGCACTGTCTGCGGGAGGTGTTCCCAAACTGCAGGTCCCCCAGGAACTGCCACTGCACCATTAGGATGCTGTCCTGGCTCCCTCTCCTGGGGCATGAGAAAGAGGGTATTTGTGATCACCTAGAAAATCTGGCCTCTACCTGTGGGCTCGCTGGAGAGAAGGAAAAATTCTGTGCAGCCCCTGGGTTTGCTGGCAGGGGTGGCCAGTGGGCACTGCTCCAGGGCTAACCGGAATGCTCTGCTTTCCTCCAGCAGCCTGGAGCTCTCTCTGAAACAGGGTGAAAGGCTCCCGAGTAACCAAGAAAGGAACATTCTCCCTGAAAACCTGGGCTCCTCATCTAGCAGCTGGCCAATTCCATTTGCTCTGAAGCTACCCTTGAGATGTGAGAAGTCTTGGGATAAACCAATCAATTTTAAGCACTTTTTAAATATGCCCATTTGGATTTGAATTCATATGTCTAAAGGACTGGGGAGAACTTAGGTCTTTCCTGTCCTGGTACTTATCCCTTTTTGCTATTGGACATCAGCCACAGCATGGCAATTGCAGCTACAGATGCTAGATTCAAATCCAGACACTTCCATGACTTGCTGTGTGATCTGGGGAAGTTTCTTAACTTCTCTGTGCCTCAGAGTCCTCTTTAGTAACAGTTCTTATCTCATGAGTTTAACATGAGGATTAAGTTTAATAAACTTAAAGCACTTAGGGACAGTGTTGGATGCACAGTTCTTATAGCTAAGCAGTTACTACCATCAGCTGAGCACAGGACAATTTTCTCAACTAGGTCATGTAACACTAACACCCGACACACAGTAACTTCCCAATAATGCTGAACTGGATTTAACCAGGTGAAAAAAGAGCTGCTAGCAGGAAGTGAGGAGTGGGACAGTCCATACTAGTGGCTGGAGGGCCACAGGGGTGCCCACTCCCCTTCCCAAGAGGGACCTGCTATTCATGCCACCAAGACTTAGGGCAGAAGAGTTGATGGGAGAGGGAGGGGGAGGGGGAGGGGGAAGGTTTGAGAGCTGCAGCTTGTAGCTGGGGTGCCAGAAGCAGACTGAGGCACCCATCTGGTTCCATGCCTGAGAAATAGGAGTAGAGCTCAGCTTCAAGAGAAGGGCTGGCAGGAGCCACGCCCCTCGGAGCCTGGCCAACCCGCCTGGGCTGGGAAAAACCAGGAACCAGAGACCAAAGCTGGTCAGGAGTCAGGCCGCACATGGCCAGGGCAGGCAAAGAGGCTCAGCTGGGCACTCAGGAGGCCACTGAGGGCTTCAGTCTCCTTTGTCACCCCTGACACCTGACTCAGGAAGAGTGGTGGGCCAAGGTGGGGCTGAGAGGATAATCTGGAACAACCTCTCTGGGCCCCGGCAGCCTGATGAGGGGCTGCCTTCTAGAGGTCCCATACCAGGCCAGGGCTTACCCCTTAATTGCTAGATCCGGAGTGGGGGGGAGAGGAGCAGTTCTCAGGGAGGGGGCTGGGCAGTGACTTTCTGTCAGCTTGGAAGTATTATAAAAATTCAACAAACCAGCCGTGTCTGTGCCTGTGTAACTCAGCTGAGCACCAGCCGTGGCCTTCCTCTCCTCCATCCCTGCAGTCACCAGACTCTCACTGGCCCACTGAGGGTCCAGAGGGGCAGGCAGCTGGGAAGGGCAGGGAAGGAAGGCACTGCCTAACCTCTGCATTATTATCTTAGTCCCACGGCATCTGGAGTGTATCTCAGATAGGGTGGGACAGGATGGGGCCTGGTGGTAAAACCTCGTGGTGAAGAGCTAGAGGCTCTGCTCTCAGCCTGCCTGAATCTGAGTTATGATTCCACCAATTCCAAGCTGTGTGACTTTGGGAAAATTACTTGCCTTCTCTGTGTCTCGACTTCTTTCTAAAATAAGAACAATAATAGTGCTTCCCTTACAAGATGCTATGAGTATGAACTGAACAATGCATGCAATGTACCTGGAACAGTTATAACTATTCATACTTACAGTACTTAGAACTATTCAATAAGCATTAATTTTAATCACTAAGTACATGTTAAATTTGCATCGCACCTCAAACTACATCGTCTCTGGCCTTAAGGACACATATGCATTCGGGAAGGAACATGGCAGTTCTCTGCTCCTGTGGGGTATGAACTGGTGAACCTGGAATCAGATCAGTGATGATGAGAATGATTAGTGGCAGAACCTATAGTAACCCAGTTGCTTTATTCTCCTTCTTCCAGCTAAGTGGATGCTCGGACTCTGATCTACAAGGATGAGGGAGAACTGAAAGCAGAAATAGCCAGCAGTCTTCATGGTTTTATTTCTCAAGGTCTAAGCCTCAAAGAGGCGGCAAGATTGGAAGCAGACAAGGAGAGCATCTTGGACAAAACACGCGAGAGAGAAGGATTTACGTCACGACTAGAGGGATCTGAGGAGAGAAGTAAAAGGGGTGGAGAGAACTTGGTGGTGGGCCAGCACCAGGCTGCCACTGGGACCCCGTTGCTGTGCATTTTCATGAATTGCACTGCTGCAGGCCCAGCTGCATCTGTGGCTATTTTCTGCTGCAGAGATCAGGACACTGCAGGAGCCTTCAGTCAGAATACACTCAGCAATGAATGGCCACAGTGGTTGCCTATGACAAACACCTCCCACTCCCTGTGCTGCTGGCGTGTGAAGGCTTTTACAGACTACTCTGATTCGGGTGGAAATAGAACAGCCCTGAACTTGCTACCTATTGCCTGGAAGACATTTCCCATAAAGTTTTTCGCGCCATCCACCATGCACTCCAGCAGCAGTTGAGGGTTTTGCTGTTCAACCATCTTGTGCTAACACAGGAGTGGGTATTAGTCAATACCCATTGTACCCACGTGTGCTGGAATGGATGGGCACTGCTCTCATGATTGCAACTGTTATTAGACTGCAGGCTGTGTGAGGGGCTGAGGCTCCAGCCCCCCGCAGCCCCCAGAGCTGACCTGAGCTGAGCTTTGAGCGCCCCCTCCCCATCCCAGGCCCGTATGTTACTGTCACCTGTAACTCAGCACATGCATTTTATTTTTTTCTCCTGAATTTTATTTTTTTATACAGTAGGTTCTTATTAGTTATCTATTTGATACGTATTAGTGTATACATGTCAATCTCAATCTCCCAATTCATCACACCACCACCACCCACCCACTGCCACTTTCCCCCCTTGGTGTCCTTATGTTTGTTCTCTACATCTGTGTCTCAACTTCTGCCCTGCAAAGCGGTTCATCTGTACCATTTTTCTAGTTTCCACATATATGCGTTAATATACGATATTTGTTTTTCTCTTTCTGACTTACTTCACTCTGTATGACAGTCTCTAGATCCATCCACGTCTCTACAAGTGATCCAATTTCGTTCCTTTTTATGGCTGAGTAATATTCCATTGTATATATGTACCACAACTTCTTTATCCATTCATCTGTCGATGGGCATTTAGGTTGCTTCCATGACCTGGCTATTGTAAACAGTGCTGCAATGAACATTGGGGTGCATGTGTCTTTTTGAATTATGGTTTTCTCTGGGTATGTGCCCAGTAGTGGGATTGCTGAGACATATGGTAATTCTATTTTTAGCTTTTTAAGGAACCTCCATACTGTTCTCCATAGTGGCTGTATCCATTTACATTCCCACCAACAGTGCAAGAGGGTTCCCTTTTCTCCACACGCTCTCCAGCATTTGTTGTTTGTAGATTTTCTGATGATGCCCATTCTAACTGGTGTGAGGTGATACCTCATTGTAGTTTTGATTTGCATTCCTCTAATAATTAGTGATGTCAAGCAGCTTTTCAAGCACATGCATTTTAACTCCATTCCTTCTGGGATGCATCACAGGAAAAGAAAATGATAGCACTGGACTGAGCAGGAAGCCAGGTCCCTGGTGGGATGGAGCGGGGGATGGGGACACACAGGGTCCGTGAAAAGCCTGGAGGGGAAGGGGGCGGAGCCACCAAAATCAAATCTCCCTGACTGCACGACTTGGGCTGCTGAAAAGTCTTCCAGTTCCTCAGACGGAAGCAGGGGAAGTCCAGGCTGTAAAACTTCTTGAGATGTTGCAGGTCTCTTTCCTTTCCTTCTCCCTGTATTTTCAACAGTGTTTAACAGCAATCGGTTTCTTGCTCAGCCTCCCTCTGTGTGTCATCTTAGGACCCAGCCTGGCTGTGGGGCTGGCCTGTCAGGGAATGGGCCACATGGACAGAGCTGATTGCCTGGCCCTGGATCCTGGGTGGTTCTTTCCTCCAAAGCCTTGGACAGAAGCTTTTTCATGACAGGACACTGTGCTGATGCTGTCTGGATGGCCTGGGCCACACAGTCAGGTGGAGGAGGGTGTGACGAGGAAGCAAAGAGTGGCTGCAAAGCCCCCTGCAGGTCGCTGTAGCAATACTCAGAAATGACTGGAGATCAACAGCAGTGGCCTGAATTTTATTTGCTTTCATTTTCTCTTTGGGCCTAAACATAAAAATGGCAGAAACCAACTGCTGGGCTCGTTACCGCAGCTGTGACGGCTTCTGGGTCTGGAAGGTCCACAGCACAGGAGGGAGAAACAGGGGTCTTGTAGGTTTTGGTGGTGGGAGGTGGGGATCAGAGAAGAACCGTGGCGGGGGGGCGGTGGTGGTGGAGGGGACTGGGACCCCTGCCAGGCCATTTCGGCTGCTTTGTAGCCATACAAACTTGGCAGCCTCGTCCCTCCCGGGGGGGGGGGAAATCAATAGTGCTATCTGCACATTTGTGCCTCTCTCAGCTTCTGAGGACTTTAACTTTCATAAAGAGGCATCAGGAGTATAAATAGAGCAGAGAGGTGGGGAGTTGGATTCCTGCCGTTGCAGAGTCCTTGTGGGAGCAGAAGGGACCATGGAGCTCGTCCATTCAGGATGCTTGAAAAAAAAAATGAAGGCCAAGGTCTAAGCATCTAGGCGAAGGAAGAATAAAGGTTCCAGTTTGGGTGAAGTTATTTCTGACACACTGTAAGACTGTGTACTGAGATTCCCTGGGTCATTCCAGCACTCCTGCCTTAAAAATCTGAATCAGCCTCACTTTACAAAGTGCACGGTATCCACTTTCTCCTATTACTGCTCTAAACACTCTGCGGGGTGTGGAGAGTATATTGTGGGCTACTTGACTGACTGATCAATTTGCCATTCAGTCGTTCGTGCACTCATTCACACAACATTTGCCTGTGATTGTCTTCTCACCAGTCTCCCCACTAGATCGTGAGTTTTCTAACTCACGGCCTCTGCCTCGCCGTCTCTGCACACAGCGCTTGAATCCTGTGCTGCCCACCTGCGTAGTTCGCTCAGGAGCCCCCGGCACCTGGCAGGCACATTGAGGGGGAGACCAGACTCAGCAGAGGGTAGAAGAGCGTGGCCAGTCTCTGCACCGTGGAGTGACTCATCACCTCAGCAAGGGGGGGCGTGAGAGCCAGAATTCCGATGCTCTTTGGAATTGTTGGTCAGCAATGAATGACCTGGATCATGGATTACAGGAAGCCCAAGTGGGTGGTCCAGGAAGAGCTGGGTAAGCGGTTTCTAACGGTCCACTTTGAATCCTTTCGGAAAGATTATGATGACCCGAGGGACATACCTCTCCTAGTCTGGCTTCTTGATGGCCCTCTGCCTGTAGTGTGCCCTTCATGGTGATGAGACAGACACAGGGCAAGCAAGCAGAGGCAACACCTTGTCCGCGATGTTCCTCTCAGAGCTTCCTAATTGCCAAGCTGCGCCAGCATCACAGGCTCCTTGGCGAGCTTCCTTCCAGAAGTTGCAGCTGGAAGGATCTTCCCTTTGAAGAGCTCTCAGGATGTGGTGAATGTTTGCCTGTGCCTTACTGGGAAACTCTGAGCACCAGTGCAGGATGTGCATCTCCTTAAGGAGAGTGTGAGACAGAATCTTTATATATGAACCCCTCAGTCATTTTGTTGTTGTGCTGGAAGAGCAAAGTAGCCTCTTAGGTGAGAGAAAGGCTGCAGACAGCACTCGAGGCTGGAACTCAGGCCTACTCGCTCTGAAGAGGTAAGAACCAGGGACATGGCTGTGTGGTCTGTTTTAGCTGCAAACTGGAAATAGATGACTTCACAGGATTTGCAAGTGACCACTTCAGAGGAACGGGAGCTCAAGACCAGGAACCACGCCTGTGAAATCCTTCTAGAATTTGGACCTTTGTAATTTATCTGTGTAGGTCCAAGTCCTTGATCTTTCTTATATACCACAGGATTGTTAACAGGATTCTTCCTGCCTCAGTTTTGATTGAGGAACAGATTTTGGCAGGAATAACAAATGCTTTATTCCAATGCTTCCACTGTGGATAAATTCCAAAGTAAATGGCCAAGAACTGTTCAAGCCAGTCCATGAGCTGTTTGTTCGCAGTCTATAATGACATAAGGAACTTGAACCAGGAAGTAAATCGAGTACATGGCTATACTCGATTGTTAGTTCGGCTGACATTTCTTTGTAAACAGCATGACTTTCTTGCTGAAGGAAGCAGTGCATTGATTTACAATCCAGCACAAACTCTTATCTAGTTTGCCAGGACCACACTCTGAGCAATACTGATTTATGTTCCTCACATGAAGAATAACAACAGGTACTTCTATGGAACTACTCTGTGACCTTAGTAAGAGTCCCACTGAAAAACCTAAAGGATGGGAGAGAAGCCTGCAGCAGGATGGACCAGCTGAGGGAGAGGTGATCAGGCTGACATTTGCCTGTGCTTCTGGAATTTATTAGGGCAAGGGCTGCCTGAGTGTTTTCCACTGAGCAGATGAAGGCTCTGCAATGAGGTAGAGAGTCTGGGTCATCTTCATTCCTGTGTAATAGGGCTGCCTGCAGGGCTGATGGGACCTCAGCAGAAAATATCCCTAGAGATGGACCACTGGATTCCTGGTTAAGCCACTCACCAAAACGGAGATGTGTCTGTTCACATCAAGGGGGCAGCAGGGGAGAGATACCTACAGGACTCTCTAGAGAACCCACCAAATCTCCCCCATTAAAGAAAATATCTGCTTCAAACACTTGCCAGGCCCAGAGAATACAAAAGAGCTTAACTGATACTCAGGTAAGACCTTTTCCTCCTCCCTTAAGCTTCTCCATTGGCCAACACTGGGGGTGGGGCTGTCACATCGGCCAGATAATGGTGGGTGGGGCTATAGTTGCAACAAGATTGGCCATGGGATGGCGAGGTGATAATTGTTGAAGGTGAGTAATGGATTGATCATTCTACTCTGACATTTGTGTGAGCTTGGAAGTTTCCATATTCAAAATGTTAAAAAGTTAGAAGAAACAGCAGATAACAAGTGGTAGAAGAGTTGAGCAGGAAGAGAGAAGCTTTGTAACTGTGGGAAACCCTAGCCGCGGGTGAATCTTATTTTCAAATTAAGATTGAAGTATTGATTATTACACAGAATCAGACCTTCTAATTTCACAGTCAAAACTGAGCTTTGTGACTTCAAATGACTACAGGACTTTATAATAACCAGAAATAACTAGGGAAGTCCTGGAAATTAATCCTAGGGGCAGATGAAGAAAACTAATCCCACAGAGCAAATTTAAAGGGCATTAGACGATTTTAGCGAGAGGAAAGCAATCACCATTTTATACAGTGAGGTCTTGATTTGCTTTCAGACAGAGTGTGGATTCAAAACCCTGCTTGCTGTGCAACCTTGGGTCTCGGTTTTCTCATCTGTATTGCATCTATGATGATGCCTGTAGAAGGTCATTGTGTTAGCGGTGACATACACAAAGTGCTTTGTATATGTAGATGCTATTGTGAATCTAATTATTGTGTTATCATGTTAATGTAATAATTACAAATCAATAGAATCAGTGTCAGTGAAAATATATTGAGTACAATCTATATTCCAAGCCCTAGGACAGCTCAGAGGATATGATAGTCTACAGGAGAGAGAGAGAGAGAGAGAGAGAGAGAGAGAGAGAGAGAGGTTCTTTGTGATTGCATCTCATGAGCTGTGCCTAATGCAACAAACAGGTTACTCTCAGGGGACCAGCAGTAAAACCTGAACATATTAAGGGCCTGGAGTCATGTCTTCGGGGCACTGTTCCATGCAGCAGTCCAGGGTGTGTTGTGGGCTGGTGACCTCAGCTCCTGGGAGGGTGAGGCAGGCTGAGTCCCCAGGGATGTGAGAAGGAATATCTTGCCTTGCCCTGGGAAGAGAGAAGACTCTCCATTCATGAGCCCCACTGGGCAACTACAGTTCCACTCTATCTAGCTGTGTGGCCTGGGGGTGTTATTTCTATGCTCATCCTAAATTTCCTCATCTGTAAAGTGGGAGAAGGGAAGGGGAGGAAAATGGAAGGAACTCAGAGGTGGTCTTACATTACAGCACAGAGCAACAAAACTGATCATGAACCTCCCAGGTCTGTCTCCTAGAAGGGGTTGCAAAACACGCTAGAGAGAAAGCCCCACCTTTTCCACACACCAATTACCCCTGTTGAGGAAGTGCTGATTGTGGACCCCAGAGAAGAGCTCACATCAGGACTAGGTAGCATGTCACATGGGTCCACGATTTGGAAAAGGGTTTGCCTTGAAGGCAGGGAAGAGTAATGTGGCAGGTATAAGTTTCACTATAAACTCAGGTGTGAAAGAAAGTATTAGCGATACTTTATTTTCCAAATTAATTTTTATTTTGAGCCTTGTTCTGCTGGGCAACTGGGAAACTTTGATATCACTCTTTCCTGGAGTTTCCTGACATTCAAGATAGTGTCAAAATCCCAGGGCTTCCATAGGACCAATGTCCGGTAATGGGTGCCCACCTGATCCTCACGTGCCCTGTCCTTAGAGGTCAGGTACTGCTGGATACTGACCTTTCCACTTGGCATGGCCTCTGAATCCTGCACTCTGCCTTACACCTATGTGCCCCTTGGGGCATAGGGTCCTCTTGGGTGCTGCCCTGGTGTGCCCCCAAGACAATTCTTTTTGGGATCTTTTCAGTTGCTGAACATGCTGCCTGGATGCTTCCTGTCTTGGGACCCACAGATCATGTTCTCCCCCCGCCTCGCTCTCTCTCACTGCTCATCTTCTGCAGACTCTGTTTCCTGTTTGGGGGTGGTCACAAGAGGTTTGGGGAAAAGCCTACACCAGTATCTTCTCTTCCTTCTTTTGAAATTAGACTTTTGGAAATAAAAGGCTGTAAGTCTTACATCTTTGTTTTCCATCCTGCTACATCTCTCCCTGAGACAAAGGAGACTGTAGCCCTCCTTGTAGAAATTATGGTAGGTCCCAGTAGACAGCCTTCTCAGAAACTGGGTCATTTTTTCTGTCTACAATAGGCAAAATCAAATAGTTCTGTGTTGAGTTGCACCCTCTCCACACTCAGGCACACCTCCACCAGCAGAAAGGAGGATGAATATCAGAATATGCTGACCTAAGGAATGATTATATTTCTTATTCAGTTGAAGTCTTTTTCCTTTGACTTTCATTAATAATGTCATTTGCCATGAAATAGCTCCAGTAGACATTTTAACGTATTTTTTATCACAAAGGTAATAGAAACACATTAAGAGAATTTTAAAAATGAGGAAGGAGAGGAATGAGGGAAGAAGGTTAAGTAGAGGGAGGAATGAAGACAACTAGATACAAACCATTCAAGAACCCTTATTATGTGCCCAACTTCTAGGTGTTTTATGTGCATTCTATTCAATCTTCACCACATCCCTCTGGGGGAGTGCTGTTATTATCACTATTTTGCAGTGGTGAGAACCCTGAGGCACAGAGAGGTTAAGTAGTGTTTCCAGAATCATACACCTCCAGGCTGCCTGTCTCAGCATCAAACAATACTGTCTCCCACATCAGTTCGATTGAGTTCTGTTCTTCTTTGCATTCTTTTAAAAATAATTTGTAATTTGGATTTCCTTTGTAATTTAGCCTGACTTTCTTAATTTTTAAGAACTTTATTTTTTAATATTTTCATTGGTAAATTTTTTGACTTTTTTTATTGAATGAATGATTCTTTAAATTCTACAGTGCGTTACAATTTTCAAAAGTTTCACACACCTGATTTCATATAATCCATAATAACCCAACAGGAACATGAAAAGATGCTCAATATTGCTAACCATCAGGGAAATGCAAATCAAAAATCACAATGAGATATCACCTTATACCTAGCAGAATGGCTGTCATCAAAAAGAACACAAATAACAAATGTTGGCGAGGATGTGGAGAAAAGGGAACCCTTGTACACTGTTGATGGGAATTTAAATTGGTGCAGCCACTGTGGAAAACAGCATGGAGGTTTCTTAAAAAACTAAAAACAGAACTATCATATGACCCAGCAATTCCACTCCTGGGCATATATCTGAAAAATACAAAAGCAATATTTCAAAAAGATATCTGCACCTCAATGTTCATAGTAGCATTATTTACAATTGCCAAGGTATGGAAGCAACCTATGTGACCATCAACAGCTGAATGGATAAAGACACACACACACACACACACACACACACACACACACAATGGAATACTTCTCAGCCATAGAAAAGAATAAAGACCTGCCATTTGCAGCAACATGGATGGACTTGAAGGGCATGATGCTAAGTGAAATAAGTCAGAGAGAAAAAGACAAATACTGTATGATATCACTTATATGTGGAATCTGAAAAACACAACAAACTAGTGAATAAAACAAAAAAGAAGCAGACTCACAGATATAGAGAACAAACTAGTTGTTACCAGTGGGGAGAGGGAAGAGGGGAGGGGCAATAAAAGGGGGAAAAAGGGTCATTGTTGATTTTTAATACAACTGAATCATGGTCAGACTGCAGCTTGTAGATATTTGAATTTGACAAAGCTTTTTCCTTGGCTAAAGATGTAATCAATATTATAAAAGTTCCTTGTCTATAAGAATGGAGTTAATCAACCAAGTAATCGATAAATGCTGATATCCTTAATCAAATCTTCGTTCTTTGTTATGTTTTGCCAACTTGATCTATAAAATTTTAAAAGTGCGTTCATATTTTAAAGTCAAATTGTATTTGCCTCGAGTTATACTGAATTACAGGAAAGTTTATTTGGCTGCTATGTTATTTGGTATACAGTGTATATGACTACTATAATGCCATCATTCATTATATCTTTTATCATCACACCATCTACCCTGTTAAATGTTTTTGACCTTAAATTGAGATTTGCTTGATATTGAGACTATTGCTATTTTCCTTTTTTTTTTTTTGTCTGCTTGCTTGTTTATTTTCATTTGCTGGTATTCTATGTGTCTCCCTCATTTTCAGCACTTGTCACTCTACCCTAGATGTACCTTTTTGTAAAAACTGCAGAATACAGTGTTCTTTTTAACACAGTCTAGTAGTCTGTTCATTGATTTGGAAATTCTGGATAATATGTGTTAGCCTTGATTTTATCCTTGTTCATTTTATTTAAAGTTTACCATTATTTACTTTTACTCTTTCCTCTCTTTCCCAGTCTTTATTTCTGCTGACTTGATAGAATATATTTTTATTCTCCTATTCCCCTGTTTTAATTAGGAAGGTCTGATATGCCTTTATGCTTCTCTACTGCTTTCTCTCTTTTGTATTTTAAAAGAAATATTAATTTTCCCTTCCCTTTTATTTTTCTATTCCTCTCCTTCACCTCCTACTTTTATTCTCGAACTATTGGGTTTATTTTAGCCACTTCAATAATTTAAAATTCCAGCTTTACATAAAATTTCCCCATACCAAATATTCCTTTGTTTGAAGACTGTTCTTCAGAAAGGGCTGCCCTGACAGCTTGCTGCCTGTGAGAAGACCCTGTCCTGTCTGCCTGCCCTATAACTCTTAAGAGTAGAGAAAAGCAGAGGCCTCTTCTTAAGCTGCCATCTTTAGATTAAAAACATTAAAATTAATTTTCCTTCAATATTACAGAAGAAAGAACTGAAGGAAGAACTGAATTTCAGATAAATGTTTATCACATGCCATTGTTCCTTTCCCAAAAGATCCTTCTGAAATTTAGAAGAAACAGCTTATAAAATATTAACAGGTAGGAGTTAAGCTTTTAAAATTACATCTTTTAAACAGACACATTATTAACCAACTCCTTGCTATAGGGGATAAAAAAAAAACTAGCACTTTTCATTTCTTCCCATCTCCATTTCCTTCACATCTTAATTTTTGTTTGTAATGTTATTTGGTTTTACTTGGTTAAGGTTTATAACATTTGCATTCTGGTTTTAAATTCCATAACCATTTAGTTTTAGTTCCATATTCAAACAGATTAAATAATCATCCCTGCAGTTTTCATATCTGATTTTTAATTTTGATCATTTCTTGGGAAGTAAATCCATTTTCAAGTAGTTTTTACAAGAAAGGCTCAGAATAATGTTCAACACTTCACATAATTCCAGGCAGTAATCGTTGTTAAATGTTATTTAATAAAAATAAAGAGCAGTGGAATAGTGATAAAATACCTTTTATCTTATTGAGAATATTTTACGCATTCATCTACTATTTAATTATTTTCCTTTTAAAAATTGATACTCCTTTGTTCTTCACAGAATAAAATCATTACCTTTGTTTTTTCTAAAAACATATTTACAGAAGCATTTCTTTTCTCATCTGCCTTTTTATTTTGGGTTCTTTTACTATGCAGAAACTTTAATTGTATGTAATGAAGTCTGATGATCTACTCTTTGTGATTTCTTCTATTACTTCTAAACTTACATTCTTGATATTCAATTTTATAGTCTAATTTTTCTGTAATTGGAATTTAATATCTTAATATGTAGCTCTGTAATTCATTTAGAAGTTTTAGTATATGGTTTAAGGAGAAACTCAGAGTTAATTTTTTTCCCAAATTCATAACCAACACAAATTTATGACGAGTTCCTCCCTTCTTATATTTGTTGAATATTAAATTCTAACACATACATACATACACATACTCCCCCCCCCTCCCCCATACATACACACATTTTCTCTCTCCTGGCTGTCTTTTGTTTTCTTTTCGGCTGCCTCCTTTCATACATTGATCTCTTACTTTTGTGTTATAGGACCTACCCCTGCCCAGCAATTCACATTAGTTGTCTTATTTAGATAATTCTCTAAATCAGTTTCTCCAAAACTGTGTTTCCTGTGTTTCATTGAAATCCCTGCAACATACAAAACCCTGTCACAGATCTTCTGTCTCCATCTTAAACTCAATAGTAGATCAGACTGCTGCTTTCCATGTTTAGCCAAGAACCATGACGTAGTTCTGCCTGAAAGGTCTCTGTGTGTGGTACCCATCTTCCTTTCACCTCAATTATGCAAGTAGATTTGCTTCCCTCCTCTGTGAACAAACTTCTCAAACCTGAGGTCTTAAGCATCTACAGGCTGGATAGGCTCACAAAAGGGTTTCTTACACCATTACACCGGGACAACGAACGTACACTTTTCACACACTTGTCAAACCAAGAGAGCCATTCTGGGCAATATCTGCGGGTCAAACACAGCGTTTCTACCTATAATATAGTGTTTAATAGTTTAATAGATAAGTTAATTGTCAACCTATCTTTTTATAAGTCTATCTTGCTCAACACACTGTGAGTTCCTGGAGTGCAGGAAACATCGCCAGTGCAGAGCACAGAATCCACCACGTGGTTGAGGCTTAATTAGTATTTATATTGAGTGATTAGCTTTCCTAAGCCCCACTCTCTCTCCCCAAAACAACCTACTGACCAACCATGAAACTGACCAACTATCACACAATCGAACAGAAGCAGTGACACAACTGCTAAGGCAATTTCCCAAATTTACTTAAATCAGTTGTGTTTGTACAGAGTCAGGCTATTTCACTTATTGAATGTAGATTCTGTGGCAAATCCTGAGATAAATCAAACACCATTCCCTTGCTCAGGGAACTCTGAATTTCGGAGGATAGATGACACATTTGCTTAAACAGAATTCAAATGGCAAACTGATTGGTGTCACACAAGCTGTGTATCAGGAAAGAGAAGAAAGGAAGAGAAGAATAATTTTTTTTCCCCGTTAACCTTTGGGGATAAAAAACACCATAATTTTGGTCTTAAGGCTGCCCCATGATTAATATTTCCATCTAAGAAGCAATTAAGGAATTATTATCCAGGGGGACTGTGACAAAAGGAATTAAGCCATGCCAGTTCTGTTCAGCCAGACTAAGGCTCAACTTTGAATATTAAATCTATTTAGACTAAAGGCTTACATTTTGTCCTTAACTTTTGCTCAGGTGCTGTGTAAGAACCACTGAGTGGATAAGTAATAAATGATCTAGAAGTACTTAGCAAATTCAATCCACAGTGCTAAATGGAATACATTATAATCAGGGCGTGATAATCAGAATAATAATAATTTAACATGTGTAGTAGAGTCCAAGGGGCAACAATCTGTTTTAGTCCATTAAAGCACTTGCATTTTGAGATATAAAACTGTACTTTTTAGTGTTATAGGAAATAATTATTTCCTATTATTGAAATAGTGGAGAAATCATCTTGTCTCAGTGCTGTGATCATATTGTGTTCACAAGTACATCTAATTATAAACGTGTTATCAGAATTTTTTGCAAACATAATTTTTTAAGGTGTTAAATGGAAGGACTTAGTACAATGCTTATAAAACAACTTTGAAAAAATACACAAGACCTCAACTCAAAAATAGGTGCACATTCCATACCTATAAATTCATAGAGAGTAGAATAGTAAGAGACCTTCCCTTTTATATAGAAGAAAATAGTGGCCAGAGAGGTCAATTATCTTGCCAAGTAGGAATAGGGGTGGGAGGAAACCCCTATGTATTCCTACCTTCTGCCCAGTGCTTAGAACCCTACACGGCAGTGGTCCCCAACCTTTTTGGCACCAGGGACCAGTTTCGTGGAAGAGAAATTTTCCACAGACTGGCGGGGGGTGGGGGTAGGTTGGCGATGGAGGATGGTTCAGGTGGTGATGCGAGCGATGGGGAGCAATGGGGAGCGGCAGATGAAGCTTCGCTCTCTCGCCCGCCACTCACCTCCTGCTGCGCGGCCACCGGTACCGCTAAGCGGCCCAGGGGTTGGGGACCCCTGCTATACGGTGTTGTCTTTAGAGAATTTTTTAATGGAAGGAGTGGGATTTTTATGTTTTTGTTTGAGAGATGGAGACACTGAGGCACCACATCCTGAAACAACATAGCTGACCCATGGAGGTAGCAAGCGGTAGGTCTCTGATCAGAATTCTCTGTACACAGAGCCCTGTTGTTGATCTCGGGTATAATCTGGAGCAGCAATGATGCAGGGACTCTCCGAGGCTCTTGCATTAATGGAGGAAAGTGACAGTGTTTCGAGGGTTCCGTTTTGGCTAATTTATCACACAGTGTGACCCACTGACAGCTACAGCTCTGTGGCATGTACCGCAAGCCTATGCAAAACGGAGGTTTTTA
The DNA here is from genome assembly GCF_949774975.1 of Lagenorhynchus albirostris. Taxonomy (NCBI): domain Eukaryota; kingdom Metazoa; phylum Chordata; class Mammalia; order Artiodactyla; family Delphinidae; genus Lagenorhynchus; species Lagenorhynchus albirostris. Next base: position 31,371,720 of record NC_083110.1, read on the forward strand.
AATGGAACATTAATCATGTGGAAAATTTCTGAAAAGGGCTCTAAGAAATGACTCGTGTAGACGAGGTATTTTGAAACTGGTAGGCTACAGGAATGAGTAGAATGTCACTACACTGGGATCTGTGGAAATTCAGAAACTCAGAGCCAAGAAACTTTTCATCTAAAATGTGGAATAAATAGGGGTGGGGCAGTGGGAGGTACAAACTACTGGGTGTGAGGTAGGTTACAAGGACGTACTATACAACACGGGGAATAGAGCCAATATTTTGTAATAACTGTAAATGGAGCGTAACGTTCAAAAAATTGTATTAAATAAAAAAATAAAAAAATAAAATAAAATGCGGAATAAGACTCCGGTCATTCCTGAGGACCCCTCCCAAGGCCAAGGACTTACAATGACCCTCTCCTCTTCACCCCTTCCAGCCTGTCCCTATTCTAGACTGTAAGCTCTTTGAGAGTCGGCTCTAGTTCCACTCAGTTGTTTCCAGCTTCCAGAGCAGTGCCTAACATATAGTAATTGCTTAATAAACATCTGTTAAATTGAAGTTGACTCTGGTAATGAACCTGCTGTAACTGGATCCACAGGAACAACTGGACCTCTTCCTGATAGTCTTAAGCCCTTCATAATTCCAGGAGGAGCAGCAGTCTCTTGGAAGGAAACCCCTACCTTCCAACCCTGATCCTACAGCATAAGAGAGTGTCACTGGAGGAGCCCAGCTTTGAGCCGGTCACCACGGAGACGCAGACTCAGGCCCTTCTTACTTGCAGTTTCTTGCTTTTTTTTTGGTCTTGGAGAAAAAGTTTCTCTGATTTAGTTATCAGTCTGATTTAGAAAAGTTTACTTTTTTTTTTCTCTAAGAGTAAGAGACTTGCGCGTGGGACGCCTCAGCACTGCATTCAAGAATTGTGAGCTGTGTTCTCTCGGAGCGTGTGTGGCAGTGTTCCATCTGGTCACACAGGGAGCGGGGCTCCCCTTCCCCTCTTTTCTCATGGGCTCAAACCTGTGGTGGCCGAAAGTTAATTATCACCTCCTAGGATGCTTGGAAACTCCTCTCGTCTTGAAAGGACTTTCCTCATGCTGGTCCTCAGGAAGGAGGAGACCCATACAATTCTTAGTTCTGTGACACTCTGTGTGCATATATGCCTGACGTATTGGAACTTTGATCATGAGACTCATGCAGGATTCAACGTGGAGAGAAGTGTTGGCTGAAGAGGCACCAAAGCCCCCCTACTTGGTCATTATAATGAATGTGGGCGTCCACCTGCACTGAGTTGCTGTGGAGCCAGGTGGGCTGCAGCAAAGGAGCCCCCTCCCCGCAGTTGTCAAGATCAGACTCTCCATAGAGAAGGAGGGTGTCACACATGAAAAACCTCCATTCTGCCCTGGGTCCATTCACCCCACCTGGCAATCAGCTGCAGTGAGGCTGAGAGGAAGTGGGCTTGCAAGGTCTAACATGGGTAGCGTGAGCCCTGGGAGGATGTGAGGGAGGATGTCTGATGAGAGGGAAGATGCAGTGCACCTGTCAGGACAAACTGAAGCCTCTTTTTCCCCTCACGTGGAAACTCACACAGATAAGGTCGTGCCCTGTAACGTGCACGTGCCGAGGGATCCACGCTCTCTGTCTCATTGACTCCTGACAAAATCACGTGAAGAATTTTATTTTAAAATCAATATTATATAGAGAGGGCTCTTTAAAAAGAATAACTATTTTTCCCAAAGTCACACAATCAGTACCTACAGGTGAGACATCGGTTTTTCTTTTGCTGTGTAACAAACCATCTCCAAATCACTTTCTAGTGCTATAAAATGCCCTCCATTCGTTCTGCTCACAAAGCCTGTGGGTCAGGACTTTGGACAGGGCAAGGGGATGGCTTGTCTCTACTTCACCAAAGACTCCAATGACTGTAGGTGCTTCCGGGTTGGAGGCACATCTGGAAGGCTCGTTTCGCTGGGACTATTGCCAAGAGCATCTACACGTGGCCTCTGCATGTAGCTTGGACTTATCCCAACGTGTGTTTGGTTTCTGGAGGAAGTGTCCCAAGAGGGACTATTGGAGACCAATCATTCCTAAGGACCAAAGCAGGAGCTGCAAGGTTCCTTCTGACCTAACAAGTCACCTAGCATCACTTCCTCTCTACTGGTTGAAGCAGTCACAACTCAGTGTCATATTACACAGACCCCACTCTCCATGGAATGAGTGTCAAAGAATTTATGGCTATGTTATCAAATGGCCACACAGGATTTGACTGTAAGTCCTTACCCCTTCTACAGTCATTACCCCTCCCAGTAGACATGTTGGCTGGGTGTAAAAGAGGCAGTGTGTCCTGGGAAAGTCTTCCATAGGGACAAGGAGAATATGTATTTAACAAGGCTGCATCACTAAGGCCCTGGGCTTCTGAAAGAAAATGCAGCAAGTAGCAGTATGGCTTGGGAGGCAGAATTCTCGAGGGGCCTCAGGTGGCTCCACCTGTGCAGCCCTGGATGACCTGCTGCCTCAGGTCTTCCTCTGTGGGAAGGGCATAATCACAGCGTCTCCTGGCTCGTCTGTAGGATGCAGTGTCTAGGGGATGTGAAGCCTCAAGGACTTTCCAACCTGCTCTTCAGATGGAAGGAAGGTCTCAGTGTCCATGAGGAGCCCTGCTGCTCAGCCCCTCAGCCCACGGCTCTCAGACACACTCAGTGGGCAGGCTAGTCTTCTAAACCCGGCCCGAATCCCAGAAGCCTAACCAGACCCCACGATCAGACCGCACGATCTTTTCCTTCCTTTATCATCTGCATATACTGATTCTGTTATACATTGTTCATTTGCCAGTTCATCACATCCTAGAAAGGGTAATAAACGTAGAATCACCATATCCTCTTAAAGTCTTGGCCCCGCTGGGTACTAGGTGAGTAACCATGGACATATCACATAGCCTCTTATGACCTCAGTTTTCTGCAAAACAGTGATCAGTTTATCTGCTTTTCAAGAACATTATGGGGATTGAATGAGCTGATATGAGAAAAGGTTTTCTAAGCTGATAAACATAATGTATACGTTAGATGTTTTTTTATTATCATCTCTTCTAGCACTTAGCAAGCAGACTGCTTCACCCACAGCAAGTGGTTAATAAATATGTGCACTTCAGTCTTGATTTACTCCAGACCCTAAATGAAGTTCATGTCAGAAGGAGATCGGAACTTTCGTCTCCTGTCCTACTTGGGGACATATGTCACAGAAGCGCTTCCATATGAATTGGCTGCACTATTCTCTTTCTTACCCTGTCAAGTTGGAAAAAGGATTGCAGGCTTTGGTAACTGACATAATCACAGTACTGATTAAGAAAAAAGAACTGACTTTGTCAATTTAATTAAATAGCTAAGGATATGCAACCCCAATCTCAGGCTATGCGCTTCAGGGCAAAGCTGGTGTGGGAAAGGTGGGCCTGTGATCTGGGGCTTCCTCTTCTAGAAAATTCTGGAAGCTGAATAAATTTTTTGCAACAACTCACTTCATCCATCAGAGACTTAGTTATATTAATCTAGGAAATGCATGGAAACAGTTCTCCCTACAACAAGCCTCTGCAGAAAGAGTGACCAGAATAAACCCCACAAGAAACAAACCTTAGGGTAGGGCCCATTTCTGGAAATTTTCAATCTGCTCTATTTTTATTGTAATCAATGGATCTGTGTTTTCAACAGCAGGCATTTATTGGGTCCACACTGTGTGCTCAGTGCCGTTTTAGAAGCTATGGGGACTACAGATCAGGAGTGGCTGTCCCTGCATTTATGACAGCTTTCTTGGTGTGTGTTCTGAGAAATCTTTCAGAGCCCATTGCTGAGCGTACATGAAGACCAGACAGTGCGGCGGGAGAGGAGTGTCAGGCCTGCGCTGGGCTGTTGAACGGGAAACAGCACAGCAGTCAGCATTTGGGTTGCATCTCTTTCAATTTCCTTCTAACTATGCAATGTTGGGCAAGTTGCTTAACTAATTTGAGTCTCAGTTTCTTCCCTGTTAAATAGGTCTCAAACAGAAGGAGAGAATTCAGTGAGATCTACAGAGTAAAGCTTTGAACTCACTCAATCTAGTGAACAAGTTATTAGGCTCATTTGAAAGGAGGATTGAAGAACTGGCTTAGATGGTGTTTTGATGATCTATTTTTGCCTAAAAAGCCATCCCCAAACTTAGTGGCTTAAACACCAGTCACTTAATGATATCTCACAATTCCACGGGTTGACTGAGGCTCAGCTGGCTGGTTCCCCTACTGTCTCTTTGGGATTTCTCATGTACTTGCTGTCAGATGGGGCTGGACCCTCGGTGCTACTCCATGAGGCTTCTATTTCCATGTGGTAACTTGTCCTCTGGGTCTTCTCCACATGGCCTCTCTCTACCCTGGACATTTTACATGGTCAGCCTGGATCTCCAAGAGGTGGAGTTGGAAGTGTTCAGGTGTCCTCAGTGCCTGGAGTTTGCCAGTCTCAGGATGTTGCTTCTTCCACATTCCAGTGGTCAAAACAGTCCCAGTCCCAGGACAGATTCAAGGGGGAGGGGCACAAGTTCCACCTCCTTAAAGGGAAGGCAGAGATGTTTGGGGTGATCTTTCATATCCCAAACCCCCAGCGGCAGGGCTCTTCCCCAGCAGTCTCTTGGTGATGGGGAAATGTGCAAGTCACAGTTTTGGAAAACCCACTGATGACAAGTAGATCAGCCGCCCAACAGGACCCCTTATCAATGCAGTTCTTTGGTGTGAAGTCCTTCACATTTGACTTTTCTTAGGGCAGCTGGCATTTTTCTAATTCTCAAGGACTTATTCAAGCAAACAAAGCTCACAGGAGACTGGTGCGCAGCTTAGACTATTGATATATTTATTTACGATGGTATATTTACTTTTCCCTCAACAAAGCACCGGAAGCTGAATTATTTGTCAGAGAATTTGAGCCCCGGGCTCAGGGAAGGGGCATAAGGATCCTTGAGGGATGTCTTATCCAATGTGGAAAAACATTGGCGATCCATCCCAGCTTAGGGGCCCCTGGACACTTCTCTGACTTTCGGTTTTTGCACTCTCCTTTCCAAGGATCATGCAGATCCTGCTTCTGCACATGCATTTTTTCCCCCAGCTATATTAATACTATTGATAAAGGTCTTGACTATCATATTGAGGCAAGTCTTGATCAGAATTGAATATCCTATTTGACTTGAGAGGATTCAGACATTCCATAGTGACCTACAGATAACTCATCTCCTCCATCCAGTACCAGCTTCATTAGCGTAACTCATTGCCAAGTTTAGGGAGTGGGTGTAAGCCATGAGGGCTTCCTGTGCATTGACTGTGGAGGAGACAGGAACGTCAGCAACATGCTAGAGCTCAGGGTGAGTATGACAAGTGCTGACACTCGAAAGTACAGTGCCAGTCATCCCGTAAGAGGGGCACATTCATTTCAATAGGTCAGACCTGAGAGGACCTTAGTGAGGCCTTTATGGAGGAGATATCTGGACAAAATCATGAAGCCTGGCTTTTTGAGGGTTATGGAAAAGTACAAAAGAACAAAGAAGGCAAGAAGGTGGAATGACACACGGTATTTAGGGAATACGGGTAGACAGCTGTGAACTATTAGGTGTCATAGATAAACTGGTTGTGATGATTGCTGTGATTATTTGTTGTGTCTTGTTTTAAATTCCCCAACTAAGGTGGATATTCCTTAAAGGTCAAGACAATGTCTTAGAGCAAAGTTTCTTGGCACAGATTAAAAAAAAAATAAGGTTAGATAGCATGGTGATGAACACTCAAGTGGAGAAAGATGGTATATTACGTAAACTTATGACTCCCAAGAAGATTCTATTATCTACTTCCTGGGACTGCAAATGTGATGAGATATCATACCTACATATATGTTATCTTACAGGGAAAAAAGGACTTTGCAGAAGGAATTAAGGCTACTAATCAGCGACTTTAAGATAGGAGAATTATCTTGGATCATCTGGGTGGACTCAATGTAGTTACATGAACCCCTAAAAGCAGAGGAAGAGGAGGAAGTCAGAGATTGAAAGCACAAGAAGCACTCAACACACCATGTTGGCTTCTCATGTCAAAGAACTGGGGACCTCAGTCATACAACCACCAGGAACTGCCAATAACCTGAACGAGCCTGGAAGTGGGTTCTCCCACTGACCCTCCTGATATGAGCCCAGCCTGGCTGATGACACCTTGACTTTGGTTTTATGAGACACTGAGAAGATTACCCAGTCACACTGTGCTAGATGTCTGACCTACAGAAACCGTGAGGTAACAGATTTGTATTGTTTTAAGCCATTAAGTTGGTTGCAAATTTTTACAGTGGAAACCAATAGAGATGACACTTTTTCTTTTCTCCCTCTGTCTCTTCCCCTTCCCCTCCTCTCCTCCTCATCTAGTTCAGTTTGAGGTTCTCTGCAGCCTTCAGGAAAAGGCAGATACCAGAGGAGTGTCACTGTCTTGATCTAGAAGGCAGCGGAGGTTAGATCATTTCACGAGCTGGGCTAAATACTGAGCTCTGGGCTGCGAAGCTAGCTGGTTGAAGACACTCAGGAAATGGCTTCCACAGGAAGACTCCTGGGCTGCTTTCATTCCACCCTTACCACCTCTGGGTGCCTGAGCAGAAATCAACTCATCTAGACACCTTTCTTATCCCTCCTCCTCCCCGCTGCCTCTTGGTCACTCTGCCAAAGTTCCTTCCCACAAAGTGCCTTAAAGATGAAGTGGGGTTTGTCACTCACACCTCCTTCAAAACTCCCTTCCCTGGAGACTGTTTGAACTTGGTGCCGGCCAGATGTGGGGAATTAGCACTAACATATGAACACAGTTTATTCAGTCTTGATAGAGGGGATTTGCAGACCCCAAGGGGAAGTCTGTCAAGTCCAAGTTTTTTGTTCATTACACAGGAAGAGTATTTTATTTATTCCTTCCTTCCTTTGGTTACCATTAGGAAGGTTTCTGTTCTCTGCCTTTTACAAAATAATCACCCCCCCATTTGGACAATATATTTCTTAAGGCACTAAGCTATCTACTCTGTGAAGACTTTCTTGATTCTCTGAAGTGTGGTCATCACTCCCTCCTGGTTTTTCACATCCTGTGGATATAATCTGAGTTCTCTGTTGATGTGTTGCCTCCCCTTCTGGACTGTAGTTCCTCATGTGTCTTGTCTCCTCGGCACCCAGAATAATGTGAGTGCCCAAGGGTTGCTCAACAAAAGGATGGGAAAGGAGTACGAATGCAGAAGCAGCCTGCTGAAACACAGACAGATGGGACCTGCCAGCCTGCACAAAGCAGCTGGGTGTGCGGCATAAAATCCAGGGCAGTTAATTAAAAACATTTTTATCTGACCTGATTAAAAAGAAGTTAAATCGATTGAGAAGTTTCTGCTGAGGAATTAAGGAGGGACACGAGTCAGGTGAGTCATATGCACTGTGGAAGGGGGAGGAGGCCAAAGAACCAGCTGTTCTTGGCTGGAGATTTAGCCCAGCCACCAGCTCACTGCGACCTTGGTCCTTGGGCTTTCCACCCCAGGCAATGAGGGATTGCATTCCTGTACTCAGAGCTCTACCAGCGGACACTGAATGCACTGGCTGAGCACACTGGGATGAGCAGCTGCAGTTCATACTGTGCCTGTGCTGGGTGGAGTCTGAGCCAGGGTCAAGGGAGGGGAAGCGGAAAGTTCAGGCCCCAATATTTCGAGGTTGCATAGTTATTGCTTTTACTTAGAAGCAGGCCCGTTATGGCCTTTAAATTCCTGTATGTAGAACAAATGCACATTCCAATATTTATCTTCTCTCAGTGGAACCCCTGTCCTTGTTTGTTGATATGCCCGATGCCTTTAGGGAGAGAATGGGGAAGCTAACATGGTTTTGCCGTAGCCCCTAATAACCAGAAAAGACCAGCTGGGTTGAAGCCAAGTGGAACACGCTTTTCAGAGGGCTGACATGAAAGCACCTTCCTCCTAAAATTGCCCCCTTCTGTACCTCGAGGCACAGAATTCTCCTCAGGAAGGACCTCACCTACCAGAGAACAAGTAGGATGTGCCCTTTGTTTTTCATTTGGGGAAAACTGAGGTCCTGCAAGGGAAACTAACCAGCCTAAGACCAGAGTAGCCACGGTTTATTGCATGTGTCTTTCTTTCATCAAAGATGATGCTTTCTCACAGTGAAATCTCACTGGGTAAAGGAAAAACAGGTTTCTGCTTAGTGTGGTGGGAGCTAGACTGACAAAGGATAGGGAAGTGTTTTGCTTTGATACTGGGAAGAAAAGACTTGAGACCATAGGTAGGTAGTACCTGGTGTTGAGGGGCTCAAGCACGTGGAGAAGTGTAGGTGACATTAAGGACATCACCACAATCAGGGCTGGGCAGTCTTTGTGAATTAAAGTGCCTTGTTCCAAAGCAGGCTGGAGATTAAGTAGATAACTAACAGCATATGAGGCCTTGTACCTGGGAGCTCAAAACTGCTTCTCTCTTGGACATCGGGGATCAATATTCCCTGGAAAGCTTTCCTTCTAGACAAAAGGATGCTTCTTGGTAGGGTGGTGTAGAAGCATCACTTTGGAATGCAGCCTCCACTGCTCAATAGCAATGTGGCCTTGGCCAAATTTTCTCTCAGTTGAAGTTTCCTTACTTGACAATATGGAAAATTAACCTTTGCTTCGTTGGTTTGTTGTGAAGATTAAATTATTTAACATATAGAGGACTTTAAATGGCCTCAGGCAATCGGCTCTTGAAAGATTTTTCTCCCAGTTCCCATGTGAATATTAATGAAATTATAGAAAAACAGTTCTGAAAATAGGAACAGTCAATCATCTTAACGTTTTGGGGGAAATTTCCCTAACTACAATTCTGATGAAAGATTGACCAGGTACTTAGTGCCTCATGACCTCTTTTTCTTATCAATGCAAGTGTTTATAACATTGTCTGATAATTGAGTATTCCTACCTGGCACGCCAAAATGGTCCCAGAATTCTCGGCTTCTTGGGTGGCACAGGTCCTGCTCACTGTCCCCTCGGTAAGGGATGGTGCCAGCTGCTGGGGGATAAATAGGAAGAACAATCATGAAGCTGGCAGGTCCCTTTCTGAGGGGCCAGGGTCTTGCCCACCATCTCCTACTTGCACTGGATCACTTCTGTTCTGTTCAGAGTCTATAATTTCCATATACCACCTAGGGAGGGACTGGCTGTCATGTATTGCATCCTGGGGGCTGTTGTGGACAAGGATGGAGAAAAGGTGAGCCCTGGGAATGGGGAATGCTGGGAGCAGACAGCAGTTTACAGATTTTTATGAACTGCATTTGGTTGAGTGAAAACCCCCAACTTACTCTCACTTTTAGTAGGGATTACATTCTTTGCCTTAAAGGCAGGCCTAAAATCAGAGCAGTAGGAAATACAGTAGATGCTGGAATTTGGGGTCACGGAGGTGAACATCAGTCTCTCGTCTAGACTTAACTCTGAGAAGGGATTCTTCTTGGCTCTGGCACCTGCTATAGCTATGCTATTTTGGTAAAGTGTTCCACACCTTGAATCTCTCATTTCTAAAAGAGAGATAGCAATATCCATGTCATAGGGCTGTAAGGGAGATTAAGTTAGTCCTCAGCACATAGTACTTGGTTCTTAGTTCATACTTAGTGCATAGTAAGGCCTCAATAATTATTAACAATTATTATGCCTAATCCAGTGTCTACGTTGGAGAAGAGGCAGGCAAGGCAAGCATCCACTCTGTTAATAAACACTAGGCTTCTCTGGAAAGAACCATGTTTAAGGATGAAATAGCAAAAAAGAAAACAAAGCAAACGACAACCAGAATGAGGCCTTTCAAAGAGTCTTGAAGCAGAAATGATTTATCATTAGGGTACAGAAGACCATTTACCTAACACATGCATTTTAGAAAGCATGGCCTTTCTGAAACAAGAATAAGCAAAGAAAGGGAGGTAAGAAAATGAGATGCAAAGTCAACAGATGAGATGGTAATAAAGCTAATTGAACTTGAAAAAGATTTTCAGAAAAACGAAACAAATCAACCTAACTGTAGATCCAATTGTTGGTATAACCACGCAGAAAGGACTATTCCAAGTGACACTAAAACACAGTACTTCTACGTCTGTAAAGGAATTTTGTCTCTTCTCTAGAGACGAAAAGAACTGCAAAATATCTTAAAATATATTCAGTAATCATACTGGTGATAGTAGTGTTAGTATTGTTATTCTGAGACTGTGTGTGTATCATGGAATAAATCAAATGAGTGATTCTGTTATTGACATTGAAAATGGAGATTTCTGGCATGATTGAAAGGAGAGAAAGATGTTAGATGGATGAGGTTAAGTAAAAACTCTGTAACTCTGTATCTGAATTGTCGTTGTGAACTGTATTTTACCTTAAACTATTTTCCTATCTGTTGACTAAGAAGATCGAGAAGTAATGACCAGACCAGTAAGCAGTGAGCATTCCTAGTGTTCAGACTGTCATTTCTAATACCATTTACCACTGAGAGGACCCAGAGCTTCTTGGAGAATTGATTGATTCCAGCTCTGAGGAAGAAAAGGTTCAGGATGAGCCTAAAATAATTTGTCATACTAGATAGCAAAGAAGCTATAAAATACTACTAGAGATGTGTCAAAGTACTTAGGAGATTACCTGAATAAGTTCCTGTGGCTAAAGATGGGACAAATTGGTCAACCAGAAGGATAATAATTGCAATGGATTAAAACATATCAAATAAGTTTCAATGCATGTGTTCATAATGATAATAATAATGGAAAACTCATCAGTAACTTTTGAAGGATGTTAGGGAATCACCTTATTGCTTTAAAATCTGGAAAATAAAGGGAAAATATCAAACATTTATCCTGCTTTTATTTTAGGATTTCTTCCTCCGGATAATGGGTTGAGGAGAAATGGCTTCCCTGTATAGAAGAATTTCAGCTGATATTCAAAGAATGATAGAGTTAAACCATTTTGTGATCTCTAAAGCTTTAGTGAATCCAAGCAATGGAGTCAGACAACGCATATAAAAGGCAAACATCACAATATGAGAGACAACCAGATATTTATGTATGTCCTCATGGAAATAAACACCACCACCTTTGAAATAGTCTTGCTTATGTATGTATGTGCACATGCATGTACATGCACACGCAAATACACAAAGGAGGAATGTGGGAGAAGGAATAAATATACATTTCATGGTGTTCCTGATGTTACAGTCTTCCAGTACAAGCTTTGTAGATCATCCTGCTTGCAGGTCCACTAGAATGTGACCTATTTTCCTAGAACTTCACTCTAACTCTGACCCTGATGAAGCTCTAGCTCAAACACCAATTTTCAGGAAGCACAGGGGACAAAGGAACATGTTAATGATACCATAAGGATGCTATCAGCAAAATCCAAAAGTGTAGGAAATGCTACACAACAAATGACCTGGTTTCTACAGAAAAACAAAATAAAACAACAGCAAAAAACCAAAGCACATAAACATTCAAGGAAAATAAGAGAAATAGAGGAAATCGACAAATTAAAAGAGATTTAAGACTCATATCAACCAAATTGATTTCTGTTTCAAATAAACCAACTGTTTAAAAAAAACCTGATGTTTGGAAAAATCTGAACACTGACTGTATATGTGTTTATGCTAAGGCATTATCATGAACTGTTTTAGGTATGATTGTGGAATTGTTGATATTTCTTCAAAAGAGGAGTCACCTTTTAGAGATACACAGTTAACCATTAATACTTACAGATGACATAATAGCTCTATTTTTGTACGTATTTAAAACATATCATAATAAAAAGATAATGAGAAAAAAAGACTTCTGGGAAAATAAAAATGCAAAGCCAGATGAAAATCTGGTTGTAGACTATGCGGAACAGAAATAACGATTAAGAAATCGTAATCACGGATGTAGAGGACAATCTTAGATAGTTCTCCCACAATACAGAAGTGAAGTGCTTACATGGTTTCTTGAAGATGGTAGGAGCTTAAGGTATCTTTTTCTCTGCTCCTAGAGCTTTACTTTTCTAATTCACCCTGCCCCAACCAAAGCTAGAGGAAGGAGGAATTGTATGGGAAATGCCACATGGCGGTGATTTCCTAAGGATGGGAATCTGGTTCACACCCTGTACCATATTAGTAGAGCAAGACTAGAACCCAGGCTCCCAACTGTCCTGCTGAAAAACAAAGTTCTAGGAAAATAGGTCACTTTCTATTGGACCTGCAAGCATGTTAATCTCCAAAACTTGTAGTGGAAGTCTGTGACATCAGGAACCTCCCGAAGTGTGTATTTATTCATTTTCTCATAGTCCTCCTTCCATCTACTCATTGATACCTAAAATCTTTGGGATTTGAGACTATAATGTTATTTCCTGATACATAAAATTTCAGTGACTCCCTTTGCCTAAAACTAATGTGGCAAGTCCCATATGGCTGTCAACCCCTCCATTTACAAATCCCATAATTCCTCAGCATGGATGCTCCTTTCCATCCCTACCAAGCCCGATCCAATCCATTCCTCAAGACTCAACTCAAATGTCTCCTCTTCCAGGAAGAATTTCCTGATCTAGTGCTGTATTTCACGGGTTCTTTCTCTCTCTAGTCTGTCTGTCTTTTGAACTTTCACAAAGCCTGATCTGTATTTCTGGTAATTCATATCTTTTGCCTAATATTTATGTTGATGGATCATCTTTCCTCCTAGGTTTGGGCTTCTGTGTTATATTATTTTATGTGTGCCTCTAACAGGCAGCATATATATAGATTAAAAACCAAATTCCTATAATTATCTTTTTTCCAGACAAATTTAATGCATTTATGTTTTGTATGATTATTGAACTGTTTACCCTTATCTCTACATCTAATTTTTATTGCTTACCATAACTCTTTTTGGATTTGTTTTTATCTCCTTTTCTGCCATCTGAATTGATAAAATTTTCTTAATTTTCTCTTATTCTCCCTTCTGTTTGGCAAGCCAATGTTAGTTATATTTTTTGTAATGGTTACTCTTAAGTTTGAACATACATATTGTGTATTTATGCATTTTAATATCTCTCTATTCTCTTTCAAACATAGAAAAAGTAGAAAAAGGCTTTAGCACACTTTATTACATACTGTTCTTTTATTCTGCCTCTCTTGTTATTGTTTTCTAATGCTTTGTTTCCATATTTTTAATACAAATAGTTTTATTATTATATTTACAGACAATTTTTGGTCACTTTTTTTAACTCACTATTGTTTTCTGTATAACGAACTTGTGTGTTCAATTTTTTTTCTTGTTGAAATATATTTTTCAGTAATTCTTTCAGTGAGGATGTGTGAATGGTAGGCTTTCTGTTTTGTAAGTCTTGAAATGTATTTATTTTGCCATAACTTATGACTGAAGGTTTGTAAATATATAATTCCAGGTGACAATTATGTCCCTTTAGCACTGAGAGATGCCATCCCATTGTTTTCTGAGATCTGTAGTTGCTTATGAGAATTTGAGAGCAACTTAATTGTCTTTTCTTATAGCTTTTATGCTTCCTCTGTATTCTTGATTTTTGCATCATCATCGCAGCTTATCTAGGTGTGGATTTATATCTCTTCCTCTTATTTTGCTTTTGATTTTAAAAACTCCTGTCTATTTTAATGCTAGAAAATTCTTGACCATTGTTTCTTTATATTGCTTCTCCATTCCCTCTACTTTTTACTTTGGGAACTCTTATTAGACATATATTGGAGCCGTTCGATCTAGTCTCCATATCTCTTACTTTCTTTTTCATACTTTTTAATCTTCTAATCTCTCTTTGGGTAAAATCCTCAGAGAGCTTCCAATTCATTGATGTCCACTTTAATTCACCAGTTTAATTGAACTCTGTCCGATCTGGAGTTTATTGAACTTGAATCAATCCATTTTAAAACAATTTTAATGACCATGTTTTTATTTCCCAGGACTTATAGTTGGTTCTTTTAAAATATTAACCTCTTATGCCTGTTTTCTTAATGGAAAATGTTTACTTTTTAGTTGGATTATAAAAAGCCTTAAATGAAAACCTTGACCAATTGCCTTCATCATAGTTCCTTGTGTCCTCTCTACAGCCTGACTTGGGAACATCCATGCTACGTTGTCACTGCTCTTCTGTCAGCCATAGGTTGACACACCCTTATTAATATAAGGGTATATTCATTATGCCAGTACTTTGGCAGAGTCACTACAGGGAGTTGTCCATGGTCACCAAAGTAACTCACATATTTTGATAATGTTTTTTTCTTTTACTCTCTTTTATTTTAGGAAGGATGCCTGGGGCACACAAGTTGAAACTCTGAAAACTCCAATCCATAACTCTACTTTTATTCTAAGTTATTAAGTCTCAAACTGCTGTGCACTAATTTTATCTATAGATATCAATATTACTAGACTCTAAATTATATTGTTTCAAGTCCCAGCCTGTCAATGAGCTAAAAATCATAAATAATTTGCTAAGCAAATGAAACACATTTGCTGAAATTATTTTGTCAGATTTCTTAATCACAAGAGTGTTATTGGAAGTATATCTACAAAATTAATAAAAGATTATATATCTTTATAATTTCTAAAACTATCAGTTGCTTCCAAAACTAATCTTGCATTATTTTCAAATAATTCAGAAACAGATGAGATTGCTTGTGAAAGCCATTGTTTGGATGATAATTTCAACCAAATATAAGTTCTGTAGTTTATCTAGACCTAAGTGATTTGTTCCTGCCTGAAGTCGTCCTATTAATATTCAGGCTTTACAGCAATGGCACATCCTTCACTCGCTGCACACATGAATGAAACCTAAACATTTTATGCTGTGTTTTCCTTCTATTCTTGGTCCAGTTCATCTTCTGGAAGTGTAAAGTCATCACGAACCATCTCAGTTGCTGACCTCAAGAAAAGGTAACTCCAGCAGACAAATATCTGAGCTCTACTAAACCCCTTGAGATGCCTTTTACCTTTTCTGTGACTCCCTCCCTGGGCTTCTGGGCACTTTTGCTTCTAACAGCTTGGGACTTCTTTGGAGATCTCCCTGCGGGGCTGTGGTAGCTGCCTTAGCCATAGGCACAGACAGAGGAAAGTGCTTGCGAGTTTATGCCAGTGACTGACAGGTACAGGAGTGTGAAAACCCAGTTCCCCTACTTCAGGGCAGGCAAATCACTTAGATGCAAATTTACATGAGAACAGGCTGAGATTTTGTCTGAACTTGCACCTGGGTCTTGTGGCTTCTCGTTTCCTATCCTGCTCCCCCTACTCCCTTGTAGGGTCTCCACGGAGTAGGTCCTGAACAAATCACTTACTCATGATCCCTATCTCAGGGTGGGTTTCAAGGGACCAGATCCATATCAGTAACCATCCTGAGTGCAAATCAGGTGATGCTCATTTCTCTTCATATTTGGAACATCCGACTTGGAAGGAGAAGAGTCAATATTTTCAAATTTTATTGCCCATGATAAAAAATTGAATCAGGTGAAACGGCATGACTCTGCTGGCGACGATTTTGTGAGACTGTCCTTTGATTGCCACAGAGTCGTTCTGCTCAGGGCTGAGCACTGCACAGGGTGAGAGCTGGAAGACATGGCATCCCTAGAGGGCGCTCAAATTCATCCACGTGCTGGGCTGGGGAGGTGATGAGCTTTCTGCGGGGACTTTGAGCCAGGAATGGAGGATCCTTTGCTTGGGCACTTTTGCCATTCCTTATCTGTGGTGACTTGTTCTGTTTTGTTTCTAAATTTTTTTTTGCTCTTTTCAAATTGGATGTTATTCTTGCATTAATTCTTTGAGGATCTTAAATATACCAATTGTAAAGTCAGTATGTGATTGTTTTAAGTTTTTGCATTTTGTTGAGAGTGAATGTGTCCCCTTATTATTGATTTCCTTGGTCATCCTTCTTAGTGTTATCTTTCCCTTTATGTGTTGGAGCTCTAGTTTCCTCTGGGCTCGTACTGAGTGGGGGTTTTTGCTTTCCTTCCCTCTGTACTCCCTCCTCCCTGCCCAGCAGATGTATGGTTGTCTCCATCCTGCCAAATGGAACCTCACATGTAGCCCTATCATCTCATGCTGGTATTACCATCCTATCAGAGCTATTGCATGCCCAGGAGTTGGTCCTGTGTCAACAGCCTTCTCTTCTCCCTCCCAGAACTGCTGCTGCTGTTACAAGTTGCAGCCCCAGGAGTGGTCGTAGTTTGTTTCACATGAGGGTGTTGGTCCAAGCCCTGCTTTATGTGGCAGGATGGCTCTTTCCCTCCGTCACCATTGAGGTTTGGCATCTCCATTATTCCCCACAGTGGAATCCCAGTCACTCATAGTTTTGATCTGAAATCAACAAGGTCATGGCCTCCACGCCTTAGCATTTGGTTTGTCTTTTGTTTTTGGTTCACCAAGAAATTTCTTTTCTCTTTGAAAAGGGTTTTGTCTTAATTAAAAAAAAAATCCAATGAAGAATATTCAAATATAAATGCTCTTTTTAGAGTGGAGGGGGTAGTTTAAAGCATGAATCCTTGACTGGAATTCTGTCTTTGAGTTTCTTGAACAGAGGATTTGGATTTTCCCCCTATCTGTTAATGTATAGAGTTGGCATCAAACTTTGATAGCTCACAATCAAATATTTACTGAATAAATAATTCATCTGCTTGAGTAGTTTTCAAACTTAATCTTCAGCACTGGAACTTTTTTTTCCCCAAATAAAACCTTACATACAAGTACCCAATACAGAAATATATAAAAGTGACATTTTATTAGTGTTTAGTTATTTTATTAAGTTCACATTTGTGATGTTTACTTATTTTCAAGTCAGTTATTAAGTTCAGGAAGATCTTGGAAAAATGAACATTTTTTTCAGTTCCTATGGTTGAGAAGACCTATTATTTTAGCTTCAGCTTCTAATTTTTTTGTTTCCTTTTTCTTTTTTAACTTCTTTCTCCTCTTTTACTTTCTTCTTTCTTTCTATTTTCTCTTTTCTTCCTTCCTCTCTCTTTTTATTTTTCCTTCCTCTCTTCCTTCCTTCCTTCTTCCTTTTTTTTTCCTCCCAGTTTAGTTCTATTTGTTTTTCCATTATCCCCAAAGCACCTCCACAAGTGGGCGGGTCTATTAGCAGACACCGTTTGACAATCACTGGGGCAGTGTGGTCCCCTGCAAGGGCAGTTTGTGTCTTTTTTTCCAGGTCAGACTGGGAGTCAGTGTCCAAGGTGGAGCAAGACCCAGTTTTCTGGTCTCGTTTCCACATGGGAGTCTTTTCTCTTGCGATGGTGTCAGGCCAAAGAGAGATGAAGCAGCATTGTGGAGGAGTTTCACCACCTCCTCTTGTCTGACACAACCAGCTGTACCACAGGCAAGTCAAATGTCAGGCCCATATTTTTCATGCCCTTACTTTTCTCACTCTTCTCCCAAACCCTCTTGCTCAGTGTAAACAACAGGAAAGAGCTGGAACAAGAACCAACACTTGCTGTCCTCAGATGGTGGCCTGGCTGTGAACGTCAGTGGAGGACCTCTCCTGAGCATCCCTTCATATGTAAACAGACCTTGAACAGACACTGTGGGTAATGATCAGTGAATGGGTCCTGATGGTCATACTGCTGCTTTCTGAACAGAATCTGGTTGCAAATGTCCAAAGGAGGGAGATGTGAAGGATTTCAGCTTGAGAGCAGTAACCAAAGGCCCAGTGGTGTGCTGGTGAATGTTGAACAACTGGCTCTCTGAAAACCAGAGCCCTGGTTTGTAGAATTTATCAATTTCAGTGGTGTATATACCCCTACCATAGCCAATTCCAAGCTACCAACAATTTCACACCTGGTTTGAAAAATTCCTAAAAATTTAACAATCAGTATTTCCAGGCTGGTACGAGTTGGCTTGAGAACATCCATGGCCCAGAGACACGTGGGCAAAGGCTGCCTGTGCCCAGTCCTCAGGGCTTTCATTTCATGTGGAGCTTCAGGTCGGCATGTGAGTCTCCAGCCCTTTTATCAGACTTTGTTCTAGGCCCAGTGGGTCCCAGTATCCTCGACTCTGGCCCCTGCTGCTCCTCCAGCTTCTAGTCCAGCTGGTGTGACTTTTGTCACTGGGGCATCTGTGTTTGTTCAAAGGTTCATGGTGACAAGTGTTTAGATAAACAGTCATCACAACCGAAACTCGAATCTGGCTTTGTTTACAGTTTGCAAAGAGGGAAATGACTAATTATGTAGGGGAGCCTTATCTTTATTAGAGAGCTATGTAGGGACTCGTGAGAGTAAATGAAATAAAGCCTGCCTGCTTGGGTTACCCATGATTACATCCTCCGGCTGAATAACATGGAGGAAGGAAGAGAGGGAGGAAATGGATGAATAATGTCTTGTCCTTCCATAAAGATACTGTAAAGCTCAGTAATGAGAAAATTTTTTAATACATAGGTGGGTAACATTGCCCTGGAAAAATGTTGCGCTTCAGCAGTTTCTTTTCTGGTTACTTTTATTGGAAGCTCTACTAATGCGTTTACAGACAAAAACGGCCACAGAAATTCAGCTGTTTTGGTCATTGCATGACGGAGGCTCATGTATGGGCAGTGACCCAAAAGAGGTCATTCAGGAAATAAAGCAAATGATGGCTGGGATATAATCAAACAATAGTCTAGAAATTGTTTAGTTTTTTTGCTAGCACAGATTGTTTCAGGGTAAGGTCTTTTAAGAGAAGACAGCACATTTGGTTGTTAGCAATAATGACCAGAGAAAACCCTAATGACAACTGGATTTCTAAATTATTGTGCTGACTTTAAAATAGACACACAGCACATACTTATTAAATTTCTGGAAAGTTATATTTATTAAATTTATAGAAAAGGCTATTCCATAAATTCTACAAGATAACGCCAGGCAAATTAGGTCATACCCAGGATCAGCATTTCCTACACATCTTCCACTTTGGAAATTAAGAAATACTCTGATAATTATTTTTATTACCTTTTTCATTTCATTGTTCTCATTCACTGGTTGCAAACACTATCGACAAAGTCATAGAATGCTAAAATCTCTGCGTTGTGAAGAAAGACGGAGTGGGAGGGAAGTGTAACATCAATAACTGATGTGTGGCTCTCATCAGTTCCCCTGCCACGTCGTGGGAGTATTTGTTTTGGTTATCCTGTCCCTCTTGCCTCACTGTAGGCTCTGTGTGTTTGTGTGTGTGCGCACGCGTGTGCATACGCACGTGCAGGGGTGGGTGGTCGCGCAGATAACTTGTCTCTTTAGTTCACAGGTCTCCATATCCGAGGGAGGCTATATATAGACCAGGTATAGAAACTATTGAAAGATATCTTGGACTTTGGGTCAGAAGCCATAACTAGATAGATCTTTGGGAGATACTTTTCCTTGGGGTGTAGAGTGTATTTTTCATGCAAAGGGAGGAAGATCATAGAAGGTCATATAATTTGTTCACAGTATTTGCTGTCTTCCCTTTGGTCCATTCTTTCAGAGCCCTTTCCTTGTGTTCTTCCATCCCACTTACATCAGGCTTGGCCACATGATCTGCAATGGCTAATGGATTGTGAGTAGAAGTGGTGTGTGTTCCTACCTAGCAGAAACTTTGAGAGCCATTGTTGTTTCCACTTCTGTGCTTTCTCCATGCCAGATAACAGCACGTCCCTACCAGCAGTCTGGAACCTAGAATGAAGAAGACACGTGGAGCAATGCCACAGCCGGCCTACGGCTAAAATGGACCATGAGTGATAAGTCAACCTTTACTGTTGTAAGCCACGAGATTTAGGGGTAGTTTGTTACCACAACATAACCTAATGAAAAAAAAAAAAAGGTTCTGAAGAACCTAGGGGCAGGACAGGTATAAAGACGCAGATGTAGAGAATGGACTTGAGGACTCGGGGAGGGGGAAGGGTAAGCTGGGACTAAGTGAGAGAGTGGCATGGACATATATACACTACCAAATGTAAAATAACTAGTGGGAAGCAGCCGCATAGCACAGGGAGATCAGCTCGGTGCTTTGTGACCACCTAGAGGGGTGGGATAGGGAGGGTGGGAGGGAGACACAAGAGGGAGGAGATATGGGGATATGTGTATATGTATAGCTGATTCACTTTGTTATAAGGCAGAAACTAACATACCATTGTAAAGCAATTATACTCCAATAAAGATGTTAAAAAAAACCCCATAACCTAATGAAAGCTGGCAGACAAAGAAAATGAGACTCATATATGTGACAATTTTGACAGTCAAGAGCAATGCAAGAAAGCACTCCTTTCACTGTACTCTTGCCAACCTTGGTGTCGTCCCATTTGTTTCTGTATTTAACATCTTGATAGACACACATAGTATTTTATCCAAGTAGTCTTCATTTCTATGATTGTTAGAAAAGTCAAACAGTTTTTCCCGTACCTGCATTTTAATTTAGGCAACTTACTTTCTTTTGAGGACTATGTCAACTTCCTATTTTATTACTTGCCTTTTCTTAGTGAACTGTAAGAGTTTTTGGGTTTTTTTAACTTATTAAGGACATCTTTTCTTTACCATAGACATTAGAAATAATTTTTCCAAAAAATTTTTTCCCTAGTTTGTTTTTAAATATTGTACGTGATGGCTCTTGATATACAGAAGTTTAAACATTTCATGTAGCCAAAATGCATGTGCCTGGTAGTAATAAATATCTATTTAATGAATCAAAGAATAATTTATTTCTTTCTTTTACATATTTAAAATGCTCTCTCATACTGACATGATAAAATATCCCCCTATTTTCCCCTCCTTTTGTTTTACAACTTTTGTTTCAATCTCTAGATCAGGAGTTCCAACTCTTCTTGTACGTTAGTCAATAATATTTGGGGAGCTTTTAAAAAGCACAACTTTCCATACTCTAAGGGTGTGACTTGAGATTCAGTATTTTTGTATAGCCTCCCTTTCCTTTTTCCCAGGGTATTCAGATGCAGTTAGTCTGGAGTTTGGCGATCACTATTAAACACATTTTAATCTTAAAGTAGTCCAATTTACTTGTTTTTTGCTTTTGTGACTTGGGCTTTCGATGTAGTATTTAAGAAATCTTTGCCTAAACCAAGATTACAAAGATTTATTCTTATTTTTTCTTCTAAGAGTTTTATAGTTTTAGCTTTTAAATTTAGGTCTATGACCCTTTTGAGTTAACTGGTGTGAGTCAGGAGTCCAACTTCATTCTTCTGCATGTGGATATTCAGTTATCCCAGCACCATTTTTTTAAAAGACCATTCTTTTTGACTTTTCTTTCTCCATTGAATTATCTTGGCAACTTTGTCAAAAATCAATTACCTATCAACTTGAGGGTTTATTTCTAGGCTCTCAATTCTATTCCATTCATCTATTTGTCTATGCTTATGCTAGCATTATACACACTTGATTCACGTAGCTTTGTACTATTTTGAAATCAGGAAGTGTTAATCCTCCGATTTTGTTCTTTTTCAAGATTATTTTGGCTCTTCTGGGTCCATAAGAATTTTCACATGAATTTTATTAAAAAATTTTTTTAAAATTTATTTTTAAAATAAATTTATTTATTTTATTTATTTTTATTTCTGGCTGTATTGGGTCTTTGTTGCTGCGTGCAAGCTTCTTCTAGTTCTGGGGAGCGGGGGCTACTCTTCCTTGCGGTGCGTGGGCTTCTCATTGCGGTGGCTTCTCTTGTTGCGGAGCATGGGCTCTAGGTGTGTGGGTTTCAGTAGTTGTGGCACGTGGGCTCAGTAGTTGTGGCTCACGTGATCTAAAGCGCAGGCTCAGTAGTTGTGGTGCATGGGCATAGTTGCTCCGCAGCATGTGGGATCTTCCCGGACCAGGGCTCGAACCCGTGTCCCCTGCATGGCAGGCGAATTCTTAACTGCTGCACCACCAGGGAAGCCCCCACGTGAATTTTAGAATCAGCTTTTCTATTTATGCAGAATCCACCTCTTGACATCTTCTCCTACTCCCTGATCACGGTGTTTTCTTTTCCCCCAGGCCACAGGTACCACCTGACATGTTTTTATTAACATGGATTATTTATAAAGTAGATGGTGAATTTTTCAGTGTAGTTAGAGTGTCTTTCAATTCAACAGTGAAATGGAAAATGGAGGGACTTAATCTCTTGGGACTCAATTCCCCCTCTATGAATGAAGGGGTGGGAAAAGCATGTGGATTAACTAGTCAGAGAACTTGTCCCCCTCTACTCCCTTCAACAGTGATTACTGGCTGTGCTCTTTCCCTTGTTGTTTTTTTTCCCCCCCACCTTTTTTCTCCTTGCATTTGTGCTGTCACCTGGACTAGATCTTTTCTCCGGTTCCACAGGCTTTTTAAAAGACTACGATCCCATGAAGAGTTAGCATTCTGAGAAAACCTCCTTTTTCAAGAATTGATGGCATTCTTCTTCTGAAAGTCATTTCCAACCACCAGGTCTACTCAGTTTGACCTGCTGTTGCGTTGCTTGCAGGCCTGACGTGTTTGCTTCTATGAAAATGTCCATTAACTAAGGTTGTGTCTGATGGACTTTTGTCACCTCATGCATCATAAGAGTAGAGTAAGTGTCAAGGGATAATAGATATTTTATTTTCCTAGATTCACATGCTAGTTTGCACTATTCATTCTAGGTTGTCTCCGAATCACTGTACAAGAGTTAACTGTAAATGGGATTTGCCAACTCTGAGAAGGGAAGGGAATCTGACTCAGGATATGTTCAAAGTCACCTTTACTAGGCTCTAAGCACACCTTTCTAGTCTCTTGATGGGTGAAAGGGCTTTGGACCACAGAATCTGGTCTCTAACCACCCTGAAGAATTCCTCTAGATATGGACCTCTTGTCTAATTGTCACTTCTAAAATCTATGAGAGCAAAGGTAGGATCAGTGCCTGGTATCTAATAGGAGCTTAGTAAATATTTGGATAAATGAATGGATGATTAATTCTGTGATTGAATCTTACAGTATTCCAAGTACTGAGCCATGCACATTTCACTTAATTTTTACTATACTTCCGTAAGTTTTTAATTCATTGACTAATATTAATACTTGTCAACTGGATAACACTGTCACATTCCATATTATTTGAATCTTATAATATCCTGTGAGAGACACCATTGGTTTTACCCCCATTTTACAGTTCACGATATTGATACCTAGAAGATGTTTAATGCTTTAATTCAGCGTTTTTCCAATTTTAATGTAGCAAGAACCTCCTGAAGTTCTTAGATTCTGATTCAGCATATCTGGGTGGGCCTGAGAGTAGTAGGTTTAACAAGCGCCCAGGTGATGCTGATGCTGCTGTTCTGCAAACTATACTCTGAGTAGCAAATAGAACATTTTAAATAGAACACTTTGCCTTTGTGAAGGTGAGGGGTTAAAAAATAATATACGAGACAAATAAACATTCTCTCTTTCAACCAAAAAAAAAAAAAAAGAGCTAGAGACTAAGCAGCCTAAAAGCAAATATCTTCATAGATACCATTCAACTGAAATCCTGGTGATGAAGCTTGATAAATCAGCCGTTCTTTAAACCTACAGGATATAACAGCACACAATATACTAACAAAGTTGGAGGATTCACGCTTCCAATTTCAAAACAACACAAAGCTACTTTTAAAAATCTAAAGCCAAAGCAATAAATAGAAAAAATGAGAAGACCCTTGTGACTGTCCTCAAAAAAGGTTATTTTCGGCCAATGTAATGCAGATTAATTTTCATAACATGCCTTGATATTTTCTTATTAAAAAAGGGACTTGAGGGCTTCCCTGGTGGCGCAGTGGTTGAGAGTCCGCCTGCCGATGCAGGGGACACGGGTTCGTGCCCCGGTCCGGGAAGATCCCACATGCCGCGGAGCGGCTGGGCCCATGAGCCATGGCCGCTGAGCCTGCGCGTGCAACGGGAGAGGCCACAGCAGTGAGAGGCCCGCGTACCACAAAAAAAAAAAAAAAAAAAGAGAAAAGGGACTTGAAAGGTGTAGTTAAGAGTAAAAATTGTTTGCATATTATACATAGTAACTGAAAACCAACGTCACTCTTGGGAAATCTCCATCATCTTCATAGCCTGCCTAAGAAAGCAAGATTGTTCTAAAGCATGAAGATAAAGACTTGCTATTTACGACTGTGCCCTTGATCAGTTACTGGGGCTTTCTATGTGGAACTCAACAGACATTCATCACTGCTGCTACCTCTCACAATCAGGATTCCTCATCTGCCCAGACCAGATAATTCCATATCTTTTCGTGTACTAAAGAGCTCGCCATTTTACTCAGACTTCGCTTCCTGAAACATGTAGATGCTTTGGAAAGTTAAGAGCAGAAGGCAATGAGGAGATCCAGGCAGCAGATATTCCAGCCCTAGGTTGGGGGATTGTAGCAGAAGGCAGAACACTAAGTGATGGCCGTTGGACTACTGGGTTTTGCCTACTATGTAAAGATTTTTAAAGCTAAAGGTCATTGGTGTCCTTTATCATAATATTTGCTAGAAATGCTTTGTGGCTAGTGTATTCCCAGGTGCCAGTGTTCCAGATTATGGGTGTGTCCCTGAGTTAAGGAAAATGGGGAACCCCTTAAAGGTAACTGGGATTGAAAAATTTGCAAGAATTATTAGTTCAGAGAAATCAGAGTTAGGATAATCTTTAGAAATCTAATTTGAATTTCCAGTTTAAGATGGCATACGAATCCTTTGAATAAATTCTCCCTGAATCCTGAATTCCACTGAATGACTAATAGGGTACAGGAAACCATCAAAAGGTGCTGCCCATCTGCCAGAATGTTGGTGAATTTTTGCATGATAAAGTGTAGCCAAGACCACATCGAGTAGAGTCTGACTAATTCATGAGATGGATGCGGCATCAAAAACAAAATCGGTCGAGAATATATGGATGGGACTTCTAGTAGCAACTCTAATATTAGAGAAAGACCAGAGCAGAGGGGCCAGAGGTAAGTGGGGCCTGTGGTGCACTTGGAGATGGTTTTCAGTTCTACTTGAAAATCTTAGGGGCAAACTTGTACTGGAGGAGGTACATGAGATGGCTGGATTTGGGCTCACTCTCACTGAGCTCAGCTGAGGTTCTCTGTGAACTGGGGGCCATAGGAATGACTAAATTTTTGGAAGCACATTGTCCAAGTTAGAGAAGGAGCACACTGATCTTCAGATTGCAGTGATCAACAAGGAGAAGTAACCCTTCTGCACAAAGGTGAAGCAAAATGTTACCCAGCTGCCTCTTTTGGATGCTAGCTCCCTTCTCCCCACAGAAAACTAGTCTTCTGACCTGACAAAACAAAATTACAACATTTTAGTATCCAGGTGGAGCTGTCAGAGGAGGTTGACTACATGAATCTAGACCTCAGAAAAATCTGGACTGGTGTCAGCAGTTGCACAGGCGGTAATTAAAACTGTGCTTGTGGATGAAGTCCCTTGGGGAGAGAGTAGGCTCTGCAAAGAGAGGGCTTAGAACTGAGCCCAGGAGAATCCCAGCATCGAGAAGGATTGCTCTGAGGAGGAAAGAATTGCAAAGCACTGTGAGAAGAGGTTCCAGAGAGGGAGGAGGGAAATCAGGGTTCTGGAGTATTTTGGATGTCCAGACATCAGTGTTTCAAGAAAGAAGAGTTGTATTAAATGCCACTGGGAAGTCAAGCAGGAAGAAACTGAAAAATATTCTTTGAATTTCACAGCATTCCACAGTGTATGTGGAATAAAGGATCAGGTCATCTGATGAGAGACTGTGTGTGTGAAAGATGGCAGCAGGGATTGGGGAGGATGGTTGTAGTTGTCAGAAATATATATATATTATTACTAAAGAGAGAGAGAGAGAGAGAGAGAGAGAGAGAGAGAGAGAGAGCAGGGTAAGCTGGCAGTAGAGACCTAGGGAAGAGCTGATGTTGCAGTTTAAGTCTGAAGGCAATCAGCTGGCAGAATTCCCTGTTCCTCTGGGGACCTCAGTCTTTTCTCTTAAGGCTTTCAGGTGATTGGATGAGGCCCACCCACACCATGGAGGGTAATTGGCTTTACTTAAAGTCTATTAATTTAAATGTTAATTTCATCTAAAGAATACCTTTACGGCAGAATCCAAACATGTTTGACCGAGTATCTGGATACCATGGCCTAGCCAAGTTGACATATAAAATTAGCCATAACAATAGTGCCGGTTAGATGAGTTCTGAAGTGTTCATAGAAGAGACAGTGGACCAGAGAACTGTAGTCAGGAATGTGGGGTGCCAAGGGCCCGTCTGAGGGAGGCAATCCTGAATTGATGGTGATTCCTATTTGTCCTTTTGTCTGAGTTCTCTGGAAGCATTTAGCTGCCTGGGTGCAGGGTAAGAGAAAAAGTGTTGGCACCAAAATCAAAATAAAATTTTATGATTCATTTTGGGGGAAGGAATTTATCTTTTAACAAATATATAGTTTTGTGTATGTGTGTGTTTCCTCATTGGGAAGTCTTTCCTTTCTACAATGATTATAATAGCTTTTGCATCTTGTTTCCACCTGTTGATTGATTGTTACTTTTCCCCTTTTCTTTACTCTTTCTTTAAATTTTTCCTCATTTGCTTATCTAACAAGTCCTTGCATGTCGTAAAGCACATCAAATATATATTGCCATAAAGTCATAAATGTCTAAAATAAAACTCATATATATTCAGCTCCAACTCCCTCCCCCCCAAAAATTCCTGCTTCTTTTCCATGTTAACTTGTCACCCTTCGGGGAGGCAGGCAGGGCAGATTCTAAAGAGTAAGATAGTTCCCAAGGTTAGCTTGTCAATAACTGACCTAGAATTCAAATCCAGGGTTTCTGGCCCCAAATCTTTCTATACACATTGATTCCTTGAGTTTTATTTAAAAATATTAAACACTAGAGATTCGTTGATCTTGGGATTTAAAGGTACAGGAAGAAAAGGGAAGGAAAATGGATGAATTCTCCATTCTCTGATGAAATATTTCAAGCAGTTAACTTCTCAGGTTTCCTCCTAAATCCTTTGGAGGCAACAGAGTTTGTGGTTGTGGAGGTCTGTCTTGGTATATAGTTTGGAAATGATCAGAATTCTAGGTTCTGCAACCACCAAGTTACAAATTAATTTGTATGAAGGAAAGTTTTAAAACGTTCTTGGTTGTTTTACCCTTGCTGCTTTTAATATGTTTTCTTTGTATTTAATGTTTGATAGTTTGATTAATATGTGTCTTGGCATGTTTCTCCTTGGATTTATCCTGTATGGGACTCTCTGTGCTTCCTGGACTTGATTGACTATTTCCTTTTCCGTATTAGAGAATTTTCCAACGATAATCTTTTCAAATATTTTTTCAGTCTCTTTTTTTTTCTCTTCTTCTTCTGGGACCCCCTATAATTCGAATGTTGGTACGTTTAATGTTGTCTCAGAGATCTCTGAGACTGTCCTCAATTCTTTTCATTCTTTTTTCTTTATTCTGCTCTGCACTAGTTATTTCCACTATTTTATCTTCCAGGTCACTTATCCGTTCTTCTGCCTCAGTT
This sequence comes from Lagenorhynchus albirostris, assembly GCF_949774975.1. Lineage (NCBI taxonomy): Eukaryota > Metazoa > Chordata > Mammalia > Artiodactyla > Delphinidae > Lagenorhynchus > Lagenorhynchus albirostris. The sequence continues at coordinate 31,399,110 of NC_083110.1, forward strand.
ATTCTGCTATTGATTCCTTCTAGAGAATTTTTAATTTCATTTATTGTGTTGTTCGTCATTGTTTGTTTGCTCTTTAGTTCTTCTAGGTCCTTGTTAAATGTTTCTTGTATTTTCTCCATTCTATTTCCAAGATTTTGCATCATCTTTACTATCATTACTCTGAACTCTTTTTCAGGTTGACTGCCTATTTCCTCTTCACTTGTTTGGGCTGGTGGGTTTTTACCTTGCTCCTTCATCTACTGCATATTTCTCTGTCTTCTCATTTTGCTTAACTTACTGTGTTTGGGGTCTCCTTTACGTAGGCTGCAGGTTCATAGTTCCTGTGTTTTTGGTGTCTGCCCCCAGTGGGTTAGGTTGGTTCAGTGGTTTGTGTAGGCTTCCTGGTGGAGGGGACTGGTGCCTGTGTTCTGGTGGGTGGGGCTGGATCTTGTCTTTCCGGTGGGCAGGACCGTATCCGGTGGTGTGTTTTGGGGTGTCTATGACCTTATTATGATTTTAGGCAACCTCTCTGCTAATGGGTGGGGTTGTGTTCCTGTCTGGCTAGTTGTTTGGCATGGGGCATCCAGCACTGAAGCTTGCTGTCCATTGGGTGGAGCTGGGTCTTAGCATCGAGACGGAGATCTCTGGGAGAGCTCTCGCCGATTGATATTATGTGGGGTCATCTGGTGGTCCAAATGTCCTGAACTTGGCTCTCCTACCTCAGAGGCTTGGGCCTGACACCCGGCCGGAGCACCAAGACCCTGTCAGCCACATGGAATTCCAGTGGTGAAATAACATTCTAGGTCCAAGACGGAGCTGCTCCTTCCTGGGGTCCACATCAGCAAATGGAAACTTAGATAAGTCTGTGTGTCTGTAAATGTTCCACTTGACCACAGTGAAAGGATTTCAATCTGAGTCAGAATCCTTTGATACTGATGTCAGTATCATCTTTTTCGCATCTTTAGATGTGGGAGATTGAGAAAGCAGGTCTTCTAATCTCCCTCTTGTGAGTCAATGAAAGAATCTCAGGAGGACCCAGAGAAGCTTGGGACGCAGGGGTTGCCATCGAAGCCGGGAGTGCCCAGCTCTTCTACCGCCATTTTCAAATACAAATCTGAGGGTAGAACTTGGGGTCACTGATGTAGGTTTCAGCTGAATATTAGAAGGAACTATCTAACAGCTGGAATTCTTGCAATACATAAGCGGTCTCCTGTGTTTTGGCCCCCGTACACTCTGAGATACCTGCCTGTCAGGGGCACTCCAGAAAGATTCCCTCACTGGTGGGATGTTGGATGATGTGACCTCTTGTGTCTCTTCCAAGCAAAACTTCAAAGACAGTGGCACAGCTTTGCCTGGGGGTTTCCTGGGGTTTCAAGTCTCACCACTTGCAGCTTTGGGAATAAGGGTTTGCACTCAGCAAGGATCATAGCACTCCATGTATTATCAGAAAGGGAGGGCAAATTGCTTTCTAAGTATAAAATACGTTCCAACATGTGTATGTCTGTGTGTATAATTTCTTTTTTGCTATTTTATTTTCAAGAAAACTAGATGTGTTCCAAAAACAGTAGATAAATTAAGATCCCTTTGTTCTTTGATATATATTGAGTACGAGTTTTTTTATTTTTAAGAAAGGACTTTAGGAGCTTTTTGAAATTCAAGTGTTCCTAGGAGTATTAATTTGCTAGAGCTGCCATAACAAAATATTAGAGACTGGGTGGACTAAACAACAGAAATTAATTTTCTCAGTTTTAGAGGACAGAAGCCCAAGATCAAGGTGTCAGCAGGTTTGGTTCCTTCTGAGGCCTCTCTCCTGGGCTTGCAGATGGCCACCTTCCTGCTGTGTTCTCACAGGGTTGCCTCTCCATCTACGTGTTGTCTGCATCTTAATCTCTTCTTGAAAGAACACCACCCATATTAAGGCCCACCCTTATGACTTCATTTTACCTTAATTACCTCTTTAAAGGCCCTTTCGCTAAATACAGGCATATTCTGAGGTACTAGGGGTTAGGAACTTGTTCAACATATGAATGATGGGGAACATGATTCAGCCTATAACAGTAGGTTTTGATTTTCTCCAGTGCTATTTCTGTTCATATTTCTCAGTTTTCCTTAAGTAGTAATAGGCTGGAGGAAACGTGGAATTTAGAGAAATGCACACTGTAACTACTTAACTACTTCCTACATCGAGTCCTAACAGATACCGCTTTTGATTGCCAGCTTGCTGGTGTGCCGGTGCAGCCCCTGTCTGTCAACTCAGCAGTATTTCTGCAGAGAAGTCAGCTGGCTCCCTTGAATGACATCTTGCTTTTCATCGTCAGCCCAGTTGTACCCAAACAAGTTGAGACACAGTAGCCTTGCAGACACAATAGGCCTTTAAACATTTTCCAGGGAAAACAATTGCATTTCTACTTTTGTACAAAGGATCAAGACCTCTGATTGCTTTTATGTTTTGTTTTTCTTGTGATGCTAATTATGTTTTCACAAATCTAACTGTTCTGTTGACTCCTACAAGGCATATTATTAACAAATCTCTAATGCAATCTACTGCAACCAAGTATGTGACTGGCATAGAGATCCAGGATATAATGTTCCTTTATTTCTACCCTAAAACTGTGCTGAAGACTCCTTGGTTAGTTTATCTCATGAGGCAAAATTCTGAATGAATAGAATGTACTCTTACATATTCTTTCATGAGATATAAATGTGATTTTTTTCTCTCCTATTCAGAAAACAGAGTTGTCATTTCAGCCAAGATATTTTCTAAGCACAAATTCAGAAAACACATAAAAGTACAACAAAAATAAAAATTACTTGGGTTTTTTTTTCATGTTTTTGCTATGGATGTCTAATTGATCTAGCACCATCTGCTATTCTTTTTCCTTTGAATTGCTTTTGCACCTTTGTAAAACACCAGTTGAGCATATTTTTGTGGCCCTATTGTTAGGCTCTCTGTTCCATTTATCTATATGTCTATCCATTTGCCAATGCACATTGTTAGCATTACTTGAAGATTATTTAGCTATTCTAGGGCCTTTGTCTATAAATAAAATATAAATTATATATATTATATAAAATTATAAAAATGTCTTACAGAAAACATTGCTGGAATTTTGATAGGAACTACATTAAACCCATTTTTTAGGTCCTTGATTTCCTTCACCAGTATTTTTAGCATAGAAATCTTACACATGCTTTGTTAAGTATATATCTAAGTAGTTTATTTTCTTTGGAGTGATTGTAAATGGTATTTTTTTTTTTTTTTTTTTTTTTTTGCGGTACGCGGACCTCTCACTGTTGTGGCATCTCCCGTTGCAGAGCACAGGCTCCGGACGCGCAGGCTCAGCGGCCATGGCTCACGGGCCCAGCCGCTTCGCTGCATGTGGGATCTTCCCGGACCGGAGCACGAACCTGTGTTCCCTGCATCGGCAGGCAGACTCTCAACCACTGTGCCACCAGGGAAACCCCAGTATTGTTTTTAAATTCTGGTTTCTGCACATTTACTGTTAAAGTATAAAAATGCAGTTGATTTTTTTATGTTGATTTTCTATCCTGTGACCTTGATGAACTTACTTATTAGTTTTTGGAGTTTTTTGGGGAGATTCTTTGAGAACTTCTATGTACAGAATCATATCATTTGAAAATAGAGACAGTTTTATTTCTTCTCTTCCAATCTGTATGCTCTTTCTTTCTTTCTTTCTTTTTGCCTTATTGTAATCCCTAGAACTTCCAGTACTACGTTGAATATGAATGGTAAGAGCAGACATCCTTGCATTGTTCCAGACCTTAGTGGTAAAGCATTTACTTATTCTTTCTTACTATTTATTTCTCTCCTCTTTGTCCCATCTTTTGTTATGTGTGGCTTTGCTCCATTTATTTTTTGTTGTTGGTGGTGGTAATTTGGAAATTATATGTCCTATTTCAAATATTTTTAAGGTTACTCCTAAATTTTTTTAACGTACATAGCTAAATTCACAATATTTATTGACACCTTGGGCTAATCAGTAGCCATATCTTAATCTTGAATGAGACAAGAAGGTAAGCCTCCTTTATTCCACTTGTCCCCTTGCAAAATCTATCATAAGAAGATCTGGTATAATCTTGAAGTGAAACTAATACATTTATATTCACCATAGCATGAAAATGAATAAAATACTTAGAAATAAATTTTATGAAAGAAGTACAAATTGTGCACTGAAAATGACAAAACTTTGCTGAGAAAAATTAAGAAGATCTAAATAAATGGAGAAATATTCTACATGGATTGGAAGACTCAATATTAGTGAAATATTGTTTTCCCCAAATTTACCTATAAATTCAATGCATTTCCTATCAAAATTTCAGAAGGTTTTTTTTTTGCCAGAAATTGACAAGCAAATCCCAAAATTTACATAAATATGCAAAAGACCCAGAATAGCCAAAACAATTTTGAAAAAAAACCCCAAAGTTGGAGGACTTTCAGTTTCCGATTTCAAAACTTAACTATATACATTTATTCAAATTCTGGAGAGGGTGTGGAAAAAAGGGAACTCTCCCCTACACTGTTGGTGGGAATGTAAATGTGTGCAGTCACTGTGGAAAACAGTATGGGGGTCCCTTAAAAAACTAAAAATAGAGTTGCCATATGATCCAGCAGTACCACTCCTGAGCGTGTATCTGGACAAAACTCTAATTTGAAAAGATACATGCACCACAATGTTCATTGCAGCATTATTTACAATAGTCAAGACATGGAAGCAACCTAAATGTCCATCGACAGATGAGTGGATCAAGAAGGTGTGGTATATGTATGTGTGTATATATATATATATATATATATATATATATACACACACACACACACACACACACACACACAATGGAATATTACTCAGCCATAAAAAAGAATGAAATAATGCTATTTGCAACAACATGGATGGACCTAGAGATTATCATACTAAGTGAAGTAAGTCAGATTGAGAAAGACAGATATATGCTATCACTTATATGTGGAATCTAAAAAATGATACAAATAAACTTATTTACAAAACAGAAGCAGACTCACAGACTTAGAAAACAAACTTACGGTTACCAAAGGGGAAAGGGGGTTAGGGAGGGATAAATTAGGAGTTTGGGATTAGCAGATACAAAGTACTATATATAAAACAGATAAACAACGTCCTACTGTATAGCACAGGGAACTATATTCAATATCCTATAATAAACTATAATGGAAAAGAATATAAAAAAGAATATGTGTATATATGTATAATTGAATCACTTTACACCAGAAACTAATGCAACATTGTAAATCAACTGTACTTCAATAAAAAGAGAAAGCTACAGTTATTAAAACAGTGTGCTACTGCTGTAAGGTTAGACATATAGGTCAGTGTTACAGGATTAAGAGACCAGAAAAAAGTCACTATGTTTATGACTTGTGAGGAAGGTACCAAGACAATTCATTGTGGAAATAACAGTCTTTTCAACAGATGGTGCTGGGACAATTGGGTATCCATATGCAAAGAGATGAACTTTTACCCTTACCTCATATCATACACAAGAATTAAGGTTGATGGAAGTGGGCGGGGGATGTGAGGAAGATTTTATAAAATGCTCCCTTGGGTCAGGGAGCACTTGCCTCGTTTCTGAAAATTCAGATTAAAGCCCTGAGACCTAGTTTTTTTCCATTTGGGGGGTTGTTTCCATTCCCTCACAACACAGGAACTACTATGTTCCAAGTTCTTCCCTTTATCCTCACACCCTGTCCCTCTGTGCTGCAGGCCTCTCTCCCCAGCCGACTGAGTTCAGGAACTGTAAGGGTTCAGGTTGGAGAGAATCTATATAGGAGGGCCAATCACTCCATTTTTAAGCTCCCCACTAATGGAATTCCAGGAATCTACAGTGAAGCAGCAGGTCCCATGTAGAATAGTCCCACGTTTTCTCTTACTACCCGTATCTCTTCTTCTCTCTCCAAACTGCAGTAATTAGGTGCTTTCAAGAAATTTTTCATTTATTTTCCACAGTGCTGTTATCTTGAGAAATGAATTTATGTCTTGTGAATCTTCTTTCAATTTAAGCCATTCATTACACCTAGCTGAAGTTTCTTCCCGGTTGTAGTATGTAATTGGCACTGTTTCTTGTTTACATTGCATATACATGTTTCTCTTATATTTAATTCTGTTTTGGTCCATTTTAATTGGTTCCTGGGAGGAAATTTAGACTGTCTTTGAAATGATCATCTTTATCATTCCAGGTTATGTTCTACAATTACTGTGTGTGTGTGTGTGTGTGTGTGTGTGTGTGTGTGTGTGTGTGTGTGTGAAAGAGAGAGAGAGAGAGAGAGAGAGAGAATAAATCTGGCTTTGACATGTCCTTCCACACGTGACATCATCTTATCTGGTTTGGATTGTTTTTTGTTCTCTCTTCCCCTTTCATCACTTCATTTGCAGCACTCTTTTAAACAGATATCTGTTAAAGAGTTCAGTGTTTTATCTAACTGTCTAAGCAAGCCTGTGAGTTGTTAATATACTTATGATTGATCCTTAAGGAAACTGAATCTTTGATGCACTGTATACTTGATTATTAAACAGACTAATTACATCTTAATGGCTTTTAATAGGTGGTTGTAACGTACATACTTAACCTTTAGTTGAATGAACTCACAGTGGTATTTATCTTTTCAACCTTTTAAAATATATAAGGACAGCAAACGTAATTTCCATGTGGGCCAACAGAAGGTGAAAAAAGACTTTTCTGTACAAAATATTCCTGAAATAAATTTTAATCCATATAGTGAAATGATAGATAGAAACTTTATTGGTTATTCCAATTTATAAATTATCTTTTGGAATTTGTTAAATATTATATTTAGTTGAACCTTTGTGGCTACTCTCTGTCGTTACTCTTAAAATAGTCTGACACCTCCAGTATCCAAAAAAGATAAGTCATATTCACTCTAAAGATGGTAACAGAAATTGACCTGTAATATCTGAATGGGAGGAATGCCTCTCATTCTTATAACTTTCTGTCTCGCTCCTGAATCTTGCCTGGAAACCTCATTTGTGATTTTGGACTCATCTGCTTTTTGGACTTGGCATTTGTATAAGACCTCACCAAACTCTGATTTTGGGCTTCCTTTCTGGGTCTTTAGCTCAGACATATTTTTTTTCTGTTTTGGATCCTGATGTTCATTCCTCTAACAAATGTCCGGGTTGGGTCTACCTCTCCCCTATTTGGGGCAAAGGGAGGATTGAATTCTGAGCATGTCTACAACCCAGACTAAAGAGAGGATACCTGTGGATAATCTACAGGGTACTGTAGAAAAAGTGCAGGGCCTTGAAATGGAAACAGTAGGGGGATAACAGGTGGAACTTGGTGTAAGAGGCAAATAAAATAAAACACTCGGAACGTGGGTAGAAGATGGAAAAGTCTCTTGCTATCAGACAGGCCATCAATATGTAGACAGTAATACCTGGCCTACAAAGTCAAGAGAAAAATTTCCCTTTCTGTGCTTAACTGTTATAGATATATAATTAGTTTTTAAGAAAATTATGGGTTTTTTTAAAAAAGAGAGTGTCGGGCTTCCCTGGTGGCGCAGTGGTTGAGAGTCCGCCTGCCCATGCAGGGGACACGGGTGCGTGCCCCGGTCCAGGAAGATCCCACATGCTGCGGAGCAGCTGGGCCCGTGAGCCATGGCCGCTGAGCCTGCGCATCCGGAGCCTGTGCTCCGCAACGGGAGAGGCCACAACAGTGAGAGGCCCGCGTACTACAAAAAGAAAAAAAAAAAAGAGAGTGTCTTATGATTTAGTATACACACATTAAGGGATACGGTGGGATCTGATATCCTTCTTCAGTTTCCCCTGCCTGAGAGGCTGGGAATCCCTGGGCCACCAGTATGACCAAGGGAACATTTACAAAATTGATTACATCATTATGGGAAAAAAAAGTCAAATGAATTTAGAGATCAAAATGTTCTTTGAGCAAGTTCCATATCCATTTCTAATACAAATGACTCTTAAAAACTGGGCCTAAAATTATACTTTAAATGATATTTTATCTATCTTAAAGGTATGGCAAATTGGCAATATGTATCAAAGCCTTAAAAATGTGCTTATCTTTGGCCTCAACAATTCTATTTCTAAGAACTGACCTAAGGAATAATTTAGAAATATACACAGTATTTCTGTTTCAAAGTTGTTATCTGTTATACTAAAAATTGAGTATAACCTCCATATTCAATATTTATACCTTAGATCTTGACAGTATGGCCGCAGAGAATAATTACTATTCAGCCTTTGGAAGCCACACTGTAGAACAGGACTGGGCAAACTTTTTCTGTAAAGAGCCAAGTAGTAAATATCTCAGGCTTTGGGAGCCATATGGTCCCTATTGCAACAATTTAATTTTGCTGCTGTAGAGCAAAAGCAGCCATAGATAATAGATAATGAGTGTGGCTATATCCCAACAGAACTTTAGTTTGGACCCTAAAGTTGGAATTTCATACAATTTTCTTGTGTCACAAAATAATATTCTTTTGATTTTTTTTCCTTTACCACTTAAAAATGTCAAAACCATTCTTCACTTACAGTTTGTCCAAAACATGCAGCAGGCAGGATTTGATCCCTGCTACAGAGATACTTTGTCATAGGAAATAAATTTGTCACGTACTAATAAATGATAAAAATACGTATGAAGCAATAGGTACAGTATCTTCCCCATTTTCTAAATAAAAAAATTAAGTGCTGTTCTACGGCCTGGCCTGGAAAGGAGAGGAAGTCAGGACTCCAGACATCAGTGCTTACAAGTGAAAATTAGACAGTGGCAAACATGGCACAAGCTGAGGCTTGAAAAAGTGCGTGCACATTTCCACTTGAAATGTCCACATATCCTGGATCCTGTCATGAGAAAACACCCAGGCTGGCCTCCCAGAGTCATGTGAGATGTGTAGGAGGGCCAAGAGGTCCCAGTCAAGACTCTTCTGGACCAGCCAGGCCCCAGCAGCCCTCCCCCTGAATCCCAAGGCATCGGTGACCCCTGCTGAGATCACGGGAGCCCAGCCCAGATTGGCAGACCTGCTCCCTGAGTCACAGACTTGTGAGAAGTAGGAAATGGTTGCTGGTTTCAGCCATTAAGTTTTGGGGCAGTTTGTTGTGCATCAATGCTAACTGAATCGGATGGTTTTGAGCGATGGTTCTGATATCTAAATCTTTAGATGACGCAACATGAAGAGGAGAGGCAGTAGCACCGAGGTGAGATGTCACGGTGTAGGTACCAGGGGAGCCCGTTCAGAGCAGAGGGTAGGACTCCATGCCCGGGGTGGGGCAGCCCTAGTCCAGGGGACACTTTTCATCTGGTCCCCATGGCTACATGCCACCGTAGTATCACTATTTCAATTACCAAAAAATGACCTGGTATAACGCTGGTTTCCCTCCTTTTAGTAAAATCTTTTCCACCCAGATCAGTTATGGGATCCTCACTCTGCTGAGGAGAAATAACTTTAAATCCTTCACTTTTGCAGAGCACTTTACAAAACGCCTTCACATAGATTACTCCATTTATTCTCATTACTATTCTATGAGGTACATGTTATTGTATACACACTTTAAATGAAAAACTAAAGAGAAGAGAAGAATAACTTATTCCAGGTTCAAGTTCATTAAGTGGCAGAAATGGCACACAAAACCCAGGTTCTTTGATTTAAAACCCAAGCCCCTCTCCGTGACAGCACAGCTTTCTTCCTGAACACAGCTTCTTAGATTAACTGTGTATGACTGATTTAACCAATTTTCTTCCTCCTAGGCAGAGGAACTGGTTCCTCTAGAGCATCACACACTGTTTCCAGGGATTCTTGCTACAGAGCAAGTGGGAAGATTGGTTGCCTGTTAGGCAATCATTGAAAACATCTGCAAAACTTGCCTGTGTACTCTGACAATATGATTTAGGTGTATCAATCTAGAATTATGCTCTAGAGGTCCTTCATAGAATGTGTGCTAATCTGGAACTGTACTACATCCTTCCTCCTTTTATTTTCTTCAATGTTTCATACCTCTTTTAATGGCATCATCTTTCTTCTAGTCCCTTAGGTCATTTTGTTACCTTCTTCTTTTCCTCTCATCCTCATCTACAAATAGCATCTAATAAAGTGTGGCATCTAACCATATGCCAAACCATGTGGGTCCCTTCACCACGACAGCGTTGATCTCTCTTCCCTTCCCTCCATTGCCATTGTCAAGCTCCTTGCTATCTACCAAATACACCACCCAGTGAGCAATCACATGGGGTTCAGCTTCCTTTTCACTCTCTCCCCTCCCATCCTTATTGTGCTTTGCCCCCCAGATTAACCTTTGGAAGCAGAGTTCTATCATTCCCCTGCTTATAGAAATCTTCCGTGGATCACCACTACTTATGAATCAAATACTAACCATCAGTAGGCTTTCTAGGGTTTTTTCCTCTTTTAAATAGACTGTATTTTTTAGAGCAGTTTTAGGATCATAGCAAAACTGAGCAGAAAGTACACAGAATTTCAATATACCTCTGCCCTCACATGCCTTTGTATCTAAAAAGTTATTGCCATACCCGAGGTCATCTAGGTTTTCTCCTATGGTATCTTCTAGGAATTTTATAGTTTTGCACTTTATGTTTAGGTCTATAATCCATTTTGAGATAATTTGTTTGTTTGTTTGTTTTTTGGTTTTTTTGGCTGCACCATGCAGCATGTGGTATCTTAGTTCCCTGACTAGGGATGGAACCGGTGCCCCCTGCAGTGGAAGCACGGAATCTTAATCACTGGACCGCCAGGGAAGTCCCCATTTTGAGATAATTTCTGTGAAGAGTATGAAGTCTAGATTCTGGGTTTTTTTTGCATGTGGATATCCAATTGTTCTAGTACCATTTGTTGAAAGGCTATCTTTGCTTCCAAGACTACGTTGAATAAAAGTGGCGAGCATCCTTGTCTTGTTCCTGATCATAGAGAAAATGCTTTCAACTTTTCACCAGAGTATGATGTTAGCTGTGAGTTTGTCATACGTAGCCTTTATTATGTTGAGGCATGTTCCCTCTATACTCACTTTGTTGAGAGTTTTGGTTTTGTTTTTTTTTGTTTTTTTTTTGCGGTACGCGGGCCTCTCACTGTTGTGGCCTCTCCCATGGCGGAGCACAGGCTCCAGACGTGCAGGCTCAGCGGCCATGGCTCACGGGCCCAGCCGCTCTGCGGCATGTGGGATCTTCCCGGACCGGGGCACGAACCCGTATCCCCTGCATGGGCAGGCGGACTCTCAACCACTGTGACACCAGGGAAGCCCTGTTGAGAGTTTTTAATCATAAATCAATGTTGAATTTTGTCTGAAGCTTTTCCTGCATCTAATGAGATGATCATATGATTTTTATCTATCTTTTTTTAATGTGGTATATCACATTGATTTGCAGATATTCATCCATCCTTGTCATGTACATGGGTCTATTTCTTTTCAATTTAGAATTAAAAAATATTTACTGATAATTTTTCTTTTACAAATGTTTGGTAACCCCAACTAATCATCCAAAATGCAAATTGTAAACAGAACAACAGCAAAGGAGCAACTACTGAGTATGAGAAAACAAACTATGAACAGATGACAGACTGAGCAAGGGTGCAGGAGGCAGCAACAGAGATCGAAAGACACGTGCACAACTATGCCACTGAGAGTGAAAATTTGAGTGAATACGTAGCCATATTTGGACCACAGCGATTTCAGTGCAATCATTTAGGAATCCTCTGGGCCAAATACTAAAACACAGGAGGAGGAATGGACAAACGTGCTTTATGAGAATGCTCAGCATGTTGGCATGGGAACAAGGAAGCAGAGAAGCTTGTAGTCATTTCACAATGTGTAGCTATCTTTCCCTATGTCCATAAGCCCCAATACTCCCCATTTCCCCAGGCCTAACTCGATGCCACCTCCATGAAGCATTGCCTGATCACTGACCTGGAACTGCATGCTCCACTGATTGAAAATTCATAATTCTTAATTCTCATGTGTTGTTTCCACTAGCAGGCTTGGGAACTCCTGAGTGTGGAATTTACTTTGTTTTTTTAAATTATTTTTTTAAACATCTTTATTAGAGTATAATTGCTTTACAATGGTGTGTTACTTTCTGCTTTATAACAAAGTGAATCAGTTATACATATACATATGTCCCCATATCTCTTCCCTCTTGCGTCTCCCTGCCTCCCACCCTCCCTGTCCCACCCCTCTAGGTGGTCACAAAGCACCGAGCTGATCTCCCTGTGCTATGTGGCTGCTTCCCACTAGCTATCTGTTTTACATTTGGTAGTGTATATATGTCCATGCCACTCTCTCACTTCATCCCAGCTTACCCTTCCCCCTCCCCGTGTCCTCAAGTCCATTCTCTATGTCTGCGTCTTTATTCCTGTCCTGCCCCTAGGTTCTTCAGAACCATGTTTTTTTTAGATTCCATATGTATGTTTTAGCATACGGTATTCGTTTTTCTCTTTCTGACTTACTTCACTCTGTATGACAGACTCTAGGTCCATCCACCTCACTACAAATAACTCAATTTCGTTTCTTTTTATGGCTGAGTAATTGGAATTTACTTCTGATCCAGCATTTGCTCCTTGTGCCTGTTAGCACGTCCTAAAATTTCATATTAACACAAAAAGGAGGAAAATATGGGGGCAAGCAGGAAACCTTTGAAATCTCTCCCTCTCTTCTTTGCTGCTAGGGGTTTAACTTTATCTTAAGATGTTGGGGCTTGAATCTCAAATGCAAGTGCTCCTTCGCCTCACTCCCTTTATCAAGTTAATTGTTTTAGGCATCTCTGCTAGTCCCTTGGATCATTCATGGGCATAGTAGCTGAGACTATGTCTTGGTATTTAAATGTTGAGCAATTTTGAATCTTCAAAAGAAAGATGCAAGCTTTTATTTTAGAAATCCAAGATAGTTTACAAGATATGGAGGGCCCATTTGGCCCACAACCAATGTAGAGGAAGGAGGGTTATATAATTTATGTACATTGGAGACAAAAATGCTCCTTGATCTGAGTTTGGAGTGTCTCCTTAATGCTTTCTGGTGCAGTTGACTTGATAAGTTGACTTAGTACTGCTAGTCAGTATCAACTCTGTCCTATCTAAGTTATGTTAGGACCCAAAAGATGCCCTGGCCACTGAGTCTAAAGGTCCCAGTTCTGTAATGGTGCGTGTATGGAGTGTTGAAAAGCAGAATGTGTGGTATCTCCATGTTGAAAGAATGGGAAGCTGCTTCAGTTCTGAGTAATGCATGGTGTTCTTCTTTTTCAAATACTTTTTATTCTTTCAGAATTTAGCTATTAACTCTCCACTGGTTTAAGCAGCTGTGAAACACTGAACATTCAGTTGCTTTGGAATAGCCAAGAGGAGCTATTCTTTTAGAAAACATGTATTTTATTCTGCCCACTGCATCTAAATGACTCTATCGCAAAGCTGTGTTGACTCACATCCATATGCAAATATTGACTTATGCATTACAACGACGCAAGCTTGGTAGGTTTGGGAAGGAAAACACAGCACAGATAAACATTTATAAGGAATTCAAATATTAAAGAGCTTAAATATTTCCAAACATTATCACATATGAGTTTTTCTGGGATGTAGTTATGGTGCTGCAGTCATTTGCAAAACATAGTTACTGAACGACATTGCTTTCATGTATGGAAGTATGTGTTTCTGACAGCAATAAAATCAACATGTTAGGTATTCATACCATCCTTTATAATAGTCCTTGGGGAAATGTACTCAGTTCTATATTCTCTTTTTAGGTGATACTATAGTGAAATGGGACAGTAAATTTCATAAACTTTTGTTAAGTGTTCCTAAATATTCCTGGTAATCATGAATAAGGATTTTTTAAAATGTTTATTCTGATATTAAGAGAAATAGAATTGTGCAGCAGAATATATCATTTTAGCTTTCTTAAATCTAGTATTTGTTCCTCTAATATGACTTTTATTAAAATGTCATAGAACTTGGTTAGCATACATGCCACTCCTCTGAATCCTGATGACTGCTTTCTTTCTATTTTTCCCCTTTTACAAGCAGTTATATTAAAATCAGTTTTACCTTGCCCTGGGTTCTGAGGAGTGCCAAATCTGGTAAATTCAGACCTCAAGACAAACCTCAGAAATGCCAGAGGGATTCCTGAAGATCTGTTACTACCCCCCATCACCTCGGAGGGCAGATCCTTCTTAATGATGCTTTATAGTACAACACAGTACTACTATGAATTACTAACTTCGTAAGTCAAGAGTGGGGACTTTTCTTGTGTGACTGACTTTTATTAAATGAGGAAACTACTATTATAGAAAGAGATAAAGTTGACATTCCAAGAAGATTCTTTTAGCTTTCAGTAGGAAAAACAAAGAGAGGCTAGGATAACTAGGTGACCGTGAAATATGCTAATTAACAAAAAGTTTACAGTTAATTTACTTATTTCACATTTTTTTTTTGTGCACTTACTTTTAAGTCACTGCTAAATCCTGTTTAGAATCCTGTGTCATTTTATGAGATGAAGAGGCAGCTCTCAAGATATTACTGTCTTCAAGTTAAGTTATGACATGTGTACACATGTCAAAAGAACACAGCTATAAAAAGTTACTGCTACCAGGGAGATACAAACGAGAGGTGAAAGAGTGCCAAGAAGGAGGGGATCATTTTCGACAGGGTGGTCCTGACAGATGTCATGGAGGAGGTAGCCTAAAAGATGGCCTTCAAAGAATGACAGAAATTCAGTAGAGGCGGTGAGGATGGCTGAGGAAGATGAGCAGGCATGAGCAGAGGTGTGGAGGTGGGAGAGGGTAAAGCATGCTTCGTTACTGTTTCGTGGTCCATCCTGGCCTCCAGCAGAGGGTTCTTAAAGGCAAATAGTGGAAAATGAAACTGGAAACAGGAGACTAGATTCCAATTGTGAAGGGTCTCTAATTCTTCTGCGGGGTGTTGTTTTGTTAATTAATTTTATCTGATAAATATTTTGTAAAGTTCCAGGTCAGGCACTGGAACTCATAATAAAGAGGACAGATGGAGTAGTTGCTGGCATTTAAAGCACAGGGAGGGAGTTAGGTAATTAAATGATCCATTGCAATTGCATAGGATAATTCCCCTACCATCCAATCTCTACCACCTCCTTCCACTTGGCTCTCTGCTCTGAGAGACTCATACATTTTGTGGAATGTATGAAGACTCCCTTACCCCTAGCTTCTGGGTTTAACCAAAAAGAGGGATATCAGAGGGTAGAGAGAGGGTGAGGCTGGGATATTGATTCCCCTGGTTTTCTCCCTGCTGGGTCACTTTAAATTGACCAGGTCCCCTACTAAAGGCCATAGCTCCCACTGGGGAGCCGTCTCCATTCAGTTATTTGTTGAGATCTGGAAACAGCTCCCTTCCCCTGTCCTCTCAGAAATGATAAGGGCAACTTATTTTTATTAGCCCTGTCTTACTACACTCTCCCTTTATTTGACTTGTTCACCAGTTTGACTATCATCTGTTGTCTGACGGACCCCTGACTGATAGAACTATGATACTGTATTAGTTTGCGAGGCTGCTGCAACAAACTATCACAAATTTGGTGACTTAAAACAATAGAAATGTGTTCTCTTATAGTCCTGGAGGCCGAAAGTCAGCAATCAGTATCACTGGGCTGAAATCCAGGTGCTGCAAGGTTATGGTCCCTCCAGAGGCTCTAGGGGAGAATCTGTTTCTTCCCTCTTCCAGCTTCCATTTTCACACCACCTTTTCTTGTGTGTCTTTTCCTCTTCTGACTGTATGAGATTTCCTTCTGCCTTCCTCTTATAAGGACATTTGTGATTGCATTTAGGACCCTCCTAGAAAATCTGGGATAATCTCTCCGTCTGAAGATCCTCAATGTAATCACACCTGCAAAGACCCTTTTTGCTTATAAAGCAAGCTTTAAAGTTTCTAGAGAATAGGATCTGATCCTTTGAGGGGTCATCCTTCAGCCTACTTCAGACAGGGGAGTACAGGTGCTAGGGAAGCACAAGCAGAGACACCCCAACCAGTCTAGGATGTCCAGGGATGCCTTTTGTTGGGGCTCAGGGCGGACTGCCGCCGAATATACCATGATGGCATATTGCTTATTTTGAAAGTTAAAGTTATTTTGAAAGTTAAAGTTAATTAAGAAATGGCCAATGCAAAAAGGACACTTGACTCTCCTTTCTGTCTCCCTAAAAGCAGGAAAGAAATCTTTCATGTGAAAGGTGCACTCCCTGCATCTGGAGGTAGGACACCTTTGTCACCAGAGACAGGAATTTGGGCAGAGAAGCCTGTGTAAACAAGTCTTGCTACTTCTTTAATTCACTTTCCCAAGCCCAAACTCTGTTTAGATTCTTCACTAATTGAGCACCCTAAACCTAAGTTTCTTTGCTGCCAATTCCTCACAAATTTATTGTTTCTTTGTCTAAAAAGTACAAAAGCTGCCTGCATTAGCCAGTTCGTAGGTCCCAGATTTCTATGAGACCTCTGTGTGCATGAACTAAAATGTTTTTTTCTTCTGTTAATCTGTCTTGGGTCAATTTAATTATCAGTCCAGCCACAAGAACTCAAGAGGGGTAGTGGGGGAAATTTTCTCCTTCCTGACACTTCCCAAGGAGTAAGAAATATTAAAGCTGAAATTTGTAGGATTAACAGAAATTATCTAGGCACAGGGGACCATGGGATGGAGTTGGGTGGGGGGCTGTTCAAAGCAATGAACAGCTGGAGCAAAGACCTGGAAAAAGGATAGAGCATGCTTGACCTATCTGGTACATTTGAAGACTTGACAGCTTGGATTACGGCTAGTGAGTAGAGTTGAGAGGCTAGGAGAGGTTGGTGAGGGGGCGGCTGGCAGGAGATGGTGCCAGAAAAATGAAAGATTTGGTCAGTAATGTTAAGGAGTGTGGGCATAGTTCAGTTGGCAAAGAGTATACGTTATATATATATTTTAACAAGGGAGTGATATGATAAAAGTAGAGCTTCAGAAAGATTAATTTAGTATTAGAACACAGGGCAGATTGCAGCAGGGATATCCCGGAGGCATGGAACCCAGCTGAGCAATGTGATGAAAATTTCACTGATGTTGGCTGCTTGGTAAATATCTGAGGGTTATTAGTCTCTGAGTAGAGTATGCTCAATGTCATCAATCACTGATGAATATTTATTAACTTCCAACAGCATGTGAGATCGTGAGCAGTTGAGGAAAATGGAAAAAAGGCCTAGTACATGCTCTAGAGCATATATAAGGTTTGTAATTTAATTGCATTAAGCTCTCTTTCCCTCAAAATATTACTTCCTATTTACTACTTAGGAAATATTTGATCTACTTGTTATCATGAGTGTTTTGCCAGATACCTCTTTACTGATTCTACAAAGAAAGGTTAGTGTCTGAAATTTAATCCTAGAGGTAGAAGGCCAGAAATAAAACATCTGCAGGCATTAGGAAATGATTTCCAAGGAAATCTTCAATGACATCAACTAGAAAAATGTTAACCAGAAGCATGTGATTTTGAATCATGCTGAAAAATGCTGGAAGAAAACAAATGTAGTACAAGTGCTCTGTATAATTTTAGAAATGTAATTTGGAATATCTGACATTTTCTTATGTACTATAATAATGGATAAACATAAAAGAATGTTCAAAATAGGCTGATCTGGTGAATGTGAACAATTCACTTGTTACTAAGTTGCTTTTTACCTATTGAAATCTATTCTTCTGGAATATAACAAGTAGACCAGCAAGATCTTGTTGATTATTTTAAGTTTGAAAAATCATGAGGGAAAATTAAATAGTAAGGTACCCCAATTCTACCCCCTCCCACCAGCCGTTTTGCTGAACAAAAAGCCTCTATCTTAAAAGGAAAACTTTCTATATATCATAGTCTATTATTCAGTTTTAACAATTTATTAATTAGACAAGATGAGTATCTACCAGAATATAGCCAGCATGCACCTTCAGTTCTCCCAAAGAGATAGTTGATGAGTTTGCTATACATGGATGATATGAAACTATATTTAATTTTTTGAAAATTAGAAAATGATAACAGAAAAGTAAAATAAGGATGCTCAGAAATGTGTCTGTGATCAGAGTTTAGAAGCAAAGTCGAGCTGAGATATGAAGTACTCAGTCAAGACCCAAGGAAAGAGAAATGTGTGTTACACAAGGGTCTAAAATGGACAGGGAAAGCCATCAAGTCTGGGTTACTCCACGCCTGACTCTAAAACAAGGCTGCAAAGACAGGCATACTGATGGAAAGCATCTCATTAAATAAATACATTTTAAAGAGAAATGAAATGTATTCAGTACTGACAGATAACAAATAGCTAACAAAGTCAATTTATATTTTGGACAAAGCATATAATAATGAGACGGAGATTAGAAATGAAAGGGTATAATTGTAAAGCATTATTGGGAAATTGCAGCAGTTTTGAGCTATTTAGCTAAAAGTGGAACTACATTTCCCAAAATTCCCTTCCTTCTATGGTTCCAGGTTAGGACTGGCCACAAGAGCAATCTGTGTGAGATTTTAAACAGAAAGTGAAGTAGCCATTATGCTCTGTAGGTAAGGTACTTGGTACCACTGAAGCTTGTATAAGTCATTGACTGGCTGGTTCACAATGTTCGCCTGGGACAATGTCCTGGCTTGCAGTTCCTCCAACTTCACTGAATTCACTTATTAGTTCTACCAAGTTTTTGGTGGAGGCTTTAGGGTTTTTTATGTGCAGTATCATGATATTTGCAAATAACTGACAGTTTTACTTCTTCCCTTACAAATCGGATGACTTCTTTTTCTTGTCTGATTGCTGTGGCTAGGACTTCCAATACTGTGCTAAATAGAAGTGGTGGGAGTGGACACCCTTGTCTTGTTCCTATTTTGGAGGAAACGGTTTCAGCTTTTCATAGTTGAGTATGATGTTAACTGAGGTTTAGTCATAAATGGCCTTTACTAAGTCAAGATATGTTCCCTCTGTACAAACTTTGATGAAAGTTTTCGTCACGTATGGATGTTGAATTTTGTCAAAAGCTTTTTCAGCATTTATTGAGATGATCATGTGCTTTTTTCCCCCTTTCTTTTGTTAATGTGGTGGGGACACAGAAACTTTAATCTCTCTCTTTTGTAGCATTCACCTTCCACTAAAAGGAAAATATGTTGCCTAATTAAAGAAATTATATCATATTAAAGGATTTTTAAAATTAATTAATTAATTAATTATTGGCCGCGTTGGGTCTTTGCTGCTGTGCATGGCTTTCTCTAGTTGTGGCGAGTGGGGGCTACTCTTCATTGCAGTGCCCGGGCTTTTCATTGCAGTGGCTTCTCTTGTTGCAGAGCACAGGCTCTAGGCGTGCGGCCTTTAGTAGTTGTGGCGCACAGGCTTAGCTGCTCCACAGCATGTGGGATCTTCCCGGACCAGGGCTCAGACCCGTGTCCCCTGCATTGGCAGGAGGATTCTTAACCACTGTGCCACCAGGAAAGCCCTCATATTAAAGGATTTCAAAAGAGAACACATATACACATTCACATGATAATGCTCTTCATTAAGAGGTGAGGCCCTAGTTTCCTATGAACTTGGCTTGACCCCTCTGCCTCTCCCTCCATCCTGCCATGGGTCTCTTTGGATGAAGTGCCTCATTTGCAACAGGATGAGACCCAAAACCCTGCATGAAATTCCAGGAGCATAAGTAAAGGCGTTTTGTCTTGGTCTGTATCACAAACTCTCCTCTGGGTGAAGCAGGGAGAGCAGTGAAGATGGAGAAAAGGGTCTGAATTCTTGGTGGATGCTAGATCATGTAGCTAGATTATACAGATGTTCTCCCCTTGTTAACTGAATAGAGTTAACAGTGAGAGACAACAGTAAGATGTAAAACAGTGGTGATGTAATTCCTCTCAAGGAAAGGGACTGGAAGAGTGTCAGAAATTTCCAGTGTAAGCTTTCATTACAATACTTTCCTAACCTTATTAGTTTTTCTATGCCCATCTGAGACCAATGCTGTGGGGATGCAGGCTTTCAAGGCAGTTTCTTGGAGGGTGCTATGAAATGCTTCTGAAATACGACCAAAAAATGCTTAGGTCAATTTTACTTCAATGTCACTTTGTATACTAAACCAAGAAAGCAACTATCTTATTTCCCAATCTTAAAGAACTCTCAGCTATGTTGTCTAAACAAATTCAGTCAATAGACTTATATAATGTCCCAGATGACAGCATAACCCAATGGCCTCTTTGCTAGACATATAAAATGCTCCATATTTGACCCCAACATATAAAATTAAACACTTACAAGTACCCCTTTCTTACGGTGGTTTCTTGTTTCCTCAGAAAAACCTAAAGAGTTCCCGAGTGTTTACTAAAATATTTCACTCTTTACTTCTTTTTCTCCTCAGTCTTGGCTAGATTTCCACGAGGACTTGGTAAGTGGATGGGTCTCTTCAGGAATTGTATTCTGGGATATCTTTCACCCCATGTTCCCCTAGCATCTGCAAAGCTGTATTACTTAAATTCCATGTCTTTTATAGTCTCTTCCTTCTAAACTCCTGAAGAGGCATAAGGAATAAAAGAATATAGTGCCAACAGTCAAAATGTATGATATTTGGTGTTAAAATGTATCAGTTGACCATAAAATAATACAACAAATGACAACAATCCTTAAACAAAGTCTGAGTACTATAGCAATAACAGGTAAATCACTGTTATCCTTGTAAGTCCTTATAACCAAGGAACAGTAGTAGTGCTTCCAGACTCAGTGTATCTTGAAACTCTGATTCACATTTTGTTTCCAGACAAACATTGGCAGAGATTTAGTGTCATGAGAGAAAGAAAGAGGGCAGAGAAAATGGAATAGAAAAAAAGACAGGCTAGAGATTTTCAGTTTTGTTAGTGTTGGTCAATTTGTGACAGTTTTCCAGACTCCACCATCTGTGAACTTAAAACTCAATTACAAGAAGTCTCCCACTGAGATGTAATTGGGAAACTAAAATTCCCATATCAAGGAAAAAAATCCTCAGTCTAGCCAGATTCCTTCTCTTTAAGCGTTTACGTAGAACCACAATTTAGAAATTCATAATGATTTCACTCTTGATCTCCAGAATTTTCTTGAATAATCCATCTTATTCTATTCTTCTCTGTTTCTTTCTACTTCTCCCTTTGTACACATTTCCACTCCTATTCATTCCTCTTTGCTTCTGGAACCCCAATCTAATCTTGTTTGGGATTTTTTCCACAGACACAGCCTCTGCTGTCACGAGAGCAGAAAATCACGTATCAATAACAAATAACCCACAGCAAATTTATGGTCTTATATTCATCATGATGCTGGTCTATGGCTGAGAAATTGGTTAATGAGGGAAAATCTGGGGTATTAAAAAATGTTTCCATCCACCAGTGCCTGGCACCAATAAAAGGTCTTGCTTTTACCCCCCAAATACGTACACATTTGCTGAATTTATTGGTGAATCTCTTACTTTTCATGGGTGCTGATGACCAGATAAAATGCTGTTCTTGTTATGTAAGTATCCTGGACTTGGAAATGCCTTAGAAATGAATGCATCCTGACTACCTAAGTTAGTTTCACATATCTTAATCTCTTATCATTAACCCATCTCACTTTGCTAAATTAACTCAGATATTCACTGTAATGATATGGTGATAAACCCAGGACTACAATTCACAAATGTCAGTGCCACCTGCTTTGCAGCCCTCCTTGCTCAAGTTCTTGAGAGAGCCTTGCAGAGGACACTCAAGACAAACACACACAGCATTGCTTGTTAAGTCTTACAGCTCTCTGACCTCCCAAACTCTACTGGATTGTTTTGTTTTTATGGCTTAAAGCCTACCTACATTGCATGTATCCCTCAATCTTGTTGTAAAATACTATGTAGTTCATTACATGGTAAAATCTTTTATTAAGAGAACAAAAAGGTTAAAAACTTAAAAATTTTATTTTCAGTATAAGTATATAATTCTGTATACAAACACATACTCACCACACACACTCTCATATAAAGAAAAAAAGTTTTTTTGGAAAGAATGAACCAAAATGTCCAAAGTGGTTATTTCTGGCTGGTGGAACCATGAATGATTTAAATTTTCTTACTTATGGTTTTATGAATTTTCCAAATTTTCTCCAACGAATAGATAAGGCTATTGTTTCTGAATGAATTTCTATTACAAAGTAAATGCATTTACATAGCAAAAGATGAGGTCAAAAGAAAGAAGAAAACTAAAATCTCCTGTAATCTTGAGCAGTTAAAATCATAAACATTTTTTAATACTCCATCACCATATATGGGTATGTGTCATATATGTGTATAGATACATATGTACATGTGTGTATATGTATCAGTGTGTGTATGTCATATTCATCAGTGATAGGGTTAAATTTTCATTATGTACAATTCAGAATCATATTTCCATAATGGTCAGATATGAATCATTAACTGGAAATAACAAGCAATATATGGAGAAGAAAATAATAGGTAAATTGATCTCTGGATATTAATTAGATATACATGCACACAAAAATATGTAGACACAACTTATTTCAATTAAGATAATACTCTCTACAATCTTATTTTTCATGAGTGACACACTGTAACTTTCCACATCATTCTGTATTCATCTCTGATGCCTGCTATATACCATTACATGGCTTATATTGTTAAAGCAATATCTCTTAGACAACTTGATCTGAGCTCGTCAAAGTTTATTACTTATTAATGAAGAGACTGCCAAACACCCATGGACTTCAGTGGTGGTGGGATATTTGAATCACTTGTATTTTTCTAAGAAATATGGATGCCTGAAGTTCACCTCCAATGATTCTGATCTAACTGGTCTGGGCTGTGGTCCAGGAATAAGTATTTTTAAGAAGCACCCTGAAGTGTTTCTAATGTGCAGTCAGGATTACGAACCAACGAGAAAGATATGCTGGTTTGATACAACATGGGAGAAGAGAGGAGAACAAAAGACTTCTAACTTAGCACAGACTGCTGTTTTCCTCTTTTACTTCCTGTGGCCATAATGTAATATTCATCAGCGACAGGGATAAATTTGCAGCCTGAACAAATGTGAGCTACCTTCTCACAGCGATCAGACATGAACCATTAACTAGAAATAACAAGTAGTATATGGAGACACAAATGATGAGTAAATTTATGTGTGGCTATTAATTAGACATACCAAGGAACACGGAGTTACTCTCTGACAGGAGCCAATTAGTAAACAGGTGGCAAAATGTGTCCAGTGAAGGTCACCTAACAGGAGCACAGCCTTGCTTTTCCTCAAGCAGCTGTCAGGGAGTTTCTCTAGCAAGCCCTCTAAGATGCTCTAAAACACTCAGTTTTCTTAATTCTTAGTTTTTTGGGAAAAGACTTTCTTCCTTCGTACAGTAGTACATTCAACCAGTGTAACAATATATTATGTTTCATCTGTTCACAGATGCACATTTTAATATTTTAACATCTCTGATATTTGGATGCATCTTAAAATTGAAATCATAAAAAAGTTATATCACTGTTTAACTGGTAGCATTGCTTTTTCTCTTAGTGTTACATGAAGATGTGGCACATATATACAATGGAATATTACTCAGCCATAAAAAGAAATGAAATTGAGTTATTTGTAGTGAGGTGGATGGACCTAGAGTCTGTCATACAGAGTGAAGTAAGTCCGAAAGAGAAAAACAAATACCGTATGCTAACACGGTATTCCAATATATTGGAATCCAATTCCAATATATATGGAATCTAAAACACAACAAAAAAAATGGTCATGAAGAACCTAGGGACAAGATGGGAATAAAGATGCAGACCTACTAGAGAATGGACTTGAGGATACGGGGAGGGGGAAGGGTAAGCTGGGACTAAGTGAGAGAGTGGCATGGACATATATACACTACCAAATGTAAAATAGATAGCTAGTGGGAAGCAGCCACATAGCACAGGGAGATCAGCTCGGTGCTTTGTGACCACCTAGAGGGGTGGGATAGGGAGGGTGGGAGGGAGGGAGACACAAGAGGGAAGAGATATGGGGATATATGTATATGTATAGCTGATTCACTTTGTTATACAGCAGCAACTAACACACGATTGTAAAGCAATTATACTCCAATAAAGATGTTAAAAAAAAAAGAAATAGGGGGTAATCTTAAAATCAACGGTACAAAGAATTACAGTATATTTAAAAACATTCAGACGCTGACTATATCTTCACACCTTTACTGCTATCTTCGTGGGATAAGCATCCAACGTCTTTTGCCTATATTTTCCCAGTAGCCTCCTAACTTATTCTACTTCCACCCTTTGCTCTCTTTCAATCCGTTCTCAACACCCCTACCAAAGTGTTCCTGTTAAAACTGAAGCCTACACTTTGCCTCAAGCTAAGGCTTCCCCTGCAGCCCTCCCGAGGTGGCTCTTATAGGTGGGGAAGTGCACTTCCTGCTCCTCTTTGCATTTGCTGCCTTTCTCCCAGCTTCTTCCATAAAACCCCTGAGCTTCGCATCTCATGTCATTAGATTATGTGATTAGCCAATCAGTACTCATCCTCACTGTAGTCTATCGCTGACCAGTGATCTTCAGTGAAGGTGTTGGCTTCTGGTTCATTGTCATTCTTGCCAAAGTTCTGCTATTTTAAGTCTTAGTGATTTACATGGACGCTTGGATAGTCCTTCCAATCCCCTGGCCTGTGGTTCCTCAACCTCACCTTTAGTGATTTTCCCTTTACCCTGCCTCGGCACTCGCTTTCATGGTAACCCTTGCTCTTATGCTGAAACTGTGTCTCCTCCAAAATGTCAATATTAGGTACTCTACAACTCTTTTGCCATCTTTTCTGCTCATCCATTTTAGTACCTGACTTCAATATCTTTAGTCTCCACTTGGACCTTCAATCCATGATGTTACCATCTTTACATTCTCCATCCCCCTCATCCCCCTTCATGTCTTCCTCTCCCTTGTGACCTCAGCTTAAATTCTATGGTTAATCATTTTAACCATTTCCTTGTACACAACTCTCTTGACACTTTTCAGTTTGTCACACTGCTTGGGGAAACCACAGATGAAACTCCTCCCAGACCTGGATCCACGGCTGAAAACGGCTGTAGTAAAACACACAAATATGCTGACGGCTCTAAATGGACCTTTAAAGCTGCCAAGTGATCACATCGTATTTTCCAGGTTTATTTTCTTTCCTACTATCCTGGATAGATATTTCTTACTTTTCTACTTTCCTGAAACCTCTCATATTTTCTCCCCATTCTCACTTAGCTGGTAATACCAAAAAAGGTGAATAAATCAGAAAGTGCTTCACCAACGCCCACCATCATATCTAACTCCTTACTTGCATTGGTGTCTACATATTCTAACACTTTTTGTCATTCTGGATGAACTGTTAATGTTCCCAGCTAAAGCCAAGCTTTCTTCCTATGCAACAGACCCCATCCTCTCTAGCTTACAACCTTCCAGTAAGTTTCCCATGTCTCTCCTGCATCATCAGCTTTCCCCTCTCTTCTGGGTCATTCTCATAAGTATAGTAACATACTGTTATTTCTCTCAACTTAAAAACAAAATTCCGTGACCTCGTCATCCAATTTCTTTCTTTTCCTATTGGCAGCAAAGCTCCAGAAAGAGTTGTCTATTCTTGTTGTCTCTAATTTCTCTTCAATTCTCTCTTGAATCCACTCTAAACAGGTGTTCAATCCCACCCTTCACTCTAAACACTCTTATCAGGATCACTAAGGATCTCCAGTGTCATTTGCATAATCCAATTTCATTTGCATCTCCATTTCCACCTTATTAGTCAAAATAGATAAATCTCTTCTTGGACACTTTCTTTTCTTGCCTTCAGGGTACCACTCTTCCTGTTTTCCTTCCACCTCACCAGCTGCTCCTTCTCAGTATCTTCTGCTGATTTTTTCTCATTTCCCTAACCTCTAAACGCTGTACCCTGGGGCTCAGTCTAAAGATCTGTATTTTTTTCCTATATACACTAAATCCTTAGATAATCTTATACAGCTCCATGCCTTTAAACATACTAAATGCTGATGACTCCAACATTATGTCTCTAGCTCAGACCTTTTCCCTGGACTCCAGACTTGTATAACCAGCTTGTTATTTAACATCTCCATTGGGATGTCTAGTAGGCATCTCAAAGTTAACAAGTCTCAAATAGAACTCTAGATATTTCTCCCCAAGCTGCTCCCTTTGGGAAAAAAATATGTATTTAAAAGAGTCCTGCATCTTATCTGGCAGAATAGGGAAGAAAAGCAGTGCCTTATTCAGGTAAAAACACTATGCTACTCATATTAAAGAGAGAAAAAAATCTAAACTTTAATTAATGCTGTGGGTGGATTTATATATTTGGAATTGTAGCAGCTCCATCAAACAAGGAAGTATATTTTTACCTCCTCTAAACATCTGTGGGTTTAAAAATTCCACTTTGACAGGGAACTTAGAAAAAATAGGATTTTTCTTACTTGCTTTATCAGCTTTCTGTGTCTTATACTTTTATTTGCAAGATGATTTGTGCCATTTAATGAGTTATTTCTTTAAATTTAGGCTATTGGACCATCCTCCGATCATTCATATAATTCCAAACAGTATAAACTTTTTCTCTACTTCCTTTCGTAATTCAAAATGAAAAACAATGTGGGCATGGGTGGGGTTAGGGTTTGGAAAGGTTCAATTATTATTTACAGAAAATTAAAAACATGAATAAAACTTTTTTTTTTTTTTTTCGGTACGCAGGTTTCTCACTGTTGTGGCCTCTCCTGTTGCGGAACACAGGCTCCGGACGCGCAGGCTCAGCGGCCATGGCCCACGGGTCCAGCCGCTCTGCGGCATGTGGGATCTTCCTGGACCGGGGCACGAACCCGTGTCCCCTGCATCGGCAGGCGGACTCTCAACCACTGCGCCACCAGGGAAGCCCAAAACATTTTTAATATATGGAGTTGCCTGGAAAACACTCAGGAAAAATTCATGGAATTTAAATAGTTTAGGTCATATAATAGGTATAAACTGACCCGTAGTTAAATCAAAACAAAAGCACCTCTAAGTACCACATGGCAAGGTTTTCTTGCTTACTCAAGGATAGTACTTCGATAATTTTCCTTTTCTTGTATCAATTACTTTTTTCTTTATTAGGTTTTTTCTCATCATTATATAACATGCTGTAATACTTTCCAACTTAAAATAAAAAGTAAAACTCCCTTTGTTCCTTTGCGTCTTCAGGTACTATTCCATCTCTCTGCTATTCTGCATAGAAAAATTCCTTGAAGGTATTGTCCATACACCTAAACCCACTTGTGTCCATTAGTATTAGCTTTGGCTATGTGCAATAGAAAATATAACATAAAAATAAATTTAAAAGATGGCAGTTATTTTTTTCCATGTAAAACAAGGTCAGATTTAGCCTGTTCATGGTTGATATGGTGACTCCATGGACAAATGGGTCACATCTTTCTACTCTACCACCTTAGCATGGTGCTTCCAATGT
This sequence comes from Lagenorhynchus albirostris, assembly GCF_949774975.1. NCBI lineage: Eukaryota > Metazoa > Chordata > Mammalia > Artiodactyla > Delphinidae > Lagenorhynchus > Lagenorhynchus albirostris. Next base: position 31,426,569 of record NC_083110.1, read on the forward strand.
CACATGACCCAAAAAGGCTGCTGGTGCTCTAGCCATCACTTTGGGTTTTAGTGCATTGAAAGTATGAATAAAAGAAGGTGTGGTAGATGTTACTATTTGTACGCAATTTTTCTTACTTCTCCATGGTTGGTGAAGAATAATAACCCTCTTCATTTACTTTGGGCTCAATCATGTAAATTCTTTGGCCAACGGGTAGAAGTGATCTTTTGGGTTCTGAGCTGAAGCACTAGGAGGTGTGGCAAATTTCCACAAGGCTTCTTGAAGCTCCCATCCCACCATGGGAACAGCATATTTTTCTTTCAGCCTGGAACTGAAGCTGCCCTGAACCTGACCCAAAGCCTAGAATGCAGGCTTGCTCAGCCAAGCCAGCCAAACTGCTGACCCAGAAGCATAAAAGAGAATGTGGTAAGTCATTGAGATATTTTTGGGTTGTTTGTTTCATAGAACTATCACAGTAAAAATCTGACCAATACAGAGGGCAAAAGTGACTAATACACAAGGTGCTGCCTGGCTGAATCAGCTCCCTTTCAGCTGGCTTCCCAGAAATACCACAAACACTTCTACTTATTTGTCGTACACGGTCACATCTTGATGAAAGGGAGATTAGAAAGTATAGCTGGATGCATTTTACCCTAAATAAAACCAGAGTTCTTGTTACTAAAGAAGAACAGGGCATGGCTGTTGGGTGGGAATTAGCAGTTGCTTCCACAAGAATACAGCCAGGTTTTTTCTCCAGTCTCCCTTGAAACAGCTCTTGTCAACTCGTCCCAGACACTACTGACCTATTATCAGCCTTTGCCACAGTTCACGCCTTGAAATTCTTTCTTGTTTTACTTTTAGACCATTTGGTTCTTTTTCTGCTCATCAGCCACACCTCCTCAGTCTCCTTTCCATGTTCATCCTTCCCCCTGAGCTCCTGACAGTGCTTAGAGCTCAGTCCTCAGCTTACTTTATTGGATAGCCACCTTCAGTCTCTCATAGATCTTATCCAGTCCCAAGGTCTTAAATAACATCTGTATTCGCTGATGACTCCCAAATTGAGATCTTCAGCTCAGACTTTTCTCATAACTTCAGATTAACATATCCAACTGCCTCCTCAGTCTCTGCACTTGTTGTCTAACAAGCATCTCACAGGCAGCGTGCCCCAAACAGAACTCTTTCCCATTCCCCACACCTAAAATTGCTTCCTACAGCCTTCCTCCTGGCAATTCCAAGTCTTCTGGAAGCTCAGACTAAAAATGATTCCTATCTTTCTCTCAGACCCTATTTCCAAACCATCAGCAAATATTCTCAGCTATATCTTTATAAATAAATCATGCCATGTTCAATGAAAAGGAATGAACTCACTGTGTATGTGAACAACATGGATGAATCTTACAGACATAATATGAAGTGAAATATGCCAGGGGTAAAAAGATATATTTTATATTATTCCATTTATATGAAGTGCATAAAACAGACAAATCTATAGTGATAGAGGTCAGAATAGGGTTATCTCTGGGGAGAGTACTGACAGGGACGGGAGGGATTCTGAGTTACATTAGTAGATACATACGTGAGAATTAATAAAACAGTTCACTAAAGACTTGCATACTTTAATGTATATAAGTTATATTTCAATAAAAAAGAAATATTACTATTGTTTTCTTACCAATAATTCACAGACTACAGATTTGTGATGATGTATAAGATGAAAAAAGTTAATTCTTTGAAAGTATACTTTGTGATTTATAACGAGAAATATATATATTTGGTCTTTGTCTCCATTTCTTGCACAGAGCTCCTAAAACTTGGAATTTCTCATCCTAAGTGATGAGAACAACAAAGGTGTTGTTGGTTACATTAATGAGGCAACTATTGGACCCTACTTAAGCATGGGGGCTGGTGGCCAGAAGAACCATCTATGTGATTAGGGGGTTGGAACTTTTAGTCCCATTCTCCTGACCTTCAGGGACAGGAGAGGGGCTGGAGATTGGTTCACTAACCAATGGCTAATGAATGAATCAATCATGCCTATGTAATGAAGCCTCCATAAAACCCCCAAAGGATGGAGTTCAGAAGCCTTTCAGGTGGGTGAACCAGAATGTTTCCATGTGCCACTGTGCCACGGTGCCAGGCCCCAAGCTCCATGAGGACCTTTGTTTGGCTCCTTGCTCTCTGTATCTCTTCATCTGGCTGTTGATTCATATCCTTTAACATCCTTCATGATAAATCGGTCATCTATTGAGTAAACGGGTTTCCTGATTTCTGTGAGCTGTTCTAGCAAATTCAGATTAACATATTGACCCCAAGGAGAGGGTCAAGGAAACCTCTGATTTATAGCCAGTTGGTCGGAAGTACAGGTAACAACCTGGGCTTGTGACTGGTGTCTGAAGTGGAGGGTGGTCTTGGAGGACTGAGCCCTTTGCCTGCGGAATCTAATGCCGTCTCTGAGTAGATAGTTTCACAATAGAGTTGAATTCTCAGATTCCCCGCTGGTGTCCAAGAAATGCTTGTTGGTGTGTGGAAGCTTACACATACCCACACCCACATCCACACATGTTAGAAATGGGTGCAGGAACCCAAAAAGATATTTGTAGCTATGTCTATATCCAGAGAGTATCTTTATAGAATTGGCCACTTAATACATCCACTGCTGTATCATTTGGTCCAAGCCACCATGACTTTTTGACTAGATTATCAAAATAGCCTTTTAGTATCCCTACTACTCCATTCATTTTCCCTTTAGTGTATTATCCACATAGCACGGAGTATCTCTTTAAAATTCAAGTCAGATTATATTAATCCTCTGCTGAAAACCCTGTGATATCCCACTGAACTCAGAGTAAAAACCAAAATCCATATGGTTGCCCCCTCTCTTCCTTAATACCCCTGCTCAAAAGTCATCTAAACAGTAAGGACTTCCAAGACCACCCTATATAAATAGTATTCTCCCAACTTCCTGACACTCTCTATCCCCTTTAACTGCTTTTTCATTATAACTCAAATCACCTTCCTGTAGAGTATCTACTTAGTGGGTTTTTTTGTTTATGAAGTGAGGTTTATGTTACCCCTCCTTGAATCTGGATGGAGTCTGACTGCTTGACCAATAGGATATGGTGGATGTGATGATGGGCTGGTTCCTGGGTCTGGCCCTTGAGAGACTGGAGGCTTCCTCTTCCTGTCTCTTGGAACACACTCTCTGGGATCCCTGAGTAACTATGTAAGAAGTCCAGCTACTCTGAGAGTTCGAGGTTGGGCAGGTTATATGTAGGTGCTCCAGAGGACGATCCCAGCAGGGCCCAGCCTTCCAGCTGTGCCAGACATGAGTGAAGCTGCCTTGATTCCTCCAGACCAGCCACCCTCCATCTGAATACCACCAAGTGCCCTCAGCCAAAGCCACTTGGAGCAGAAAAATTGCCCAGCTGAGCCCTGCCTGAATTACTGAGCCAACAATCATGGGCTATTATAAAATGGTTGCTATTTTAAGTCATAACGTTTTGGGGTAAATCGTTAAGGAGCAATAGCTAACCAGACAGAAGTTCTCTCTGTGTGTGGCGGGAACCAACCAGCAGGTTTTGTTTCAGGGCATGTGTTCAGGCAGCACATAGGCAGCCCTCTTCCTCCCCTCAGTGTCAAAACCAACACGAGTTTTACCCTGTGGTACCCACACCCACACTGGCTCTGGCTCTTTTCAGGCAGATCATGTAATTTCATCAGAGAAAAGATTTTAGACTCCAGCGTGGGGACAGATATTAACCACTGCCAGTCTCTCCATGTGTGGGGTGCAGGATGTATGTCCCAGGTGTCCCATAAGTCCTCCCCTATTTATCTTGATTACCGATCAGAGACTTGGAGGTGGTACCCACAGAATCGCTTCTGAATCCCCGTGAACCTTCTCTGTATTTTTCAGGCATCAGCTCCCTGCATCTGTTCTCTGATACACATCTTGCCCATTTCTTGTCCTTAGAAATTCATCAAAATGTCTTGAGCTAACTCATGGGTTCCAATTTTCTTACCAGCTGTAACAGGTTAATTCCTTTCCGTATGTCTTTGCTGTCATTTTGAGGGATTTGGGAGTGATGGGAGGGAAACACACGGGCTGTGTTTACTCTCCTAAACGCAAACATGTATTTCTACATTAAAAAATATATGGCAGGAATTTTTCAAAGGAAAGAATCTTCAAAGAAGTGTGTGTATCTGAGGAAACACTGAGCTTTGATTGTTCCAGAGTCACTTCCTTTGCCACCTGTTCAGCTGCGCCCTCAGAACTGACTGGGTTCAGTTAATCAGGAAGGTAAACTCATTTCCTCCAGCCACTGGGACCAGCTTAGTTCAAAGCTACCTTGGTCTGAGAGAGAGAGAGAGGAGACCAAACTGTTTTAGGTAAATAGGTTATATTTGTTTTTCCATTTGAAAATTTGCAGATGCTTATGCAAAAAAATGTACCAGCTTCAACAAACAGATGATTCCTATGACATTTCTGTTATTTGAAGAATAATATTTTCATTGTCACCTCTGGAATCTTTCCTTTAAATATTCAATACTCCCAACTACTTTATAGATCACTTAAAAATAATATGTTTTTTATTTTCTGCTTGTAATTTTCTCCTTGGACTTATAAAATTGTTAAAAAATTTCCCTAGGTGCTTCATAGTTTTCATGCTAATGTACATGGTGCCTTTCTGAATATTTACAATCTCTTTTTCATTGTTACATAGAAAGGCAACTATTTTTCTCTGCTGATTTCATAGCTACAATCACGGCTAAATTCTAATTCCAGTAATTTACCTGTAAATTAGATTAATTTGAATTTTCTACATACAACATTGTACCATCCAGGATAATGACAGATTTATTTATTCCTTTTCAATTTTCATGGTTAAATTTTTATTCTTGCCTTACTGTCCTGGCTACGACCTCAGCACGATGTTGAACAGAACTGGTGATAATGGACAACTTAGTCTTCTTCCTGACCTCAGGAGCAATGTGTTCAATACTTCCCCATTAGCTGTGATGAGTACTGTAGAATTTTTTTTTTTTTTTTTTACCATATACTTGTTTACCATATTGACATTCTGAGCTGGAAGGATCTACAGAGTTCCAAGACTGGAAGAAGCAGCTGGGGGAATGGATACTACTTTAGACTGAGTGGTGATGGGGACCTCATGGAAGGACTAAAAAGACTGGCAATGGGTACAAGGGTCAGTGGGAGTGTTGGAAGATGGTAGAAGAGAAAGCAGGCAGTGAGAGGTAGAGGCAAAAACCAGGGGCCATTCTCATCAATTCCAGGACTGACTTTGCAGGAAACCCAAATGCATGGGCAGGAGGTCCTCCACCTGGGTAAAGGACCAAGGACAGGGTGGGCGAGAACAAGGGTGCCATTCCTGACATATGCCCAAGTCAGATTCTGAATCTGTCCTATTTATGTTCTATTATATCAGATGGGAAGTAAAACAGTTACTGGACTTTCTTTAGGGTTGCCAGTCTGACTTTCCTGGTGAAGGGTGGGGAGGTAGATGATGTCATGCCCCAAATGGCAGACAGCTTAAGCAAACTTGTCCATGGTTCATCAGGGCTACAGAAATCAAAGAACCATCCTAACCATTGAGAGTAAAGGGGGCTAGTACATGTTTTTCATTTGCTTTAAACTCAATTATTTTAGAGTTAAAAATTTTTAAAAATCTTTTCAAAATGTTAAGACATTTCAGACCATGCTAACATCCCTTTCACCCATGTCCCCTCTACTCACTCCACTCCTCAGAGGAAACTACCATTATCAGTTTGTTGTAACTCCTTCCAGATATGTTTCAACAAATTTGTGTTCATAAATATGGCTGTAAAATATATACAGTGGTGCTATTGTGTGTGTATGTGTCTAACACAAATTCTATCACATTCAGGTTATATTTTCCCTTTCCGTATTTTGGAGCATCAGTTTCTTCAAAAAGTATCTTCAGAGAAAACACCACAAGAACTACAGTGAAACAATATTCTCTGGAAATGTTTGTCAGGAATGATAATGAACGTAGAGACAGAAGATGCTAATGCCACAGAAACTCAGGACTAAGAAGATTGAAAATGGCTTAATTTACGGTGGGAACTGTATGGCAGATAAAAGAAAAACAGCTGCCCTGAATTTCTTCCCTCTTTGCCTAATGCCCACAGGGCACCCACACACCTTAGCAACAAAGAACTCAAGTGAGGGCTCTGGTTGGTATCAGAATGGCTATTAATTGTTTCCTCTTCTTAAGATCAAACCTGAATGAAGAGGCTAAATGAGTTTTCTTTAAGTGTGAAAAGGCTCTTGTACAGTTGCAATATGACTGCTGCAAAGATGAAGGATGAATATGAAGTGTGTGTTTTAAGGACTCTGCTTCCAATTATTCTTGGCCCTTTATTGTTGAGAAGCAGTGCCTGTACTAGAAGCAGGGACTGAATGCTCTTTAGAAATTCATTATATGTAGCCGCCACTTTTTAACCTTTGCCTGTGAGTGATTTTTGAAATGTGCTTGTGGTAGACGATTTTTAAATTCTAAAGGTGAATGAAATGGCATTGTCAAAGCAGTAATGTCTATGATGATGAGAACACGAGTACCTGGAAATTGAGTTCTTCGAGAGAGATATTATGGGAAGAGGCAGAAAGAATTGTGTCTTGATTTCCAATATATTAATTTATTCAAATAGTTTCATCTAATTATATATAGGAATCATAGGATATTAGTGTCAGAAAGACCTTAGTGATAATCCAGTTATTGAAATAAATTTTATAGTTGTAATGAGAGGGCCAGACAAACCACAGGAATAGTCCAAGGTCACACAGCTGGTTAGCGGAAGGAAAAAGAAAAGCCCAGTCTTCCTGAATTGGGGCGGGTACTATGGGCTTTCTCTGCAATGTGCCGCCTCCTTAATTTGGTCATGCAATGATCCATGTATTGACTGAAGACTAACGATAAGATAAAACTTCTGAGAGATAGAGTGGGGTGCAGAAAGGGAGATTAGCTATGGAGTCAGACACCCACATTTGAATTCTGAATCTGCTGATCTGTTGTGTGATTTTAGGCAAGTTCCTTCACTGGCCTAGCCTTAGTTTAACCATCTAAAATGCCTGTCTGGCAAGGCTTTTAGGAGAACTAGATGAAGTAATTTCAAGAAAGTGCCAACACAAGGCCCAGCACACGGTAGGCTCTAGAAAAGTGGTTGTTCTGCTATTCTCTGTTTTTAAGAAAATGTCAAATGGGAGGAAATAAAGAAACAGAATAAAGCTAAAAAAACTCTTATTAGAAAAAACTTCTATTTTTCTCCTTTTCCTTCCTTTCCTAATCTAAATTAGGTAACAATCATAACTCCAGTTTTGCCTAATATGCAAAATGATCTTAAGAACTTTGGCTTTACTAGGAAAGGTTATTAGGAGTCTAATTTTACATAATGACCCAAGAAATGGTGAAGAAATCTCTGGAACTTGTGATTTGGCTCTAGATCACTTGGATTCAGGCACTCAACAGGAGAGAAGGCAAAGGTTGCTCCTGATTTTTAGGGACCTGTCCACAGAGTGCAGGAAACTTGCTTTGAGAATGCAGAAGAAAGTTCTTGTGTTTTACCCAAGAGTGATTGTTGATTGTGTGTGGGCTGTAATGACTTTTGGTGTGATAACTTGGTGGGATCATCAAAATGCCCTATGATGAATCCCAGCTCATGCAGGTTTGAGAAGCATTTTAAAAACCTGCCCTCCACTAGCTATTCAAGCTTCAGGGATAAACAAGCCAGGATGTCTTACTTCCGGGGAAAATGTTCTCAAATTCTTAAAAACAAGGGCTGTGAGAAACCAAGATAGAAAATCAGTATGGGGCTTCCCTGGTGGCGCAGTGGTTGAGTGTCCGCCTGCCGATGCGGGGGACACGGGTCGTGCCCCGGTCTGGGAAGATCCCACATGCCGCGGAGCAGCTGGGCCCGTGAGCCATGGCCGCTGAGCCTGCGCGTCCGGAGCCTGTGCTCCGCAACGGGAGAGGCCACAAAAGTGAGAGGCCCGCGTACCGCAGAAAAAAAAAAACAAAACAAAAAGAAAATCAGTATGAAACAAAGTAACAGCAACAAAGGCATATGCTTCCATTCCTACTCCAGTGACCCTGACCAAAATGACGGAGGCAATGTAAGTATGTTTTAAGTTAGAGAGGGGTGCCATCTGCGGCCAGAACTAGCTGTACTACACATGGGACCAGGTGACAAAATGGACCCAAAGGCTGGCTGTGAATTCTCTGCTGAAGAAAGTGGTATGATCTCAAGGGAATTCAGTAGAGGGGAACTCAGACATTCTAGAAAGAAAGAGAGAGAGTTGGAGGAAAAAGTCAGACCACGAAATATAAGGGAATGTGTCCCTCAGATTGGAGGCTGGAAGCAACTGTCAGGTAAATGTAACAGCAGCAGATGCCTTTTAACAGGTTTAAAGGCTTTCCTTCCAAGTAAGGGTGGTGAGACCTCGAAGGAAGCTTGAGAAAGTCAAGGGGCTGGATCAGAAGCCTGGGGCGGGAGGGGTGGCTGCCCCAATTCCTGACTCCCTGGCAGATGATCAGCGGTGGCAGCGGCAATGAGACGCTTTTGCAGACTCTGAGGCTTGCTCTTGGCACTGAACATAAGCACAGCCGTGACTGGGGTTTGCAGAAAGCCCAGAATCAAGGTTGGGTAGAATCTGGGTGCTGTGCAGGGAGGCGCAGCCTCAGTGTGGGGTGGGAAGAGGCCACAGGTAGGGACAGTTGCATCCTGCCCTGCTGGCTCCTGCACCTTCCCGTAAGCCTCACTGCATGCTAAGAAGAGGCACAAAGGGTAACAACAAGCAGGGGCGCCCATGACTCCCTTCCACCGCTGTACACCCAGTTCTCCTATCCCCTCCCCCTGCCCCCCTCTCTGAGTGTGTAACTGACCCTCTGGCAGCATACTTTTGGTTTCAAGTGACATTCCAAACACATTTTCTAGTTTTCTAGCAATAACTGTGGGGCTTTTGAATGGATTCCTTTTACACTTGACTCAAGGTTCCACACCTTCACTTACTTGAGGTCCAGATAGTGTCCTGGTGATTCAATTCTGGCTAATAGGGATGAGAATTCTATAGACAGAAAAGGAAAGCAGGGTGGAGAATGAGCAGACACCAAGGATGATGTTAATGAGATGAAACAGAAAAGAAAACCAGGTCAGAATCTGGGAGAACTTTAGCCAAGAGACTCAGAATTGGCTTACACATGAGGGCTATGAAGCTTTGAAAATTTGTTAGTGGTTTGATTCAGCAGAAATAGTAACTGGTAACAAACTGAAAACAATACTCCTGGAGAGTCTTTATGCCGCTGTGTGGAGGAAAAGCTATGTTGGTACAGTGTAAGGAGGTAAGCTGTGTCATATTGGAGATATTGTGGGTCCCTGCCCTCAGAGCCAGAAGGAAGACAGTTTCCCACGGACACTCACAGACCAATCAGGACAGGTGGAGAGCCCCAGTCATCTTCAGCGGAAAGCTTGAATGCCCCATGCCTGGGACAGCGCTCACCTTCTCTAACTGGATCTTCCCCTTGTTGACAGCCACTGGGTGCAGTCAGCTCTCTAGAATCCAGCCACTGCCCTCACTGGAAGTGAGCTGAAGGGAGCACCGCTCGGCTCCTTCCTGCGGCTGGGCACTGGAGCTGAAGACCACCTAGGGGTCAGGGGCAGATCTGTGCCCTCTCACCTCCTGACTCCCCTCCCTCACCCTTGCCACTTTTCCCTTGGCCCTGGTTCCTTCAAGCAAATAGATGTAAGTGGATTCTCCTCGAGTCCCTTTTCTTACTTTCCCAGGCAGGCTTTTCCTTCACACACCGTGGACTGGCCGACCCTTCCCTCAATCTGATCCTGCCTGCCCTCTATCTAGCAGAATTTATTGGCATTCCTGGCTTAGGATTTAAGGACGTGGGAGGATGTGTTTACCTTTAAACATCTAGACAAGTCTTGCTGTTCTAGATAGAGAAATTGTCAAATATATAGGCACATGGTAGCAAACAAAGTCCAGCGCACACGTGAGTTGGAAAGTACCAATTATAAAAAATAAACAATGGCCTTTGCAGAAAGGAATGTATTAGGGAAGACAATAATGATATTCTGCTAATTCTAGCTTTTCCTTATCATCTCTGTCACTCGGTACTTTACTCTTATTCTGTAGTTTTGTTAACCTCGTTAGTTGCCATTTTGATTCTGTTTTTCTGTTTCTTGTTCTGTTTGAACGACTATTCTTTTTTATGTATAATTACAGAGTAAGCCAGAAGTCCAGATAATAGTAAGCTCTAAAGGCCTCGTTAATATGTATTTGAAGCACAAAAAGGAAATGAGCACATTTGTATGATAAATGAAAGTGTGTTATCTTGCAGGAATAGTGAACATTAAGGTTACACAATGTGAAGATTCAGTGACATTTTCCCAAGTTCAAGGATTGCATTTTGGGAACTTATTTCCCCTGGGTTAGAGGCTGGTGTGAAGTAGGCAGAGAATTGGAAGCTGATAAAGGAATTACTAATACTGTCATTTGTTTTACAGATTTCAATTAAAGGATTTAATATGATGGTTAAACTATAAATTACATTGAGCGAAGCTATGAGACTGGCATTTTCCTTAATTTAATATTCCTGCTTAATGCCAGGAGGCATTAATCCAGGAGGCATTGGGTGGTCTCAAATTCAAACTAAATCCTTGGTATTTATGATTCCTGGTTAAGCAAGAAAACTGTGCATTAGACCGGAGAGTGGAATGAAGTACTATGTTGTATTTTAGAATCCAGAATTGAATATGATTCCATTGCACTTGAAACATTTAATAGATCTCAGAGTGAATCAAATGTTTGGATAAACCACTACAATTTGTCTGTCATTAGCTTGACAGTTGCAAGTGAAGTAGATTTCACTTAGTTAGGTTTCCGAGTCAATAAAATGAACATTTAATGAAAATGAGCATCAAGACACAAATGTGTATACGTACTGTCACCAAATTATAAACTTGAAAAAAAATTGGTTTTGCAGAATTCATTGGGAAAATTTCATGATGTTTTCAATCAGGTGAAGAGAGCTTATCTTGTTCAACCATGAGGTTTAACATAATTTCTCTAGTTCTTCATATTTTCATTCACATTCTGTTAAAGGAAGCGCTAACTCCAAGTTAAGTTGTGTGTGTGTGTGTGTGTAAACTTTTCTCCAAGTTTATTTACTTTGGATTTTCATTTGAGTCTTCTTTAGTGAGATCAGTCATATGGAAAGGTAAAGGCCTTTGAACCAAGTTTTCCATACCTTCTCTTACTTGAGGTCTAGCTAGTGTCCTGGTGATTCCAATCTGGCTAATATGAATGAGAAGACCATAGAGAGGATATGAAAGCAGGCTAGACAGAATGAGCAGACACCAATGATGATAGATTGATGACAACGAAATAGAAAAGAACATCTCAGAATCTGGGAGAGCTTGTCAAAGAGACGCTTGTGTATCCTGCTTATACATGGGGGTTATGAAGCTACGAAAATTTGTTAGTGGTTTAATTCAGCAGAAATAGTAACTGATACCAACCTGATAACAATGCTTTTCTACCTAAAATTCTTCCATGGATGCCACAGGTCAGGTTCTTTATAGCCATTTTCTTTCTTTCTTGGAAGTTTGGCTGCTTTCTACACCCTGGCCCCTAGTTCCAGCCACATTGACCTTCTTTTAATTCTCCCAAGTATCTATCTCATTTCTGCTTTTAGGAAATCTGCATGTATTGTTACCTGAGCCTGGATTGCTGCCTAACCCACTTGACCCCTTACCTGGCTTGTTCTTTTTTCCAGTTCCCTTTTTCTGGGAAGCCTTCTTGTTCCCAAGGGCTAGTCAGGGCTCCTTGTTATAGGCTTTCATAACACCCTTTGGAATTCACTACGGTTGTAGTTAGTTACTCACTTTTTAAGTTATTTCTTTAATATCTGTTTCCCTCCTTAGACTGGTGTTTCCATGAGCGTAGGAACCATTATTTGTCTTATTTACAAGCATGTTGCATAAGATGTGATAAGAAAAAAAATTTACCTGCATGAATAAATGAACAAGGCAGAAACCCAGTGTTACAGGTTGAATTGTGTCCCCTCAAAAGATATGTTAATGTTTTAACCTCCAGTACCTGTGAATGTTACTTTATTTGGAATATATAATCAAGTTAAAATGAGGTCATTAGGGTGGATCTTAATTGAATATAACAGGTATTCTTATAAGAAGAGAAAATGCCACGTGAAGCCAGAGACTCAGAAGGAGAAGGCATGTGACCCCAGAGGCAGAGACTGGAATGATGCATCCATAAGCCAAGGAATACCACGAGACAACAGGCAACACCAGAAGGCAGGAGAAGGCAGAGAAGGATTCTACTGAGTCTTAAAGGGAACATGTTTTGTAGACACCTTAATTTCAGAATTCTAGCCTACAGAACTGTGAAAAAATAAAATTTTTTGTTTTAAGCCCCCCTAGTTTATGGTACCTTGTTACAGCAGCCTTAGGAAACTAATATACATATAGCTATTGGCGCTGGTACCAAAGGTTACACCTGAACAGCAGCAAGTGACACTGACTTCTGTGGTGATGGACAGTGGTGCTCAGGGCCAAGTCAGCTCTTAGAACTTGGGATCAGATTGACCTGGTAGGTGAGGCATGAATTAATTAAGCTGAAGAGCGAGGAAAGTTTCAGGGGCTTGGCATCCATGAGAATAGCTAGTAGTAACAGTTAACATTTAATGGGTAATTATATATATGAACATCATCAAAACCCTATACTAACATGATTTTATTCCTGTAAATAACTTACGAGGTAGATTCTATTATCCTTATTTGTGGATAAAATACTAGGGAACTGTGAGATTGAGAAATGGTAGGGCCTTGATTTGAATCCAGGCAAGTATGAAGGACAGACAACAGAGGAAGACACCCCAGAAAATGCCAAAAATATCTATGAAGGATTCATATGGGTCAAACCGTTTCACAGGCTGCCACTGTGCACTGAGATGAAGCCTATTTCAAAGCTGTTAATGACATACAGGTATACACTTTCTATTCTGAGTTTGTTTTTGACAATAGTGTCAATCAGTCTACATATAACCCCCTTGGCACTGTGTTGTCATCATATTCAAAATTTTGGTTTTATATCCGCCTCATTAAAATCCAGAAGCACTTATGACATTCCAGTGCTGACTCCTTCCTCTCTTACAGGTTCCTTTTCTTCTGCTTCCAAAGTAGGTCAACCAGTAGCCCAGGCTCAGAGAAGGAGGATGCAGATGAATCAAAGGCTGGAAGGAATCTTGACAGAGAGAGAGATCATTAATTCTCCCTCCAGAGAGAACTGCATTTCTCAAAGGTGAACTCTATTCTTGGAGTTCCCAAGAGAAAGAGATTCCATTGAGTCTCGGAGTGTCAAGAGTGTGAGAGGTGGAAACAGGGCAGGCTAGTCAGAAAGGCTGAGCTTCAAACTTTGGTCTTCCACCTTCTCACCCCAGCTTGCTGAGCCTCCATCTCCTCACTTGTGAAATGGAGATAACAGTAGCTCACCTGCTGCCAAAGTTTTTTGAGTGACAAAAATGAAAACATGTAGAGGAAGGTGTTTCTTCATCTAAGTTGATTCCACTATAAGGAGGGAGCATCTTTTTTTTTTCCTTTAGGTGAACATTTTTATGTGTCCCAGGGATCTTTACCTTTTGCTTTTCCAGCTTTTTTATTTGTTTGTTTTAAACACCAATCATCTGTACTGGTGCTTTGGAACTTTTTCAGTTTTTCATTTGCGTCATACCGGCAGAGGCTCAAACTGCACAGAGCATCCTTTCTCTCTGAGGCACACACCAGGTAAGTCACTCATGGATACATCAAAGAGAAGTGCTGTTTGGAGAAACTTGTGTGCTTTTTATTCTCTAGTGGTTCCCTAGATCCACAGGTTAATTTTGGTAGTTTTGGGCATGAGAGTAATTTTCACAGCTCATTTTTTTCTGCTCTAGATGTACTTCTCAGAGTTTCTTTTTCCTTTAACCTGATTAAGACATTATCCCAAAACACAGTGTTCCCAAAATAGTGTGATGTTAGCCCTCAAAAAAAGTATTCATTATTCAAATCACAAGTCCAAGTAATGTGAACATTGATCCCAAGCATGTTATAGGCATAGGTACTATTCCTGATGGTAATGATAACAGCAGTACAATTAGGGACAATTCACTAAGGTCACATCACGTGCCAGGCACTGGGTTAAGTTCTTTTTCTTTTTTTTTTTTCTTTTTTTGCGGTACACGGGCCTCTCACTGTTGTGGCCTCTCCTGTTGCAGAGCACAGGCTCCGGACGCGCAGGCTCAGCGGCCATGGCTCACGGGCCCAGCCGCTCCGCAGCATGTGGGATCTTCCCGGACCGGGGCACGAACTCGTGTCCCCTGCATCGGCAGGCAGACTCTCAACCACTGCGCCACCAGGGAAGCCCGGGTTAAGTTCTTTTTTGCAGTTATTATTGGCATCCTCACAATAATTCTGCCAAATGGTCACTACTATCTTTATTCTGCAGAGCCAAAGATCAAGGTTTTCATAGAATAGGTAAATTGCAGAAAAATAATTCAAGCAACTTAGGTCCAGGGTCTGGGCTGAATAAATTAGAAAGACACAATTATATCTTGAGCTAAGAGGTTAGCTTTTTATGATGGCTGACGTTTGCTTTGAAGAATGGAACTTAGATGCATGTGCCTTATTATCCACTCTTCAGATTCAAGTTTTTCCTCTCCTTAGAAAAGCTATCAAGATGATTCTTGCTCATTTTCATGTGCATTCCTCAAAACGCACTGATTTGTTTCATAGGATCTCATCCCTTTAGAAACATAAAAATACAATCCAAAGATGGTCAATATACAAAATCTTAGATTATTCTGACATGCACTAGTGGAAGAGTTTCATAAACAATAAAAATCGCCACAGTTAACACATGTGCAAAATGGCTTTTGATGACTCTCTGCCTTTAATCTCTCTAAATCTTTCAGCCTAGTGATGTTTTCTTTATTCCATAGGCTAGGACAGTCATTCTTATCCACATTCACTCTCCAGTCTAGCATCTGTTGCTCTCCTTTTCATTGTCAGTTCTATGAATTTCCTCCTTCACATTATTTTCAGATTTAAATGTCCAGATGGACACTGAATTCCTTCTTCACACCTGGCTTCCTGAGCAAGCAATGCGTTTTTTATTTTTTACTGGGCACGAGCCATCTCTCCTTGCCTGTTTTTTGTAACCTACACTTTTCCCCTCCCTGGTTTTTAATGCTCTCATTAAGGGTCTCAGAAATGGCTGCTCTTGAATACCACTTATCCAAATACAATCAAGGTTTCAGTGGAAGAAGGACTGAGAGAATTGGAGTAACACAGTCCTATATTTCTATTCATCTTCAGCCAGCCTTATCTTGCTGCCTTTCAAGATGCATTCATAATTAATATGGGCAAGAGAGGCTAGCAGTATTACTGCCCAAGCAAGTTACCTAAGTGCTTTTATGCTGCTAATAAGGCATAAATGTGGCTAATAGTAGACTTCTCATACTGTGTTAATGAAACACAATTTCTGAATGTGATATGAATTTTATCTAATTAGTCATTTTAAAAATGCCCTCAGACCTGTGTTCAAAGAGAATTTGATGTACTGAAAAGGGATTCAGGAGCCAGATACCACAAATGACTCAATACCCTGTACAGAGTATGAAGTCAGTTTTCCAGGAGGCTCAAGACACCCCTATGCCAGGAAATTTGATTGAGCATAAAGGTTTTCAAGTATTTTTCCTCCAGTAAAATAATACCTGGGATTCCTTATATTAGTATTTCTTTCCATCGATAAGCTAGAAAAACAACAAACGTAACTGAAGTAAATCTTTTCTTCAGCTTGAGGTACTCGTAATTCCTGACACTGTCTCATGCAGATCAAAAAAATCTGAAAAAGGGCCAGAATAGTTGTCAAATATGAAAGAGATTAGCTAGAGCCTAGAGCTGCTAATGCCTCCCTGTGGTGCCCAAGTTCTTCAGCTAAAAGTACCTTTTAGCTATATACCTTTTAGCTAATTTGCCTTTACTTCCATTTTTCCCTTCTTCCCCTCTCTGCTCTCCTTTTGTCTCTTGGTTAGTTGGTTTGTTTCTTCCTTTCTCTATAGCTGTTTTCTTTTTTTCGGACCTCAGACATTGAAAACTGAGTTAATCATGTTTCTCAGTTCATAGTTCATTAGCATGCAACTTCTTTTGTTTTATTTTATCTTCTTCTGCTTTATTGTCAATCTTTATGTTTGTTTCTCTACCTTCCATAGACAACCACTCTAGAGAATTTAATATGCTATACTTAGATAGTTTCAGTGAAAACCATGAAGTTTTATTTGGCAAGTGGGTCTTTTAATTTATACAAATGGTGTTATGTTACAGAACTTATTTTGTTTCATTTACTTACTCAATCTTATTGTTAAAAAGATTGAATAGTGTTGCTGTTTGTAAATCTCTAGCTTCTTCTGTTTGCTACATCATAATCTATCAAATATCTGCACCACATTTTAGTTATTCATCACTCTAGTGATGACATCTAGGTTGCTTCTAATTTTGCTAATATGAGCAATATTTTAATGAACATCCTTGTACATGCCTCCTTATGTTCCTATGTGAGAATTTCCCTATTGAGGAGTAAGATGGCTAAGGTTATAAGCATGAGCCTCCTTAATTTTACCAAGTTTCCCCATTTTCCCTTCAAAAACGTCTTCTTGGGCTTCCCTGGTGGCGCAGTGGTTGAGAGTCCGCCTGCCGATGCAGGGGACAGGGGTTCGTGCCCCGGTCTGGGAAGATCCCACGTGCTGCGGAGCGGCTGGGCCCGTGAGCCATGGCCGCTGAGCCTGCGCGTCCGGAGCTTGTGTTCCGCAACGGGAGAGGCCACAGCAGTGAGAGGCCCGCGTACCACAAAAAAAAAGTCTTCTTTGCTAACAATGCATAAAGATTCTTATTTATCTACATTCTTGCTATTGCTTGGTATTATCTGAGCATCAGCTCAAAATACAGAATATCATAATCTAAGCCAGGTTCAGGTAAGTATAAGTCTCCTTGGATGTAGTACTTTGAGTATGGTTCTTTGAGTAGAATTCCTCTTGATCTACAAAATTTGAGAGATAAACTATTTGTCTCACACATACCCAACATTAAAGATGGTACACATGTAGGGTAACCTTTGTAGGCATTCCTATTCAAAAAGGGGGAAATGGGAGGCATGAAGAGTCATTAGATAATGGTAATTATAAAACACAGCTGAGCAAATGTAACTTGGAGGTTCCTTTATTAGAATGCAGTTCTACTTCTGTTCCAGAGTTTTTTTTTTTTTAGGGCTCTTGGCTATATTCTCCAGGCTCTTGATTCCACTCTCCGAGTCATCCTTTCATTTTTATGAAAGGTAGCCTTCGACTAGCTTTCTAGTCTGCATCCTGTTTGTAGATGTTGAGGGTCCTAAGGCCTCTTCTCATTTTGTACTGTCTCTGTCTCCTTCAGTCCAAGCTGGTGATGCTTCTGCATATATCATTCTCTTAAAAACATTGTGGGTCTCCTATGCATCTTTTTTGAGTTCTTGCCATTAGATAAAAAATAATGACAAATCTCTTCAAGATAAGCCCTTTTCTACTGTGGGCTTCTATCAAGGAACAATATTCTTAAGCTTCTTAGAAGCTCTATTGTTTGATTTAAAGGACCTGTGAGTTACTCTCTTGAAGCCTTAAGAGAGATTTTTCATCTGACTGAATAACACTCTGAGGCAGCACTTTTGATATTTCTGAAGTCTTAAAGAATTTTATGTGCACTCCTTCAGCTTCATATTTAAACCATGTTTTCTTGAGAGCATCTTGGATTTGATTTTGCTTGGAGCCATTTCCTAAATTTAGTACCTTTTGACATCTGATGAAGCTGGGAATTAAAACTAAAACGTTCTGGTTCTTTTTGTATAATAGTCCCTTCTTTAGCTTATCACTATCTTCTCATATTCTACTTTAAATGGCCCTTATGACATACAGATGGCTAACAGGCACATTAAAAAATATTCAACATCACTAATTATTAGAGAAACACAGATCAAAACTACAATGAGGTATCACCTCATACTGGTCAGAATGGACAACATTAAAAAGTCTACAAATAATTATTAAATGCTGGAGAGAGTGTGGAGAAAAGGGAACCCTCCTACACTGTTGGTGGGAATGTAAACTGGTGCAGCCACTATGGAGAACAGTAGGGAGGTGCCTTAAAAAACTAAAAATAGAGTTTCCATATGATCCAGCAATCCCACTCCTGGGCATAGATCGAGAGAAAACTATAGTCAAAAAGATACATGCACCCCAATGTTCACAGCAGCACTATTTACAATAGCCAAGACATGGAAGCAACCTAAATGTTCATTGACAGATGAATGAATAAAGAAGATGTGGTATATATATATATATATATATATATATATATATATATATATATATATATACACACACACACACACACACACACACATACATATATACACAATTTAATATTACTCAGCCATAAAAAAGACTGAAATAATGCCATTTGCAGCAACATGGATGGACCTAGAGATTATCACACTAAGTGAAGTCAGAGAAAGACAAATATCATATGATATCACTTATATGTGGAATCTAAAAAAAATGATACAAATGAACTTATTCACAAAACAGAAATAGACTCAGACATAGAAAACAAACTTATTGTTAGCAAAGGGGAAGGGGAGGAGGGATAAATTAGGAGTTTGGGGTTAAAATATACACACTACTATATATAAAATAGATAACCAACAAAAACCTACAGTATAGCACAGGGAACTATACTCAATATCTTGTAATAACCTCTAATGGAAAAGAATCTAAAAAAGAATATATATAAGTATATAAATAAATATATTTATATATATATATAAATATAAATAAGTAAATTTATATATATATATAAAAAACGGAGTCACTTTTCTGTACACCCCAAACTAACACAACATTATAAATCAACTATAGTTCAATTAAAAAATAACCTATAGGTTGAAGGTGACAGAGAACACTGTTTTGAAGAGTGATAGTGCATGGACTTGCCTCTCACAGTAGGTGGGATATGAGGTCAGGGGATGATAGAAATTGCAGTGTCTAACCCGAGAATTGGCAGAACCTAAGTCCTCACTCTAGTCTGCAATCCCTGAGAAGCCAGTGATGGGTGGATAAGATTACAGATGGCTGTGTGAGGGAAACACCTGGTATTTCATAAAGTTGCATTCATATGGTTCTTCCTAGTGTCCCTTCTGGGTCTGAAGCCCAGATGCCCCACAGCATTTACCTGTCTCATTAATGCACCCTGTTTAGCTTAGCTTCCTTCCCTGTCTCATTTTCCCCACTGCCCTACTTGTGCTTCCTGAGATCACCTCCCAAATAAACCACTCGCACCAAAGTTCTATCACAGGATCTGCACTTGGTGGTACCCAAACCAAGGTATGTGCCATAAGTTACATTCTTAAATGGAATAAATTTAAGTTTGATTAAAAAAAAATGAAGTGAGCAGAAAAATGCATAGAGTATAGGTGAATAGAGCTGGTCTAGGGGCATGGACACCACTCTCTCCCTGGGCAGTAAGCTCTGCCCAGTGTTTTGGGCATGATTTTTGGTAGTTACATCATGTTGTTGACCCACACTTCTTTCTATAATATCGTATTAATTGATCTATTGACTACTCTTTACTTAAGTAGTTTTTTTTTTTTTTGATGGGGAAGGGGTACTTAAGTGCAGAATTTTACTTTTGAATTTTACGTAAATTCAAAAGAATTTACTTTTGAATTCTTTTGGATATTTGAGGAAACCTAGTTTGGCCACTACTGGAACTCAGACACGTCCAGAGGACCAATGTTCCCCCCTCCATGAAGGAATGCACATACAGGAATGCAAAGAGATATTGACTGCTTTTGTGTCCTAGTGACACAGTGTAGTTCATACTTTAATTCCATACTCCTAGCTCCAGAGCTGCCTCCCTAAAATACAAAAAAGAGCCCTGCAGAGGGACCACTGCTGTGAATATATTAGACTGCTACAGAAAACCTGCTTTTCCAGGACCTGATCCCTGTGAGATTAGCTTCATTCTTATGGAAAAGAGCAGTCCATATTAAAGATTTTCCCTCAGTCCCGAGCTGAGCATGCATACTGTCATAGCATTATGGAAAACAAATAAGAACAGTCCTCAGTTACCGTAGTAATCAAACACTATTGTGCGAAAGCCTGGGAACAACCTTGGGAGCCCAAGTGCATGGGCTTCAGGATATATTCCACAGCTGTGCACTCAATTCTCATCACTGCTTTCCCCATGGCTTAGGAGAGAACAAACTAATTTGCACCCCAGTCTGTCATCTTCATTACCTAGGAGATAAACCAATTCTCTATGGATTTCTTCCCCTCCAGCCATCAGTCCTCCCCTGCAGTTTAATTTGCATTTGTATTACTCATTTGGTTGTTATTTATAAAGTGGCAGAGATTAGATTTCAAGAGTAAAGTTGGATTTGGTGCTGAAGTTCATAACTACTTTTCAAAAATGAAATTTCTTAAATAAGCTCAAAAAAGGGGGAATTGTTCCTAGGAAGATGCTGACTTGTCTTAGGGTAAAACATTCTTCCTGCACAATTCTTGATTGTGGTCATCACTCTCCAGTTCTTGGGTACTAGTACTCCATGAAGTAAGAAACATCATATTGGGGCTTCCCTGGTGGCGCAGTGGTTGAGAGTCCGCCTGCCGATGCAGGGGATACCGGTTCATGCCCCGGTCCGAGAAGATCCCACATGCTGCAAAGCGGCTGGGCCTGTGCACCATGGCCGCTGGGCCTGCGCATCCGGAGCCTGTGCTCCGCGACGGGAGAGGCCACAACAGTGAGAGGCCCGCGTACCGCAAAAAAAAAAAAAGGAGGTACGACTATAACATGATTAGAGGTGAGCAAGTATATCTAAAGCTATCTGTTTTTATTCAGCTAAAAGACGGAGTTTTGAAATCTGGCTCGTTGGCTGACTGCTTTAGAGGAGAAGGACCTTGACCAAGCAAACCAGCAAGATCTTGTCCTTAGGTTTGCGCTACCTAACAGTGCCCAAACTAAGAAATAGATTTGCAAATACCAGACCTTGATGTAATAATTTACAGTGGGGGGTTCTCTTTTATGGGTTCTAGAACATTTAAGTCTATTATCCTGAGTATTGTTTTCTGAAATGCAGCTCTACTTAAGGAAGGAGTCAGTAGTAGAGCCTAGTGGAGTGGATTCCAGGTAAAGAGACTGGGATACTCTTGCAGGATATGGGCAACAAACAGAAGGGTCCACTTCCGCTGATGGGGATTCTATGTCCTTTATAGCACTGAGGAAGCAGCACTCACATGCACTTGAATTTTGGCTCTACTCCATGAAACCTTCACTTCTACATAGATTCCACAACTATAGTGCAAAGAATGGTCTTCAGCTTTTCTTCAGCAACACCACACTCATACCCTTCTAGGTTTGTACCCTTAGGGGTACAAAGTCCATAGTTAAGTGCTCAGACAAGGAGACCTGGTTGACCTAATTCTAATACATGCTCCCCAGAGGCTTTGGGTACATTTTCATAACCTTTGTAAGTTGTAGTTTCCACATTTATAAATGGGTGTCATATTAGTAAATATCCCATCTCATGGGGCTATACTAGGATCCAAAGAAACAGTTTCTGTGAAGTGCTAAGTATGTGTGGTATGCAGCCTTCATGGTGGCCCCAGTGGTCCTCACTTCCTGGTATTCACGTCCTTACACAGTCCCCTCTCACAGTCAGTAGGGCTGATCTGTGTAAACTCCAGGATAGTGTGGACATGATGGGGTGTGACTTCTGAGGCTAGACCACAAAGACATTGTACTTTCCATCTTGCTTGCTTGATCACTTGCTCAGGAGGAAGGCAGACGACACTCAAATAACCCTACGGAGAGGCATGTCTGGGAACCTACAGCTCCTGCCAATAGCCATGTCAGTGAGCCATTTTGGAAATGGAGCCTCTAGCCCCCGTCAAGCCTTCAGATGACCAACCTCATGAAAGACCAGAGCAGAACCACCCAACTTAATCACTCCTGAATTTCTGATCCACAAAAAGTATGAGATAATAACTGTTTGTTGTTTTAAACCACAAAGCTTTGGGGTAATTTGTTATGCCTCAATAGACAACCAATACAGCATAAACGTACTCAATAAATCATAGAAATTATTATTATTGCAGTTTAGTCAATTAGATTATTGTTTCTTGTTTTGAGGGAAGTGCCAGAATAATCAGAGACACCTGTTAAACCGTTTTGGTGTGGCCATTTCTCTAAGTGGCTAACTTGTCTTTCAGTAGGCAATAGTGATTTTTGTTAGCTTCACTTACCTTGTCATACCTTATTATAGTTATTTGAATACTGGCCACACAATTTAATTATACTAGACAAATTGGAATGGCACAGAGTTTCAAGATTAAAAATGTTTTAGGATAAAAGTAAAAGAAAGCAGAGGTAGAACATTCCATGCAAAACCCTTTACCTCTAGTTATATGTTCTGAGGTCTGGTTCCCAAAACGGGTTATGACTATGAGACTGGTGTATAAGAAACTGAAATAAATTAAGATAACAAAGAGCCCTATTGATTTATATTCCAGTTAATAATTAAACTTTTAGACAGTCTCATTTCTAATTAAACTTTAGAAAGTTGGATAGCCACATGTAAATCAACGAAGTTAGAAGACACCCTTACACCACACACAAAAAGGCCTAAAGACTTAAATCTAAAACACGATACCTTAAAACTCCTAGAAGAGAACATAAGCAAAACATTCTCTGACATAAATTGTACCAATGTTTTCTTAGGTCAGTCTCCCAGGGCAATAGAAATACAAGCAAAGATAAACAAACGGAACCTAATCAAACTTATAAGCTTTTGCACAGCAAAGGAAACCATAGCAAAACCAAAAGTCTGTGGAGTGGGAGAAAATATTTGCAAATGATGTGACCAACAAGGGCTTAATTTCCAAAATATCCAAACAGCTCATACAACTCAATACCAAAAAACAAGCAACCTAATCAAAAAATGGTCAGAAGACCTAAATAGACATTTCTCCACAGAAGACATACAGATGGCCAATAGGCACATGAAAAGATGCTCAACATTGCTAATTATCAGAAAAAAGTAAATCAAAATTACAATGAGGTATCACCTCACACCCGTCAGAATGACCATCATTAAAAAGTCTACAAATAACAAATGCTGAAGAGGGTGTGGAGAAAGGGGAACCCTCTTACACCGTTGGTGGGAATGTAAATTGGTGCAGCCACTATGGAAAACTGTATGGAGATTCCTCCAAAAAACTAAAAACAGAGTTGCCATATGATCCAGCAATCCCACTCATGGACTTATATCTGGACAAAACTATAATTCAACAAGATACATTCAGGGTTTCCCTGGTGGCGCAGTGGTTGAGAGTCCGCCTGCCGATGCAGGGGACACGAGTTCGTGCCTTGGTCCGGGAGGATCCCACATGCCGTGGAGCGGCTGGGCCCGTGAGCCATAGCCACTGGGCCTGTGCGTCCGGAGCCTGTGCTCCACAACGGGAGAGGCCACAACAGTGAGAGGCCCGCGTATGGCAAAAAAAAAAAAAAAAAAAATGATACATTCATCCCTATATTCATAGCAGCACTATTCACAGTAGCCAAGACAAGAAAACAACCTAAATGTCCATTGACAGATGAATGGATAAAGACAATGTTGTATATATATCTATACATATATATATAGATATATAGATGTGTACCTATCTATCTATCTATACACATGCAATGGAATATTACTCAGCCAGAAAAAAGAATGAAATAATAGCATTTGCAGCTAATGGATGAACCTAGAGATTATTACACTAGCGAAGTAAGTCAGGTAAAGACAAATACCATATGATATCACTTATATGTGGAATCTAAAATATGATACAATTGAACTTATCTATGAAACAGAAACAGACTCACGGACATAGAGAACAGACCTGTGGTTGCCAAGGGGGAGGGGGGCAGGAGAGGGATGGATTGGGAGTTTGGGTTTAGCAAATGCAAACTATTATATACAGAATGGATAAACAACCAGGTCCTACTGTATAGCACAGGGAACTATATTCAGTATCCTGTAGTAAACCATAATGGAAAAGAATATGAAAAAGAATATATATATATATATTTATATAAAACTGAATCATTTTGCCGTACACTGGAAGCTAACACAACATTGTATGTAAATCAACTATACTTCAATAAAATAAATTTTAAAAAAGTAATTGAACTTTTATGATTTGGAAAACTGGTTTCTCTCCGAAAATATAGCTAGTTTGCAATACTGAGTGATAGAGAATTTTACCCACAAATAAATAAAAGGAAATAACCAGCTACCTTGGGAGACTAGATTGTAAAGTCAAGCAGCTCTTGAGGAGTCTCCCAGCTATGACTTTACGTTCTCCTAGCCTGATCCACAGATTCATTCATACAAAAGATGCTGGTATAGAGCATAATCATGGTACCCCAGGATAATCAGTGGTCTCAAGGCAGGAAAATTAGGTTAAAGTGTAATCCAGTTTCTTCCCAACTGTGTGGCTTTGAGAAAACTAATCTCTGTGAGCATAAGCTTTCTTACATGAAAATAGAGCAGTAAATTACCTCATAAAGTCCTTAGGTTTAAATAGCGTGATATATGTGACTGTGTATTTTCAGTGCATGGCCTGGCATGGAAACATAGTAAAAACTGCATGTGAAGCTGAATGAATTGAGATTTCATTTGAAAATGCTGAGGAAATGACCTTGTACACATACTTGCCTATCGAGTGAAAGATTTTTTGTTGGGTTCCTTATCATGGAAGGTGCAGTTCATGTGAAGAAAGTTTGCGAGGTTTCCTTCTGTCCTCATTGGTGCCATGGAGTTGGTTTTATCTCCATTATAGCACCAGTTTTCCTGAATTTCAATAATATCTTATGGCCCTCTGGTCTCCACCAGGTTCTGAAGCTTTCTTTGAGAAGAGAGTATGTCTTATATATTTATTATTATTTTTAAAAAGTCCTCATGACTTGGCCCATAGTAGGTTCTTAATTGTCTGATGGGCAAATGAATGTCGCAGATTTTTAAATTAAGTTTTTATTCTTAGAATTGCAGACACTGCTATGAAGTTTCTCCAGCCCACAGGGCATGCAGCGATTGTTAATTTAAAAAAGAAAGAAAGAAATGAAATGGATAGTAGGTGAAAAAAACATGAATGTTTCTGTAGAAACATATCACTGTACTTAGTGACCTTGAACTGAGTCTAATTTTGTAGGATTTAATCAATGCAGATGAATAAGCCCTTTATAAAAAGTCTCAAAAGCCTGTGCTTGCATGAACCGTCATAAGGATTTTTTAATAGATGTGCAGATTGCCCAGGGAAAGGGACTTCCCCCAATAATTAACCTAAGCTCTGGATTTTGTTAGCACAAACACTTTGCAGCAGTTAATGTATATAAACTTTTTCAGGCTGAGCTGGGATAACACAGAGAGCGGAAGAGAAAGCCCTCATTCACAGTCATATACATCAGCAACAGACAGGGAGAGTCAGATGGAGGGAAATAGGTCCCTCTGCAACTTGCATAACTTGTAATGAAATGTGAACTATCTTAAGTGCTTAAATAGAATGATGCAAAATGCCAGATAATCATTTAATTCATTTAAAAAAGTAAATTACATCAACAATAAAACTTTCCCCATGCACAAGTAACTGAAAAGGGCCAAGGTTAAAAAAATAATTAAAACATACATTAAACCTTCAGTAAATATTAAAATGGTGTTGTTTTCAGGCTTATTTACTGAGGAAGTGGGCTTGGTCACACAGTTGTCAGCAAAGTGAAGGAAACTGGGAAAGAGAATTCTACCATTTTAGTTCTTTCTCCCAAATGTATTACTTTAAAAAGAACACTAGTTCTTTAAAATGCTCTCCGAAACTACAGGTTCAAAGAAGTTTGGAGAATATTTAATACTAAAACTGTCCTTTCAGAGAGATGCAGTGGATTTTTCTCTAATGTCAGATGGATTTTTTTAAAAAAAAATTATCCTTACAAAAGCAAGACGGGCTCATTCTTGCTGGGAGTGGGTGAACAACCAAAACTCACCCAGCAAACAGAAAGGAAAGCCATCTAAAGATATCTTTGGAAAACTGCAGTTTCTTCCTAATTGCTGAATTCCACTCAGGAACAGGAAACAACCAAACCAGGTTCTTCATATTCCACATGTGGACCCAAATAGTTTGGCTGATAGCAGAGTCTGGCTATTAGTCAGTCTGCCCAGAGCAAATCCTGCCTTCTCTACTTGCTATGAAACTTTACGTAAGTTAAGAGATACTTAAAATCTTTGTAACTCAGTTTCCTCATTAGAAAAATTGGGAAAAATAACAATACCAACTTTACAGTGCTGTGAGCCTTAAAAGAAACACAGGTAAAGATTTTTAAAAACTTGACAGGTAACGGACCTATTTCTGTGATACTACATATAGATTTATCTTATTGTTTTTAACAGTTGTGTAGAATTTAATTTTATGACATGTAATACTTTAGTGCTTTTTAAAAAAATTTAGAGTTGAATAAGTCTTTTAAAGCGTGGCATGAAACTTGGAAAGCATAGAAGAAAATTGCTGAATTTGGTTACATACAAATTAACATTTACAAACAAGAACAAATCTCATGAACAATGTTTGAAGGCAAAGGGCAAAATAGGAAGAAAATTGTAATTCATAGAAAAAGACCAACTTCTTTAAAATATGAAGAACTTTTCCAAATACATAAGAGATTAACCCAATAGAAAAATGAGCAGACTAAGTACTTCTGACACACGTATACACATTGCCTATTTGCAAATGTGAACCATGAGATACTATTCCTTTCCTATAAAATTAGCAAATATTAGAAGGATGTTAATACACAAGGTCACTGAGTGTGTATAAGAAAATGGGAATATTAATACTCTTTGTGGATGTAAGTTGGTATAATTTTTGTTGCAGTGCAAAATGTGAGTTTTAATTAAAATTCAAAAAATGAGTATGCCATTTGAGCCAAGAATTCTACTTCTTAGACTCTACTGATCTACTGATATGCTTGTACGTATGCAAGAGGTTTATGTGTAAGCATGTTGCACGTTTTCTTTTTTTGTGTGTGTGCTCCCAAAGGACTGGACACAGAGTATGTAAGGCTCTGAGAAGTTTTGTGGTAAAGAAACTTTAAAAAATTAAAAAATAATACTAGCATTTACTGAAAACTGGTCACTGACTTCTGATTTAACAGTAATACCCATTATAATCCAAAGGAAGGAGAATCCTGTAAGACACACTTTAGAAAATGCTGCTTTTGTTGTCACTGTTTGCAGATGACATGATACTATACATAGAGAATCCTAAAGATGCTACCAGAAAACTATTAGAGATAATCAATGAATTTGGTAAAGTAGCAGGATACAAAATAAATGCACAGAAATCTCTTGCATTCTTATACACTAATGATGGAAAATCTGAAAGAGAAATTAAGGAAACACTCCCATTTACCATTGCAACAAAAAGAATAAAATATCTAGGAATAAACCTACCTAAGGAGACAAAAGACCCGTGTGCAGAAAACTGTAAGACACTGTTGAAAGAAATTAAAGATGATACAAACAGATGGAGAGATATACCATGTTCTTGGATTGGAGGAATCAACATTGTGAAAATGACTATACTACCTAAAGCAATCTACAGATTCAATGCAATCCCTATCAAACTACCACATTTTTCACAGAACTAAAACAAAAAAAATTCACAATTTATATAGAACCACAAAAGACCCCGAAGAGCCAAAGCAATCTTGAGAAAGAAAAACGGAGCTGGAGGAATCAGGCTCCCTGACTTTAGACTATACTACAAAGCTACAGTAATCAAGACAGTCTGGTACTGGCACAAAAACAGAAATATAGATCAATGGAAGAGGATAGAAAGCCCAGAGATAAACCCACGAACATATGGTCACCTTATTTTTGATAAAGGAGGCAAGAGTATACAATGGAGAAAAGACAGCCTCTTCAATAAGTGGTGCTGGGAAAACTGGACAGCTACATGTAAAAGAATGAAATTAGAACACTCCCTAACACCATACACAAAAATAAACTCAAAATGCATTAAAGACCTAAATGTAAGGTCAGACACTATAAAACTCTTAGAGGAAAACATAGGCAGAACACTCTATGACATAAATCATAGCAAGATCCTTCTTGACCCACCTTCTAGAGAAATGGAAATAAAAACAAAAATCAACAAATGGGACCTAACTGAAAAGCTTTTGCACAGCAAAGGAAACTATAAACAAGATGAAAAGACAACCCTCAGAATGGGAGAAAATATTTGCAAATGAAGTAACTGACAAAGGATTAATCCCCAAATTTAGTGGCAGCTCATGTAGCTCAATATCAGAGAAACAAATAACCCAATCCAAAAATAGGCAGAAGACCTAAATAGACATTTCTCCAAAGAAGATATATAGATTGCCAACCAACACATAAAAGAATACTCAACATCATTAATCATTAGAGAAATGCAAATCAAAACTACAATGAGGTATCACCTCACACCAGTTAGAATACCCATCATCAAAAAATCTACAAACAATAAATGCTGGAGAGGATGTGGAGAAAAGGGAACCCTCTTGCACTGTTGGTGGGAATGTGAATTGATACAGCCACTATGGAGAACAGTATGGAGGTTCCTTACAAAACTAAAAATAGAACTACCACATGACCCAGCAATCCCTCTACTGGGCATATACCCTGAGAAAACCATAATTCAAAAGGAGTCATGTACCAAAATGTTCATTGCAGCTCTATTTATAATAGCCAGGACATGGAAGCAACCTAAGTGTCCATCATCAGATGAATGGATAAAGAAGAAGTGGCACATACATACAATGGAATATTACTCGGCCACAAAAAGGAACGAAACTGAGTTATTTGTAGTGAGGTGGATGGACCTAGAGACTGTCATACAGAGTGAAGTAAGTCAGAAAGAGAAAAATAAATACTGTATGCTAATATATATATGGAATCTAAAAAAAAAAATGGTTATGAAGAACCTAGTGGCAGGACAGGAATAAAGATGCAGACCTACTAGAGAATGGACTTGAGGACACGGGGAGGGGGAAGGGTAAGCTGGGATGAAGAGAGAGAGGCATGGACTTATATATACTACCAAATGTAAAATAGATAGCTAGTGGGAAGCAGCCGCATAGCACAGGGAGATCAGCTCGCTGCTTTGTGACCACCTAGAGGGGTGGGATAAGGGAGGGTGGGAGGGAGATGCAAGAGGGAAGAGATATGGGGACATATGTATATGTATAGCTGATTCACTTTGTGATAAAGCAGAAACTAACACACCATTGTAAAGCAATTATACTCCAATAAAGATGTTAAAAATGAAAAGAAAAGAAAATGCTGCTTTTGTAAAATTCTTCGACCATTATCTCAAGCTGAGATTTTGAGAATTATACATGGGAACTTACTTACAGACCGTGGGACTTTGAGTCTTGAGACACCCAGGCACACACTCCTGGAAGAAAGGAAGAGGAATTTTTTTTAACTCTTGTGGAAAGTGCATTACTTTAAATTTTACTCTAAATAGGACAGAGGACTTGTGTTTTCCATAGGATGTAGAAATTCGAAAGACCACATTCCACCCTCTGTAAGGAAGAGGAAAAGCCAGTACATTACAAGGTCCTAATTTTTCTTGAGCTCATCGATGAGCTAGTTCTCTGAGGTCCTGGTGCCCTTGGTTTGCCTGAGACTGAGGGTGAACTAGGGCCCCCCGCACCCCCTGGCTCCACCAGGAGCCCAGCATCTCATGTCACCTGCACCAGTAGGCTGCTGCCAGTCAGGGGCAAGCCGAGGAGAGAGGGCCTTGTGTGGTGTAGGCAGGCAGGCAGGGACCTCTGAAGCCTCCCCAGGGAAGCTGTGCTGAGAAAAACCCGGAGCACCCTAAACCCACATTAAGCGCAGGTAGCAGCAGCCAACCACCAGGGGAATTCAGGTCTACAGAGCACTGACCATAACCTAGCAAGAAAAACCCCAACTCTGCTCAACTCCTCACCAGACTGACTTGATCCCTACCCCACACCCCCCATAGACTGGACACAGGTGAAGAAAGAAACAGTGGACAATGAAGACAGGCCAACAGAAATTATCCAAACTGAAACCCAATGAGGAACAAGAATCAAGAAAAAGGACAAGGGCTCTCCCTAAATGTTGGCTGGAAATCTAAGAATTTAGAGTGATTTTATTAAATTATATTCTTGGTAAATAATTCTACATTGGCATTCTCCCCTCATCTTTTGGAGCTGATGTTACATTGAAAGATGGCATGAGATGGATGTCAGTGGATGTGTCCTAACATATTACAAGAGGAATTGTAAGTTCCCAACATGACAAAGACATCAGAAGTTTCTTAAAAACAAAACAGAACCCAATATAATGAACGGCACTAAGTTTGGTAACTTTTACCTCTAATCTCTGTTGTGACCGAAGTCCACAGTGAAGAAAGGCTGGTTTTTTCACCAAATGACACTATTTATATCATTTCCCTTTGGAATTTTATTGTTCAAACAAATCTACCCTATATAGAGAATACGTTTACAATCTTTTGTGTAGTCATTTTCTTTTACTATGTCATTCATTCTAGAATCTACAACAATTTTTGCCTTTGTTTGCACTAAATACTTGGCAGGAAGCAAAAAATTACTCATATTATGAATGATGAAACTAAGGTTGAAGGAGGATGTGAGTATTTTATATTAAAAGAGACAGGGGAAAAAAATCTCCCAACTCATCATCTTTGACTAAACTATACAGCTTCTCAACTTTTTATTTTAGCAACTTCTCATTTTCCCTGGGTCAATGACTACTTGTGGAAAACAGCAAGTCCATATTCGCTCAAGGAAAAAATCTGATCTGAATACCAGAATACCATTGGTACATGTGAAGATGTTGGTTCTCCTGTTTGTGGTTGCTGTTTCCACATTAAGATGAAACAGCTGCCAATTCAGAAATGCAGCCCTCAAGCAAAGCCCCTTGGCATTATAGAAAGGCATATGCTCCTGGCGGTCTCCAGCTGTCAGATCAGCACTCACCTTTTTCCTTGCATTTTATTATAGATATTTTGGCCAGGATTTATAATGTGGAAGCGGGAGGGGAATTCACCTGTTCTCCGTCACAAAATACCACGCTGACTGAGAAGACAGAGGGAAACCAGAGTGGAGGCTTGGTCTCTGGAGAATGATTTTGCCTGGAGAGAATCCAAGCCTGTCTTTTCTACAGGCAGTGTGGTATAGTGGTTAGGCTTAGAGATCTATACAGGCCTGGGTTTGACTCCTGGATCCCTTTTCCTAGCAACAAGACCTTGAGCAGGTTATTGGTATCCTCGAGCCGGAGTTTCTCATATTTGACACCCGGATAAGATATACATCTCACTGAACCTTGGTGAGGGTTACGTGAGATGATTTGTGTGTATCTTTTGGCATAATCCTTGAGTCAAGAATTTATTTGGTATTGAAGTAAGGAACTGAGTGGATGCTGT
This sequence comes from Lagenorhynchus albirostris, assembly GCF_949774975.1. Lineage (NCBI taxonomy): Eukaryota > Metazoa > Chordata > Mammalia > Artiodactyla > Delphinidae > Lagenorhynchus > Lagenorhynchus albirostris. Next base: position 31,458,218 of record NC_083110.1, read on the forward strand.
GGCCTAAGATTCGGCATGCCCACCAAGTTATGAAAGGTATTTTGCATGGGGTGGGATAGACCCAACAGTAGTGGGGAGGATGAGAGCTGGCATGGCTAGGGAGCCTGATGGCAGGACATGTGCGACTGTGAGGTTGTTTATCAGCCACAGAGAAGCCTGGTAGGAGAAGGCAGGGCCCAGACAAGGGATAGGGTTCAGAAACATCAGTGACGTTTGGAAATCATGAGATGAATAAGGCAGTGTACTTGGTCTTGGTGGGAAAGAATACAGAGGAAGCTACCCTTGTAGGGACTATGGAGGCCCCTTGCAGGGGGCCTTTTGTCACTGGAGTATAAGAACAAGGGACTAATCGATTTCTATCACCGGGGGCTGAGATAAAATCTGGGCTGAACTAGCATTCTTTAAGTCCCTCACAGGTGAGGAGTCTGGGGTCTGGGGCAAGGTGAGATTGCTAGAGGGATGTTAGTGGCTCCCCTAGGGTGGGAAGGTGGGAGGGATATGACAGCTGTACAGAGAACCAAGCAGGAACTGCAGACTTTGGCCTTGCACACCCAATCTGAATAACACTGTTTTTCTACCAGAAGTTAGTAGCTTTCACATTTCTTATTTTACTTGCATCGCTGATATTATGTTCTCCACTAGATATGGATACCTATCAATAATGGCCAGTGGGTAGGTTATAATTGGGTGGGTTCAGCGTAATTTTCCAACAAAACCCTCCATTTAAATGCTGTCTCTTTTCCAATTCAGTTATTCTGCCCCTTGGAAATCTCCCTTTGTAAGCAGGGCTTTCCCCAGTTCTGCTTGTGGGGATGAACTTGCATATAACACTCTTTATGGCAGATAAACAAAGTTTTGCCTGTTTCTTCTCAGGTGCTGTTTGCTTAGGAAACTGGCTGTGAGGTGCATCATTGGAGAACTGTCACCTGCTCGCATGGGAGATGCGCCCTCTGCTCTCGCTTCTTTGCAGATCCGCATGGCTCGAGGACAGTTCAAACAGATGCTTGCCAGAATTTAGGCCCTTGTTTGTGACTCCAAATCTATGATCTAATTTCTGCATCACAGATTTAAAATATGGCTGTCCTCCAGATATATACGATTAAAATTCAAAACACATACCAGTATCATATTAGTCAAGAGATGAAGTTTTTTCTTTGAAAGATAAAAAGCAGATAAATCATATATGTATCATATGGTTGCAATAATAGCTATACTAATGTTTATGTCAAATCTCAAAGGAGAACAAATAGCTTAGCTAATGGCGTGTAACAAAGACTCTCCCAGTGCGAAATGCAATAGGACTTGTTAGTTCATAATGTAGGGTACCTGGGGAAAAATGGATTTTGAGTTATCTGGGATGAGCTGATCTGCTATGTTTTAAATAGTGGGAGAATAGCAGTTACTTTGAATTTAACATGCTTTAAAACCAATAACCTATAAAGTTTTACTTTGTGGAGGTAAAGTCTGAGTCAGTAATGAGAGAACATTTCAGTATATTTATAATCTTCAACTGCAACAGATCAGTTGTGTGTGTGTGTGTGAGTGCTATGTATTTATGTATGTTTTGTGTGTATATACACTGTATGCCAGTAGGTTATGTGTATGTGTTTGAGAAAGGAATTACTCTTCACCTGATTGGATAATTCAATTGAGTCAAATTATAAAACTTTATTTCCATACTCCAGGTATTTCAAAGTCACTATTTTATATAAATTTGAAACTATAAACTTTACTGATATTATAAAACTTGTTTTATGGATTCATTTGATCTTGAATAATGGCATTGAGTGATTTATTTTCTTTGAGTCACATATTTAAAAAGGCCAAAATTGTGAAACATTAAAGAAAAATATTACCCTCACTTCCTTGGTAGGCATGAGCTCAGTGATATAAGACTGGGCTCACAAAAGAGACTCTCTAACACTATTGTTAATATGTTCAAGAAGGATGCTGTGTGGCATCGACTTTTTTTGTACTCACTGATCAGCACACAGATGAGAAGTTCTAGCTAGTCATCCCTTGAAATGATACTTCATATGCATATTATTTAAATTTATTTATGATAAGTGAATTTAGTTTATCAATGGAATCCAAAGGTTTGCTACTAGATAAACTTTGACAAGACCATGTGTTATGTTTTTATCTCCTCAGGGTTCCCTTGGTTACATTCAGGTCCTACAGACTGGTTGAATACGTAATGTAAAAGGATTTTGGGGTTAGAAAGCCAGCCAAGGAGCACTGATTAGCCTAGTAATGTTCTCTACTGCCTGCTCAAGACATAATCCGCTATCTCTTGGTCAAGAGGTAGGTGGGACTGTGCCCATCTAGGAAAGAGTTCTTGCATTATACTTGTAACTTTTAATCAAGTTGGTGAAAAGCTTGGCATTTTGGAAGATAATCTTTGGCATATGCCTATTACATTCTCTGTAGTTTTTTTTTTTTTTTGGCCACGCTGCACGGCTTGTGGGATCTTAGTTCCCCGAATAGGGATCGAACCCTGGCCTCGGCAATGAAAGCACCGAGTCCCAACCACTGGACAGCCAGGGAATTCCCACATTCTCTGTATTTTAAAACTGTAAAATGATTTTACTAACATATGTCCTGGAGTTTTCATCAGTCTGGATCACTTTTTCCAGTTAACTACATACTTTTTCAAAATCAAGATTCAAATCTTCTTTTATTTCAGGAAAAGTATTTTTGAACTATAAACTGAAATATAAGTTCTGTTTCTTTTCCTTCTTTTTTCTTTTGGTTTTCAGCCACTGGAAGGGGGCTGAGGCCCTGGTAATACCCTGAGGCATCCTGTTCAACTGATCATCATGGGTATCTCTCCATCCTCCTTACCCAGCCACTCTTTAAATCCAATTCTGAACACTATTGAGTCCCTTCATAAACTACCAAGCAGCTTACATTCCAGGGACAGTGTATTGATCTACTTCGGTATAATTATTTTGCCTGCATTGATCTAAACCAATTCTAACTTTGCTTTATATTTGCTGTGCCTCCATGACAGGGGATAAACAGGGCCTCTGAGACTTGGCTATAAAGCTATTGATTAAAAATTATTTAATATGGTCTCCAAAATCATTAATCTATGACAGAGCCATCCTTCTAAAAGAGCACGTCCTAAAAGGTCTAGGATCTTGCAAAACTGGATCGTGTTGCTGTTCTTTTCCATATCTCCCATCATGGGTATATAGCACCTCACTCCTAGCCAGTGATGTGTTGGTAAATCCTTACCAATTGGCTCTCTGGATGGAAAAATAAAACCAAAACAAACAAACAAATCCCAAAGTTATAGCATTTGCCAGTTTCTGTGGTATAGATACTCTCGCCATGGCTGATTTCAGGTTACCAATGTGACATCACTGAACATAGAGTTGGGAAGAGACGCAACTGGCTCTTAAAGCAGATGCAAGAACAGATGTGAGCTGGCTCCGCACAGCACTGCTCCTAGTCTAAAAGCTCCACTCTTAACCTCTGCTTTCCCACTTCAAGTGCTGAAAATCTGTTGAGGTTGGAGTGATTTAAGCTCAGTTTCCCTAGATCCGACTCTGGGAAACCTGTCAGCTGGAGTGAAGGAAGCTGTCTTCTGTCTCTATGTGGTGGCATGCAAACATGCAATATAATATAGCAGAAAGTTGGCTAAATACATTTCCCAAATTACTGTCAGCAACATGAGGCTGGAGATAGTCCCGACGATTGTTGCCAGTCAAATCCAGTGGTTCTCAGCTGAGGGTGATCTTGCCACCCAGAAAACATTTGGCAATGTCTGGGGACATTTTGGTTGTCACAACTAGGGAGAAAGTGCTGTGGCATCTAGTGAGTAGAAGCCAGAGGTCCTGTTAACATCCTATAACACACAGGAGAACTCCCACAACGAAGAATTATCTGGACCCAAATGTCAATCATGCTGAGGTCAGAAAACCTGTCCGGTCAGATCCAAGTATGCCACAGAATTAGTGTGCACTGCAGCCTTCACTCCACTTCTCTTTGGAGTTTGCCACCTTGCACCCCACATAAGGGACATTCAGTCCAGAGATAGTTCTGTTACATCTTGCCATAGAAAGTGGGCAAGATTTTATCTATGGAAGTATTTGGGTACCAATACTCAGCACAGCCTGGCTTGGTTCTCCTACTACTGCTACTCAAACCTCTGCCTGTAGTAGAGGTGCCCAGAGATGCTGCCACATGGGCATTAACCTAATTGTGTGGGAGACCCAGTTGGGTTTGGGGTGTGTGACCTTTGAGCAATTTTGCTAGTTGACCTCAGTGTGCTTGCAACTTCTCTAACACCAGGATGATTCCCTGGGTTTGTGTAGCTGAACATATTATACTTACCATGCCCATATTGGAAAGAAATTTGAAGAAAACTTGCTAAAACGTCCTTGGTTCTTTAGAGCAGCTGCCAGTTTTCAACAGTGTATATCACAGCTCAAGTTGTGGTCTCAGCACCTTTTCTGTATCTTTTAAATTTTCATAACTTAATTACTTTGTATACACTTCCACTTGCATATGCTGAATTAGAAAATTCCTGGGGGCCTTTAGGCCATTCAGGAAACCTAGGGCTGTAAAGGTCTTGATTTCATTTAGTAATATTCCTAATCTCAGCAGTTAAATATTTGCTTCTCCTTTTCTGCTCTGCTGAGTCACCAGAACCTAGAAGGCACACTCTGCCTTCTCCTTTAGTCTTTGTCTCACCCAAGACTCACAGCAAGTCTACACCATTTAAAAGATATTTGTTGCCCATGGCTAACATCATACTCAATGGTAAAATGTTGAAACCTTTTCCTCAAATATCAAGGACAAGACAACAGTGCCTACTCTTACCACTCCTATTCAACATAGTACTGGAAGTCCTAGCCAGAGCAATCAAGCAAGAAAAGGAAATAAAGGGAATCCAAATTGGAAAGAAAGAAGTAAAACGGTGTTTGCAGATGAAATAATATTATAAGTAGAAAATCCTAAAGATTCCACCAAAAAACTGTTGGAACTAATAAACAAATTCAGGAAAGTCGTAGGATACAAAATCAGTATAGATAAATCAGTTGCATTTTTATACATTAACAACAAATTATCTGAAAAAGGAATAAAGAAAATCATCCCATTTACAATACCATCAAAACGAAAGAAATACTTAGGATTAAATTTAACCAAGGAGGTTAAGGATCTATGCAATGAAAACTATAACATGCTGACAAAAGAAATTGAAGACAAAAATAGATGGAAAGATATCCTGTGTTCATGTATCAGAAGAATATTGTTAAAGTGTCCATACTATCCAAAGTAACCTACAGAATCAATGTAATTCCAATCAAGATTCCATTGACATTTTTTACAGAACTAGAAAAAAATGATCCTAAAATTTGTAAGGAACCACAAAAGACCTCAAATAGCCAAAGCAAACCTGAGAAAGTTGAATAAAGCTGGAGGCATTACACTTCCTGATTTCACAACTATATTACAAAGCTATAGTAATTAAAACAGTATGATACTGGCATAAAAACAGACATATAGACCAATGGAACAGAACAGAAAGCCCAGAAATAAACCCATGCATATACTGTCAACTAGTATTTGACAAATGAGTCAAGAATGTGCAAAGGAGGAAAGATGGTCTCTTCAATAAATGGTTCTGGGAAAACTGGATATTCACATGCAAAAGAATGGAACTGGACCCCTATCTTACACCATACACAAAAATGAAATGGATTAAAGACTTAAATGTAATACCTGAAACCATAAAAATCCTAGAGGGAAAAAAAGGAAAAATATCCTTGACGTTGGTCTTTACAATGATTTTTATGGATATGACACTTGAAGCACAAGCAACAAAAGCAAAAATCAAGTGGGAATACATCAAACTAAAAAGCTTCTGTATAACAAAAGAAATAATCAACAAAATGAAAAGGCAACCTATCAAATGGGAGAAAATATTTACAAACTACATATCTGATAAGGGGTTAATGCCCAAAATATATAAGGAATTCATACAATTCAATAGTAAAAAACCAAATAATACGACTTAAAAACAGGAGAAAGACCTAAACAGACATTTTCCAAAGAAAATATTTAAATGACCAACAGGTGCATGAAAAGGTGCTCAGCATCACTAATCATCAGGGAAATGCAAATCAAAACCACAATGAGATATCACTGCATGCCTAGTAGAATGGCTATTATCAAAAAGACAAAAGATACAAGTGAGTGTGAGGATGTGGAAAAAAGAGAACATGTGTGCATTGTTGGTGGGATTGTAAACTGGTATAGCCTCTGTGGAAAACAGTACGGAGGTTCTTCAAAAAATTAAAAGTAGATCTATCATATGATTAAGCACTTCCACTTCTGGTTCAAAGGAAATTCAAAGGAAATGAAATCACTACTTTGAAGGTATACTTGCATCTCCACATTCATTGCAGCATTATTTACCAAGACATGGGAACAATCTAAGTATCCATCAATGGATGGATGGGTAAAGAAGATATGAGATTATGTATATAATAATAATGCAAGTATTATTCAGCCATAAAAAGGAGGGAGATCCTGCCATTTGTGACAACATGGATGAACCTTGAGGGTATTATGTTCAAACAAAGACAAATACTATATGATCTCACTTTTATGTGGAATCCAGAAAAACTGAATTCATAGAAACAGAGAGCAGGTTGGCAGTTTCCAGGGGTAGGGGGTGGGGATGGGGGTGGAGGCAGGGATAAGGGGTGGGGGGAATGGATGAAGGTGATCAGAGTACAAACTTTCAGTTATAAGATGAATAAGTTCTGAAGATGTAATGTACAGTATGGTGACTATAGTTTACTGTATTCCATATTTGAACATTTAAAGGTTCTTACCATACACACACAAAGTTACAACTATATGAGGTGATTTGTTAACTAACCTCATTATGGTAATCATTTTGCAATATACACACATATAAAATCACTACGTGGTACACCTTAAACTTACACTAATCTTACATGCCAATTATATCTCAAAGTCAGGGGGAAATGATATTTAAGTTTTAAATCTTATTTCATTTGAAATAAGTGACTGGGTTCTTCTGGTTTTCAAGAATCTCTTTTATTTTTCAATCTGAAGATAGTTCCTAGATTAAAAAAAGAAAGTCTAAGCCAATCAGAGCAAAGTAAGAGCGAGGGTTGAAGGTTTGGGCATAGATCCCAATTAAATGGTTTCATCTTTTCAGTCCTTATTTCACTTATTATTAATATTTAGTATTCCTATGACTTCTACATATTATGTACTGTCTCTTAGACATTCACAATTTCGAACAGCTGCTGTACACGAGATTCGTTTTATAGCAAGTGAGCTGGGCAGTCTTTTTGGGTTTTTCACCTCATGTGTGAAAATAGTTTTGACCCCACAGAATCCCTAAAATGAACTCATGGATCCCCAGGAGTTTCTGGGGCTACAATTTGAGAACCACTGGTCTAACCCAATTATGTCAAGCATGTTTATCTTTCCAGAGGTTAGTACAATTTGGGCCAATGAGGGTTAGGAAAGGTTTGTGGATGCTTGTGGGGGAAGTTTCTTCACACCAAAAGCAACATAGGAATGAATCTCTTCTTGCCAGATGTGAACCAATAAGTATACAGCCTCATTTACTTCTGGCATTCACCTTGTGACCCAGGGTGAAACCAGCTTTAAACTGACTATTAACTCTGCATGTAGGAGAAGAGAAATGAAGACACTTTAGTCCTTGATGATGTTATTTAACTGCTAGATGAATCCATATGGAAGCCATCCCTACTCTGAACTTGTGCAAATATGGGACGGTGACCCAAATGACTCAAGTGGCTTTGAGTTGGGTTTTTCTTTTACATGCTGCAAAATGCATTGACAATAGCATATACATTTTTGGAAAAACTTGTATTTTTGTGGATTTTCGGTAGATGACAGTGTGAGTTCCCATAACCCTCCCTGTCCCTTGTGTAAACATCTGGCAATTAAGATGAGAGATTAAAAATGGTTAACAAAACGGATAAACATTTCCATAAAATAGAAACAGAAAGGAAACACAGAGTGGGGCATAGGTTCTGAAGCTGAAGACCCACTGGATTTTGGGAATGGACACAGAAAGTGATAGCAAGGAGTTTAACTCTTGTGGGAAATAGGAATAAAACATGGTACATATATGGCAGAGGAGTGGAGCCAGATACCTTGTGAAATGGGGTGGTGGTGGGTGAGGTATGACCCTCAGGAATGACTGAAGTCTGAAAAACATCTTTGAATGCTTCCTGAACCTGAAGCTGCTAGAGCTTTCACCAAGAAAGAGTGGCTGGAATGAACAAGAACAGTTACATACCCAGGAAACAGAATGAGTCTGGTGCTGACCTTAGGACATTGATTTATAGATATATATAATATATATAAATATATATTTATATATATATTATATATTTAATTTTTATTGGAGTATGGTTGCTTTACAATGTTGTGTTAGTTTCTACTGTACAGCAAAGTGAGTCAGCTATATGTATACACATATCCCCTCTTTTTTGGATTTCCTTCCCATCTAGGCCACCACAGAGCACTAAGTAGAGTTGATCTTTGATATCCTGTTGAAAAAGAGACTCTGATCACCTGGGCAAGATCTGGCTTAGATCTTGGGCCACTACTGGTCTGTGTTGAGGCACCTGGCGATTACATGAAACAGGTGCTAAAGGAGTGATAAAGAAGATGCTCTCATTTAAAGATACATAAATTTTCAAGGTATGTAAAGAAAGGTAACCAATACGTTTAACAAATTCAAAAGGCCTAAAAATCACGTCCTGACGAAATGAAAATAAAAGAACATTCTGAAAGAAAAATGTTCCTTAAGACAGTGTAAGATATTCAAATATATAATATAATATATGCCACCCATAGAAAGAACTGAAGGTTATGCAACAAAAATGGACTAATATTAAGCAAAAAAAAAAATGTGTGAAAAATTTCAGTGTACAGAAACATATGCAATAATCAGAGGAAGCCATATATAAAATTATTTCTATTTTTAACTCTTCAAGTTGTTCCTAAACACTGAGGAAATGTCTTATGTTTTTATTTCTTTAGTTTATTAGATCAATCTTATAGATGTACTATTCTGTTTTAAGTAATTTTCCTATTCTCTTTTACGCTCTTAAATTTCTGTTAAATTATCTTTTTTTTGTCAGCTCGGGGATAACCTTGGTAATTTTAAATTTGTAGATAACATTTCTTTTTTTTAAACATGGAAATGAGTGTTTTATTTTTTATTTTATTTAACAACTTTGTTGGAGTATAACTGCTTTACAATGGTGTGTTAGTGTCTGCTGTATAACAAAGTGAATCAGCTATACATATACATATATCCCCATATCCCTTCCCTCTTGCGTCTCCCTCCCCCACTCCCTATCCTACCCCTCTAGGTGGTCACAAAGCACCAAGCTGATCTCCCTGTGCTATGCAGCTGCTTCCCACTAGCTGTCTATTTTACATTTGGTAGTGGATATATGTCAATGTTACTCTCACTTCATCCCAGCTTACCCTTCCCCTCCCAGTGTCCTCAAGTCCATTCTCTACGTCTGTGTCTTTATTCCTGTCCTGCCCCTAGGTTCATCAGAACGATTTTTTTTTTTTTTTTTTAGATTCTATATATACGTGTTAGCATACAGTATTTTTTTTTCTCTTTCTGACTTACTGTATGACAGTCTCTAGGTCCACCCACCTCACTACAAATAACTCAATTTCATTTCTTTTTATGGTTGAGTAATATTCCGTTCTATATACATGCCCCATCTTCTTTATCCATTCTTCTGTCGATGGACAGTTAGGTTGCTTCCATGTCCTGCCTATTGTAAACAGTGCTGCAATGAACATTGTGGTACATGACTTTGAATTATGGTTTTCTCAGGGTATAAGCCCAATAGAGGGATTGCTGGGTCATAAGGTAGTTCTATTTTTAGTTTAGTTTTGTTTTGTTTTGTTTTGTTTTGCGGTACGCGGGCCTCTCACTGTTGTGGCCTCTCCCATTGCAGAGCACAGGCTCCGGACACGCAGGCTCAGCGGCCATGGCTCACGGGCCCAGCCGCTACGCGGCATGTGGGATCTTCCCCGACCGGGGCACGAACCCGTGTCCCCTGCATCAGCAGGTGGACTCTCAACCACTGTGCCACCAGGGAAGCCCTACTTTTAGTTTTATAAGGAACCTCCATACTGTTCTCCATAGTGGCTGTATCAATTTACATTACCACCAACAGTGCAAGAGGGTTCCCTTTTCTCCACACCCTCTCCAGTATTTGTTGTTTGTACAGTTTTTGATGATGGCCATACTGACCGGTGTGAGGGGATACCTCATCGTAGTTTTGATTTGCATTTCTCTAATGATTAGTGATGTTGAGAATCCTTTCATGTGTTTGTTGGCAACCTGTACATCTTCTTTGGAGAATTGTCTTTTTAGGTCTTCTGCCCATTTTTGGATTGGGGTGTTTGTTTCTTTGGTATTGAGCTGCATGAGCTGCTTGAATATTTTGGAGAATAATCCTTTGTCAGTTGCTTCATTTGCAAATATTTTCTCCCATTCTAAGGATTGTCTTGTTTATGTTTTCCTTTGCTGTGCAAAAGCTTTTAAGTGTCATTAGTTCCGATTTATTTTTGTTTTTATTTCCATTTCTCTAGGAGGTGGGTCAAAAAGGATCTTGCTGTGATTTATGTAAAAGAGTGTTCTTTCTATGTTTTCCTCTAAGAGTTGTATAGTGCCTTCCCCTGCATTTAGGTCTTTAATGCATTTTGAGTTTATTTTTGTGTATGGTGTTAGGAAGTGTTCTAATTTCACTCTTTTACATGTAGCTGTCCAGTTTTCCCAGCACCATTTTTTGAAGAGGCTGTCCTTTCTCCACTGTATACTCTTGCCTCCCTTATCAAAGATAAGGTGACCATATATGCATGGCTTTATCTCTGGGCTTTCTATCCTGCTCCATTGATCTATATTTCTCTTTTTGTGCCACTACCAAATTGTCTTGATTACTGTAGGTTTGTAGTATAATCTGAAGCCAGGGAGCCTGATTCCTCCAGGTCTGTTTTTCTTTCTCAAGATTGCTTTGGTTATTTGGGGTCTTTTATGTTTACATATAAATTGTGAAATTTTTTGTTCCAGTTCTGTGAAAAATACCATTGGTAGTTTGATAGGGACTGTATTGAATCTGCAGATCGCTTTGGGTAGTATAGTCATTTTCACAATGTTGATTCTTCCAATCCAAGAACATGGTATATCTCTCCATCTGTTTGTATTATCTGTAATTTCTTTAATCAGTGTCATAGGTTTCTGCATACAGGTTTTTTGTCTCCTTAGGTAGGTTCATTCCTAGATATTTTATTCTTTATGTTGTAGTGGTAAATGGGAGTGTTTCCTTAACTTTTCTTTCAGATTTTTCATCATTAGTGTATAGGAATGCAAAAGATTTCTGTACATTAATTTTGTACCCCTGCTACTCTACCAAATTCATTGATTAGCTCTAGCAGTTTTCTGGTAGCATCTTTAGGATTCTCTATGTATAGTAACATGTCATCTGCAAACAGTGACAGCTTACTTCTTCTTTTCCAATTTGGATTCTGTTTATTTCGTGTTCTTCTCTGATTGCTGTGGGTAAACCTTCCAAAACTATGTTGAGTAACAGTGGTGAGAGTGGGCAACTTTGTCTTGTTCCTGATCTTAGAGGGAATGGTTTCAGTTTTTCATCATTGAGAACGATGTGGGCAGTGGGTTTGTCATATATGGCCTTTATTATGTTGAGGTAGGTTCCCTCTATGTCTACTTTCTGGAGAATTTTTATCATAAATGGGTGCTGAATTTTGTTGAAAGCTTTTTCTGCATCTATTGAGATTATCACATGGCTTTTACCCTTCAATTTGTTAATATGGTGTATCACATTGATTGATTTGCGTATATTGCAGAATCCTTGCATTCCTGGAATAAACCCCACTTGATCATGGTGTATGATCCTTTTAATGTGCTGCTGGATTCTGCTTGCTAGTATTTTTTGGGGGATTTTTGCATCTATGTTCATTAGTGATATTGGCCTGTAGTTTTCTTTCTTTGTGACATCTTTGTCTCGTTTTGGTATCAGGGTGATGGTGGCTTCGTAGAATGTGTTTGGGAGTGTTCCTTCCTCTGCTATATTTTGGAAGAGTCTGAGAAGGATAGGTGTTAGCTCTTCTCTAAATGTTTGATAGAATTCACTTATGAAGCCATCTGGTCCTGGACTTTTGTTTGTTGGAAGATTTTTAATCACAGTTTCAATTTCAGTGCTTGTGATTGGTCTGTTTATATTTCTTCCTGGTTCAGTATCAGAAGGTTGTGCTTTTCTAAGAATTTGTCCAGTTCTTCCAGGTTTTCCATTTTACTGGTATACAGTTGCTTGTAGTAATCTCTCATGATCCTTTGTATTTCTGCGGTGTCAGGTACTTCTCCTTTTTCATTTCTAATTCTGTTGACTTGAGTCTTCTCCCTTTTTTTCTTGATGATTCTGGCTAATGGTTTATCAGTTTTGTTTATCTCCTCAAAGAACCAGCTTTTAGTTTTATTGATCTGTGCTCTTGTTTCCTTCATTTCTTTTTCATTCATTTCTGATCTGATCTTTATGATTTCTTTCCTTCTGCTAACTTTGGGGTTTTTTGGTTCTTCTTTCTCTAATTGCTTTAGCTGTAAGGTTAGGTTGTTTATGTGAGATGTTTCTTGTTTCTTGAGGTAGGATTGTATTGCTATAAACTTCCCTCTTAGAACTGCTTTTGCTGTATCCCACAGGTTTTGCATTGTTGTGTTTTCATTGTCATTTGTTTCTAGGTATTTGTTGATTTCCTCTTTGATTTCTTCAGTGATCTCTTGGTTATTTAGTAGCATATTGTTTATTCTCCATGTGTTTGTATTTTTTTACTTTTCCTGTAATTGATATCTAGTCTCATAGCGTTGTGGTTGGAAAAGATACTTGATAAAATTTCGATTTTCTTAAATGTACCAAGCCTTGATTTGTGACCCAAGATATGATCTACCCTGGAGCATGTTCCATGAGCACTTGAGAAGAAAGTGTATTCTGTTGTTTTTGGATGGAATGTCCTATAAATATCAATTAAGTCCATCTTATTTAATGTGTATTTAAAGTGTGTATCTCCTTATATATTTTCATTTTGGATGAAAAAATATATATTTCATTCTGTCCATTGGTTAAAGTGGGGTGTTAAAGTCCCCTACTATGATTATGTTACTGTCGACTTCCCCTTTTATGGCTGTTAGCATTTGCCTTATGTATTGAGGTGCTCCTATGTTGAGTGCATAAATACTTACAATTGTTATATCTTCTTCTTGGATTGATCACTTGATCATTATGTAGTGTCCTTCCTTGTCTCTTGTAACAGTCTTTATTTTAAAGTCTATTTTGTCTGATATGAGAATTGCTACTCCAGTTTTCTTTTGATTTCCATTTGCATGGAATATCTTTTTTCATCCCCTCAGTCTGTATGTGTCCCTAGGTCTGAAGTGGGTCTCTTGTAGACAGTATATATATGGGTCTTGTTTTTGTATCCTTTTTGTGTGTTCAGTTTACTTTTGAAGAAACTGAACTCCTGGGTGAAGAAACCTTTTCCTTTATTTCCTTTATTCCTTTATTCAGGGGGCTTTTACAGTTTTGGTATCTAGTGTGTGTTTGCTATAGGATTTTGGTGGATATTCTTTATTGGTTTGTGGAAGTTTTCTTCTGTACTTAGTCTGCTAAATTTTTCTTTTTGTTTTTAGTAAAATAACCAGATATTGATTTTTTGAATAGTCTTTCTTCATGCATGAAAATAACAGCATTTTCATTTTATTTTTAAATTATGTTGATAGATTTTCTAATGCTAAAATTGCATTCCTGGGATAAAGATTACTTATAGATGGCCTATTATTTTTAAAACACATTGCTAGAATCAAGTTATTAATTAATATTTTTACTTATGGTGTTTGTTTCTAAGTTAACCTTGGTCCATGATTATAGTTTATTACTTTCTTTCATCAGTTGTTTGTATTAAGGTTATATGTGCCTTATAAAAGAGTTTGGGAAACTTTCTAATTTGAGATTCTGGAATAATTTGTATAAAATAAGGATTATCTGTTCCTTGAAATAGTACTGAAATTTTTTGAACCCCGTGCTTTTTCAGGGATAGGGGAGATTTTTATTAGCAATTCCATATTTTTAATAATTATTGGACTAATGAAGTTTTTGTTTTTTCTTGATATATAAAATTTTATTTTTATAAAAAATTCCCATTTTATCTGTTTTCAACCTTATTATCATAGAGCTTCTCATAATACTCTTATTTTTTTTACATCTCAAATGTTTATATCTAGTTAAATACTTTTTTCACTCCCAATATAGTTTATTTTTTATGGAACTCTCTTTTTTTTTAAATTGATTAGGCTTGCTGTATCCCACAGGTTTTGCATTGAAATATTTTTGAGAAATATTTTTGAAATATTTTTGGCATAATTGGGGAAATTTTATTATGGATTGTATATTAGATAATTTACAGAATTATTCTTAATTTAGCCATAAAGGTAGTATTTTTGATTACATAGAAGAATATCTTTATGTCTAAGAGATGTAGGCTGAAGTATTGAGTGATGAATATCATAAAGTATTGGGCAGGGCGGGAAGGAGGGGGGAATGAGGGGGGAAGGAGAGGGGAAAAGAGAGAGAACACAAGCAAATGGGGCAAATATTTACAAGGTTCAATGAAGAATCCAAATTAGCATGCATGTATTGTTATTTGCAAATAGCTAATAAACTCCATCTGGAAAATGCCGCTTGTACAATATTATACTTATAAATCATCCATAAAAGAATAAACTTTTAATATTAATTCAATGATTCTTTATCACTAGGGTAATTTTTAGCTGTTAGCAACACTCCCAAGTATCAGTGATTTAATCTCTTTCATGTAAATAACGTCTGGGGGTTTGTAGTTTAGAGCTATCCTGGTTGCTTCACTATCACTTCTATATTTTGCTTCATCATTTTAAACATCAACCGTATATATATATATATATATATATATATATATATATATTTATTTATTTATTTATAGGACCATTGTTGCATGGGCTTCAGGAATCACACTACATCTTAGACAGTAGGAAAGAAGGAAGAGGCAAATTTGGATATGTCCTCTTGTTAGGATTGATTCTTGAAGACAATTCTGCTTAGAACCCAATGTCTAGCATTTAGCCATACTAACAAGGAGGGCTGACAAATGTAGTTTTATTCTCAGCTGCAATGCACCTAGCCAGTAATCAAGTTCTACTACTAAGGAAGATAATGAGAAATAACATGGGAGC